>NC_044312.2:26990515-27335515 GCF_007474595.2 Lynx canadensis
ATGATCAACTGTTTACAGATCTTGCTGTCTTCTAGATCCACATGCTACTTAAGAGACTGAGGTTGTGTGCATTCTATAAATGCCTAACAGAAAGGGCAATTAAAGAATGTTGGAAGAAATGTTTGTGGTTTATGGTGCTTATTTCTGGAATAAACATATTCTTTTACATTGAATTACATTATTAATAAAAGTGTAACTGCAAACAACAACAAAATAAAACTTGAAACAAAATACATGAAGTAAAGAGTTTAACATACACAACATGCAAATATTTTATAGAAAACCTGTTAAAACAGCTGGTTTAAGAACAGAAGAGCCATAACTCAAAGTAAAAACCTCATGCTAAAATTACACAGAATATGAAGGAACTAGTGAAAATTGCTACTCAATTACTTCTCTCTCTAAAAACTTATTAAGTTACAATAGTATGTTTTTCACTATTATTTTCCTTAGAATCAAGATTTTTTTTCCTTTACAAATATTATAGTACCACAATTTTAAATTTTGTTCTAAGAAAACTTGTTATTCTGTTGTCAGTCTAAGCAAAACCAAATATATGTATTTTTCTATGAAAGGAAGTACACTTTTTAGAATGGATTCACATGAGTACTCATATTTGAGAACACTTTTACTTTCTCTGAACACTTATAAAGTATATGTGATCTTTAATTTGATGATGGTTTATTTTCCAATAGTCTTCCTTAAGTGTTTATTAATGTTTTCAGGGAGAATTTCAAAGAGATTTCTGTATCTGAGCTATAAAGAAATCATTTAACTTTTATAACTAGCCATATTTTATAATCAAACAAAGATTTCAATCATTTTCCTACATGAGGAAGTCCTTCTTAGTTCAGAATTTAAGAGACTGAGATTTACCTGGACTAAAACAATAAATCAATTAAACTTGTAACACTCAACTATTAGAATTTCCTCTCATTGCTGGTAGCCAGAGTCACGCTGATTGTTAATATCTGTATCAAGAGAAGAGAAGTTAATATAGATTGATTAACTCACCAAGTGTCTTTATCTCTTTCTTGGCTCAGAATTCAGAGAAAGTAGTTTTTTAAATTGTTATAAATGAGGAAACTAAACGTTAAATTAACTTGCCTGCAGTCCTATAAATAAATAAGAACAGGATTTGAACAGAGGTCTGACTAAAAAATTCAAATTCCCAGTCCCTTCCCCTATCCCATCATGTTGCCATTCACAAGGATTCAATCATAATACACAAGGAGTATCAGCTTTAACATCAATTCACTATTACTAGAAAGAAAGCTTGAAGTCGGGTCTTATTCACAGATCCTTACAGGAGCAAGTTAAATTCAAGTCAGTTTTAGTTAATTAGCATTTAAAGAGTTCTTTTTTTTTTTCCCTAAAGAGTTTTTAAGTGCTCACATCAACTACTGGAGTTCCAATGTGTTTGTTTTAAGATATGTACACAAGTACAGTGGCTTTACCCAACAGGCCTTTGCACTGCTGCCAACTTTATTTTTATTTTGAGAGAGAGAAAGCACAAGCAGGAGAGGGGCAGAGAGAGAGGAAGAGAGGAATCCCAAGCCAGCTCTGAAATGTCAGTGCAGAGCCTGACGTGGGACTTAAACTCACAAACCCAACCGTGATATCATCACACAAGGAGAAATCAAGAGCCAGACGCTCAACCGACTGAGCCACCCAGGTGTCCCTACTGCTGAACTTTAAATGTGTCTTATTATGGATTCAATCTTGTCTCCTCCCTGTCCAATATGTTGAAGTCTTATGCCCCACAACTGAGAATGTTACCTTATTGGGAAACAGGCTCTCTACAAAGGTAATCAAGTTAAAATGATGTAATCAGGATGTCGTTATATAAAGGGGATATGACACACAGGGAGAACAAGTGAGGACTGGAGGTATACTGCCACAAGCCAGAGGCAAGAAGAAAGGCATAGAAGGGATCGTGCCTGGGTCGCCTGAGTGGCTCAGTCGGTCAAGTATCCGACTTTGGCTCACATGATCCCATGGCTCGGTGCTGACAGCTCAGAGCCTGGAGCCTGCTTCAGATTCTGTGTCTCCATCTCTCTCTCTCTGCCCCTCCCCCGCTCGCACTCTGTATCTCTCTCCCTTCCAAAAATAAAAAACATTAAAAAAAAATTACCGAAGAATAGATAGTTCCCTCATAGGTTCCTTCCCTCAGAAGGAACCAACCCTTCCAACAATTTGATTGTGGACTTGATTTAACTACACTAAATTTTAACGAACTCAATATTTCAATTAAAAGGCAGAATAGGGGGCGCCTGGGTGGCTCAGTCGGTTGAGCGTCCGACTTCAGCTCAGGTCACGATCTCACGGTCCGTGAGTTCGAGCCCCACGTCGGGCTCTGGGCTGATGGCTCGGAGCCTGGAGCCTGCTTCCGATCCTGTTGTCTCCCTCTCTCTCTGCCCCTCCCCCGTTCATGCTCTGTCTCTGTCTCAAAAATAAAAAAAAAACATTAAAAAAAATAAAAATAAAAAAAATAAAAGGCAGAATAGGATTAAAAATGCAAGCCCAACTATATGCTCTTTATAAGAAAGAAAGAAATAAAAGGACACAGGTATGTTAGAAGATACACCATGCAAACAATAAAGACAGGCTGGAGTGATATTTTTAATATCAGATAGACTTCAAGACAAAAATATTACCAGAGATACAGAGGTGTGTAACAATAAGAAATGTGTGTGCACCTAATAATAACAATGCTTTAAAATACAAGCAGCAAACACTGACAGAATTAAGGAGAAAGACAACCTGTAAAAATACTTGGAAATTTTAATACCCCTCTCAATAACTGGTAGAATTGGACCCCCTTCCAAAAAAAAGTCAGTGAAGACATAAAAAGATCTGACCAATACCACCAATCACCTTGACTTGATATTTATAGCGCAGAATACACAATCTTTTCAAGTGTAACACAGTATGCTTATCAAAACAGATATGCTGGGCCATAAGACAAATCTTAATAAATTTTAAAGTAATGAATGCACACAAAAGTGTTCTCTCTACGTATACACACAATTAGAAATCAATGAGTTATTGAGAAAACCTCAAATATTTGGAAATAAAATGTTGAAATAATCCATAGGTTTATTGAAGGAATCAATGAGGGAAACAGAAAAGTATTTTTTATTGAGTAATAATTAAAATACATTATTAACATTTGTGGGATACTGCTAAAGCAGTGCTTAGGGTAAAAATTATAGCTTTCAATATACATATTAGAAAAGAATGTCTAAAAAAAAAAATCAATAGCCTATGACCATACACCCTGCCACCTCCCATTAGGATGACTCCGATTAAATAAAAAATCACAAATCACACAGAAAATAACAAGTGTTGGTGAGGATGTGGAGGAAAAAAATCCTTGTGCACCATTGGTAGGAATGTAAGTGCAGCCACTGTGTAAAACAGTATTGGGGTGCATAAAAACTTAAAAATAGAATTATCATATGATCCAGCAATTCTACTTCTGGTATATACCCAAAAGAATTGAAAGCAGAGACATGAACATCTATTTGTATGCAAACATCCATAGGAGTATTATTCACAATGGCCAAAAGGTAGAGATACTCCAAGTGTCTGTCAACAGATGATGGATAAACAAGATGTGATATATACATACAATGGAATATCATTTAGTCTTAAAAATGAAGGGATTTTGATAGGCACTACAATACGGATAAGTCCTGAGGATATTATGCTAAATGAAATACGTCAGTCACCAAAGGACATTGTATGATGGTGATATGAGGTTTCCAGAGTAGTCAGAGTCATAGAAACAAAGTAGAAGGATGGCTGCCAGGGGCTTAGGGAGGGAGAAGAATGGAAAGTTATTATTTAATGGGTACAGAGTTACAGTTTTGCAAGATGAGAAGAGTTCTAGAGATGAATGGTGGTGATGGTTGCATAACAATGTGAATGTATTTTATGCTACTGAACTGTACACTTAAAAATAGTTAAGGAAATAAATATGTAAATGTATATTTCACTGCAATTAAAATGAATCAGGGCGCCTGAGTGGCTCAGTTGGTTGAGCATCTTGACTCTTGATTTCGGCTCAGGTCATGATCTCAGGGACCTGGGATGAAGCCCTGCATCGGCTCTGTGCTGAGTATGGAGCCTGCTTAAGATTCCCCCCCCCCCCCCCCCCCCCCCCCAGCTCTTTCCCCTACTCACACAGGTGCTCTCTAAATTAAAAATAAATAAAAAAATTAAAACAAAATTTAAAAAATCAATGGCCTAGGCTTCTACCATTGAATAGGAAATAGAGCACAGAACAAATTAAAGCCAAAATGGTTCTTTAAAGAGAATCTTTAGCTACAATGCAAAATTGATAAACCTTCAGCTAGAATGATGAGGAAAAACAGAGGAGGAAAAAGCGGGTGGGAGATAGCAAAAAGAAAACCTGGAAAAGATATGCAGAATGACCAGGATGGTAGAATATTCCAAAAACCAAGGGTGCAGAATATCTCAAGGAGTGGTTTTCAGTGTCAAATGCTGCTGATAGATCAAATAAGATATAAACCAGTCTATTCAATATAATCACAAGGAAATACTGATGACCTTATAATAGCACATAGTAGAGAGTTAGACTGCAATTGATAAAGAATGTACAGAAATGAGGAAGTAAAAACTGTGAGTATAGACAATCCAATCTGAAGAAGTCTGCTTCTAAAGATAGAGCAAGGGAGTTCACTGGAGGGAAATAAGGGCTCAAGGGAGGATGCTGGTATTTTTATAGAATGGGAGAAACTAGAGAATGCTTTTCCCCCAGATTTATTATTTTTATTGTGGTAAAATATAGACAGATTGTTTTGATAGTTGTTGGAAAAGACTCAGAGAAAAAGGAAAAGTTGAAGATACAGGAAACAGTGATAACAGACAACACAAGGTCCCTGGACAGGGAGAAACTGGATTCAATGCCTGAGTGAAAAAATTAGCCTTAAACAGGAGACCCAGTGACAGGAAAAAAGAGTTCAAGGAAGGGTGCAGTTACAGTTTATAGGTGGGTGGTGACAAGTAGTGAGAGTTCTTGTCTGACAGCTTTGGCTTTTATGTTATTTCTCTTTGAAACTATAGGTAGAGGTAGAATGCTGTGAAGAGAGGAGATAAAGTACAATTTTGAGGAAAATGAAACATGAGAAATGTATGGAGATAAAAAACGCAGAAGGACGGCTAGGAGGTACTGAAAGACCCAAATAAAACTGGGAGACCACAAATTTGTGGTGGCAATAATCTATGGTTTTTGAGTTTTATCTCAATAAACTGTAAAAAAAAATAATCAATGACTTTGAATTGTTCTTTAAAAAAGAACAATAATCACAAGTCAATATTAACACTTATATAGTAGTCAATATGTACCAGGCATTGTTCTAAGTACTTTTTGCATATTAAAAAAATTAATTCTCACACAATCTTGGAATAGGTATCCCGTGGCATCTTCATTTTACCAATAAGGAAAACAAAGCACAAAGTTAAGGGAACTGGCCCAAGACCACACAAGTAGTAAGTAAAAGAGTCAAGATTTGAACCCAGTCTGCTCTTAACACTATTCTGTACTGGCTCTCAAAGTAAACCTAGTTGAGCAAAGTAGAAAGAAATGAGGAAGACATAATACCAAGTTGGCCAAAAAAACAGAGGCAGTGACTCCTGTAATACAAACAATTCTCACAGAAGTATGGTTTGTATAGTTTTATACGGCACGCAAAAGGCACCAAATATAAAAGCAACTGTGCTCATACAGTAACAGAAAGTCACAAAAAAAGTGAGCAGTGTTGGCAGATCCAAAGAAGAAAGGAGAAAAACAAAGAGCCAAAAAAAAAAAAAAAAGTAAAATTCAGGTAGTCAAAACATAAAAAGGACAAAAAGATAAAGTGGAAGGAAGAAAACATACAACACACATACACCAGTAAATACCACCAGTAAAAGAAATACTAAATGGAAGCAAAGTAGGTATGTCTGAGTCCCTGAAAACTCATACATTTAATTTTTCTGTTTAGACCAAAGATGTCCCAATTTTATCAAAGAGCACAAATAAGATATTTAATAGAAACTAGTATTGAATATGCTTGCTTTTCCTGCTAATAGTAGGTGAGGATCAGACACTTAGCAAGTTAAGATCTAAATTAAGAGGAAATCAGTTAAATCTAAAGTTGCTTCAGAGGCCAGAGGGGCAGTTCCACAAAATTCTGATTCCAGAGATTCAGTCTTGGTTATATGCTACCCCAACACGTATGTAGTTGTGCTGAATACATCCAAAACAATCAAAGCCAAATGAATAGCCAATTCCCTCAACACATAGAAATACATACGTTTTAATAGCTGTAGGATAGCAATACAGAATACAGAAACTATAAATTGAGTGGGTATAAACCAATTGTAAGTTTTAAAAGCTATACTAAAAATTATTAAAATAGGAGAACATTCAATGTGGAAACAAGGACAATGTTCTCCAAGAAGAGTGACACATTTTCGTCCACCACTTTTCACTATTCTAAGAAGGAATTAGCAATACGACATACCATGATGATACAAGTCAGTGATTTACTCCACAATGAGTTATGTAAAAATGTGCTAAGTTCACCTTTGGCACTAATAATGTTAGTGAAGAAATTAATGTAATAGTCAATGTACCTTCAAGCAGGAGTATAATATAAATCTAATGTATACAATCACTATTTTAGATCCTGTGACTAAGAATCTAGAGACTTCCAGCTCATTGCCTAAAATGGGGTGATGTATTTCTAACATAAAGAACAAAAAAACCAACGTGGCTTTCAGTTTAACAGGGGATAAATTTTGCCCAATCATTCTTAGGTATCTGGAGAATCATCTGTTGCGGTCATCAACGTGGGACATTTAAAGTAAAAACACCCCAGGGGTGCCTGGGGGGCTCAGTCAGTTAAGTGTCCAGTATCTGGTCATCAATGTGGGGCATTTAAAGTAAAAACACCCTAGGGGGGGCCCTGGGGGGGAGGGAAGGGGCGGAGGGGGGGAAGGGGGCTCAGTCGGTTAAGTGTCCGACTTCAGCTCAGGTCATGATCTTACAGTTTGTGGGTTCCAGCCTGCATGGGGTTCTGTGTTGATAGCTGGGAGTCTGAAGCCTGCTTCAGATTTGGTCTCTCTCTCTCTCTCTCTGCCCCTCCCCTACTTGTGCCGTCTCTCAAAAATAAAGGTTAAAAATTTTTTTTTAAAGTAAAAACTCCCCATAAAGTTTGTATGAAAAGTATGCTCAATAGCAGTCTACAAAATATCAGAAAACTACAAGGGGAAAAATATATACATACATTTGATATATGTAATATTTTTAAAGATATTAAAAAAACTATAGCCGGAAGGAGCCTAATTAATTAGGGATCCCCTAACTAATGAAGAAAACCCCTTTAAAAGAGCCTTTGATGCTTGACCACTTTCAGCGACAAGTGTTTTATCCTTTATAGGCTAGGAAGACATACTAAAAGTTTAAGAGAACCATTCTAGGCATAGAGGATATCGCACGTTACTGGTTTTTATACAGCCATCAAAATTGTCTTATAATTACAATATACTGTTAATCACTCCCTCCAACATTATGAAAAATTTCAGACAAAGCAGAAATTTAAAGAACTTTACAAATGAATGCTTGCATAACCATACCTAGATTCTACCATTAACATTATAATACTTGATTTATCACATATCTATCCATCTGCCAATCCATCTTGCTTTCTGATGCTGTACTATGTAAAGTTTATTTATTTTTGAGACAGAGAGGGAGAATCCCAAGCAGGTTCTGCACTGTCAGCACAGAGCCCAATACGGCGCTCGATCCCACAAACCCAGAGACCAGGAACTGAGCTGAAATCAAGAGTTGGACTGGACTTTCAAACAACTGAGCCACCAAGGCATCTCCTAAACTATGCAGTTTCTGAAGCAAAGTCTGATAGTAATACTAAGGAGGTATAATAAACCTGACAAGCACTTGGGGCTCTTGGCATGTAATCTTCGGTGTTGCTACAGGACAAACATCAACCATATAATTCCTTTAATTCATGGTGAATGAAAATATATTTTATTACCCGTTATATTTAGCTATGAGGTGTACCAAAGTAGTAAAATGCTAATTCTGATGACAGACTTGAGTTTGAAACCTGGATATCAGTTTCCTTACTTGCTAAATAAGACATTAGGCAATATCAAGAGTTAATGTGAAATTTAAATGAGATGTTGTATGCAATGTTTAGTACAATGCTGGCTTTTTGAAAGGGCACAACAAACGTTAGCAATTATCATCATTAGCATATTCGTCCATTCAGTCTACCCACAATAGGTTCTACTTGTTATGTGGTTATACATACCTATGCAATTATTTGTGGCATTTTCCTCCTACTTTGTGTTCTAATAATATTGGGAAATCTATTTTACTGAGATTAAAGAGAGAATGAGGGGGAATAGGTCCAAAGCACATGCATTCTCCATTTTCCCACTCCACTCCCTTAAGGAAATCTATATTCACTCTGTTACCAAAAGCAGTAGTGGTATACACGAGGAAAACACACTGGACACATCTTTTGCTTTTTAGCACCTGGGTAACAGGTGATTGATAAACTGCCTAATTGTGCTCTGCCCACTTTAGATAACCACTGCTCCCTCCTAATCCCTCATTTGAACACAATTATAATTTCTATAAAATTTTGCCCAATCCAAATAAAATGTGCTGTCGTCACTGATCACATGTCCAAATGCCTTTTATATCTGCAGAAAGCATATGTATGTCAATTTTGTTGTGTGGCATGCAAGTGGATGAAAGACACAAAACTTCCACCACCTACATACACCTCTTTAAAGACATGATTTTCAAGTAGAAGCTTGTAAAAACAAGCTTGAAATCTACTTTTCTGCTCACCTTGGAAGATTAGTCTTAATGTTTTCTCTTTGCCAGAGGAATCAGAATCTAATTGCAAAACTTAAAATTACTCCTATATCACTTCAAGCAAGTAACATACTCTGTCTACTGATAAACCTTCTGAAGTTAAGATATATATTAGATATTAAAAGGTATGGCAAAGATAAAGAATACTTCATCTTAAAAATTAATTTGGGTGAGACTTCTTTAGCCATACTTTCAAAAAATTATTTTGTCTTTTGAACCATGTATTTTACATATTCAAAAATAAATACAACTCTAAAATAATAAATAAAACCAATGAACCATATCAAATTGGTAGCTAAACAAACAGAAAAATATTCCAAGGGACTTCTGAACACCCTAAGTATTCCCATTATACACCCTTCATAGAATATATTCTAAGGACAAAAATAAGGGCAAAGAACTCTTAAAATTTGGGGGAAGTTTAATGATAGTAGAATATTGTTACAGTTATTTTTAAAATGACTGCATGTATACACAGTAGGATAAAGTTAAGTATGTTAATTCTATTAGGCACCAAGATTTTCATTTGAGACAAATATAAAATCAAAGAAGTCTGCTATGTTAAATCTGAATTGGATATATCACTATGAACGTATGATTGAATGAGCAAAAAACATTTTTCAGTTCTCTCCTCTGAAAGGGCCTCGAAGCAATGATATTCCAGCAACAATGAATATGCCAACATCCTGATCTTGGTTTCTACATACCATTGCTCACCAAAAAGAACCAAGACTCCTTAAACAACCCATTCCAGATCCAGAGCAAAGAAAGTAACAAGGCAAGCGTAGGGTACCTTGTGCCAGAAAGCACCCCAAGAGTGCTTCAATGGCAAGGAGGAGTTAAAAAAAAAAAAAAAAAAAAGACACAGGAGCCAGGGTGAAAGAGTTCCTACTGTCCAAATGTGGGGCAATTTGATCGAAAAGAAAAATGACTGTAATGGTTTATTCAAAAAAATGCATGCATTAAAACCCAGGAGTCCATAGTGTGTCATGCAAAAAAGGAAGAAAAAAAATCTCATTTGCCATCATTGGGGTAATTATTTCCCTAACCCTTTACTCTGAATATCGATCACTGAAGGGAAGAAATTAAGCATTTACTCCACATTTTTTTAGGAAGAACTTTAGTTTGCCCCTAGTTAATGATGAAAATCTTTCTTACAGAAAATCTCCAGTAAAAGTGATTTACTCAAAAGTCACCAAGGAGTGCTGAAATCACTAAGTAAAAGGTAGGATATTTGCTTGGTGTCAAAGTATTACCCCAAGGCTGTGTACAAATCACAAACAGGCAAACCACACCCTTATAACAGATTTGGTAGTCACCACTTTAGTGGTCATCTGGCATCACTAACAATGTAGCAGTCTGACATTATCTCCCTATTTATGAAGCAATATGAAGTACATAGTATTACCTATTAAAAATATTCTTGCCAAAGAAGTTTAACTTCAAGCTAATCAAGTTTTTCTTTAGACTTAACTTCCAGTAACAGAAAATTCAAGGGGATAGGGGAATAAATTAAAAGCCACTATGAGGAAATAGGTAAGTCTCGAATGTGGGAGCATTTATAAGACAGCTGCTTTGGCCAACTAAGTGTCAGAAAAAAAAAGGGAGATGGGTACTAATCTTTTTAAAAGGGACTAAAGGCATAATCATCAAATGCAATGTATTCATCTTGACCAAATACTGAAAGGGAAAAAATTTCTCAAGGAGGCTTTAGAATAAAGGGGAAATTTGCATATGGATTATTTAGATAATGATATGGGGGTTAAGTAGAAGACTGTCCTTATTTTAAGGAAATACATGCTGAAATATTTGAAGGTCCTGATGTTTACAACTTACTTTCAAATGTTACGCACAGAAAGACAGGGAGAAGACAGGAAACAATAAATGTTACTGACCCTAGGTTGTGGAGTATTCACTATTTTTTTCTCAACTTCATAAGGCAAATTTTTCATGATAAAGTTAAAAGTGCACCTGTACTGAAAAGCAAGGTAGAAAATATTCCTACACTGGAATTATATCTGGGTACAAATTTCACTTCTAGTTGTGGCGCGTGAGGCAATTGTCATTAAATATGTCTCATCTATAAAATTCAAGGAATAGTATCTAAGTCATTAGGTTGTCCTGAGAATTAAATAAGACCACATATGTAAAATGCCTAGCAGTGTTGCACAAAATAAATCTTGTTTCCAGAATTAATGAATGTTAGCCTAAAATACGAGACTACAGGAAAGCATGATTTTCACATTGCGTGATAAGGAAACTACATTAGCTACAATTAAATACTATTAACCACTGGCAGTCAATGTGAAGTAATGAGGGAAATGAAGATTTATATAATGCTTTTTTCAATCCAATAATTCCAACTGAAAGCCTAGGCAAAAGGAAATCACAAAATTTTTACCTATCCAAACTATTTTCCATCTACCAAATTGTTCAGTTTGTTTATGGTATTAGCCTATATCCGAATAAAACTGTAAGAAAATAAGTGGAAGCGAATCTCTTCCTGACCTCAATAATCTACTTATGTGTTGAAAAACTTAAGTTTTTGTCTTCATTTCTGTAAGTTCCAATAAAGTATACAATTACTGGTCCTTATTTTAAATTCCGGTTAAGATTCATAGAACTCACAAGGATGCAATTTCCTTTGATCAGTTCTAATATACTTGTCATTTCACTTGCAGGTAACCTCTTTTCCTGGTTAGGCCAACAGAAAATGACTAGATGAAGAGTGATCCTCAGGTAGGGAAGAAAAAGAGGTGCTCGCTGTTATTATTTTTTAAGAGTGCCACCCTTTTCTTTCCAGCACCAGAGAAAAAGCAGCAGGGGAGAGGGGGAAAACAGTGAGGTCTCAGGCTCGACCAGGTGAGAGGAGGTAACACCTCTGCCTTCTTTGGGTTAGGGTGTCGGGGCAAACGGGCATGCAAATGATGGGGAACACCCTGAAAGATCGGGGTGATTTCTCTTGGCGGGGGGGGGGGGGGGGGTGAGGGGGGGGCAAGGCTAGTCTCCTCCCTGAAGGATTAAATGCCACCGAGGGGACCCTGTGGGGTGTCTCCCGGAGCGGATGGGGTAACAAGACCAGGCTTTCCTTTCCGTCCAGCGCCCAGATGGGGGACGCGTGGTGTCAGCCCCTCGGCGGGCGCACCCCGAAGACACAGGCGGCGAGAAGTGGCTGGCCCAGACCCCCGCTGGGACCGGGCGGCCCTCTCGCCCTCCCCTCCCCATTACCTGCGGGCGGCGGTGCCGGGGCCCGGAGGCCTGGTGCTCCTCCTCCTCCTCCCCGCCAGGCTGAGGCGGCGAGGTGGCGGCGGCGGCGGCGGCGACAGCCCGGGGGGAGGGGGCGGAGCGCGCGGCTCGCTGCCTCTCTCCTCCCCCGGGAGGCTGAGGGGACCCTATCTCGGGCCGCCGCGCCTAGGCCCGTGGACAGCCTGTGGCTGGGGCATGGCGGTACAACCAGCAGCGTGCCTGCGAGGTGGGAGAGTGCGAAGCGGCTGGAGGGAAGCACCCGCGGCGCTCAGAGGGGCCTGAGGGGAGGAGCGAGGGGGCCCGGGGCGCCGCGCGCGGGCGGCCGTTGGGGGCGGTTGGCCGAGGGCAGGCGGCGGTTTGGGGAGCGCGGCGACGGCTCGCGTTTTTCTCGGCGGGGTGGGGAAGGGGAAGGGGAGTGAGGGGAGGGGAGGGGGAGGTTGGGAGGGAGCCGCCGCCGCGCGCGTGCGGGCCGGCGCCGCGGCCGTTGCCGCTCCGCTCACTCCAGCCTGTTTGGGGGCACTTTGTTTGTGTCCCACAATGCTCTGCGCGGGCGGCCGGGCTGGGGAAGGGGAGGGAAAGTGGGCGGGGCGGAACGAGCTCGGAGGCGGGGCGCCAGCGGGGTGGGGGTCGGGGAAAACGCGGTTAAAGCGCAAGCGCAGAAGAGGCCGCTCCCGGTCGTCGGGACTAGAGCTGTGGGTGCCTTGGTGTCCTTGCACACCCGTGGGTTTTGACACCGTCTGTGCGTGTTTATGTATACGTACACGTGCGGATTTACATTAATATGCGGCATAAGTACTGCCCAATTTGTCCTTCCTCTAGCCGTCCCCACTTAACGCTGAGAGAAGCATTTCTAGGCATGGTTCACGCTTCTTGCATTTTTTTTTTTTTCTTTGAACTGAAAACGAAAGAAACTCCTCGTTTCTTGAGTGGTTTCTGTAGCGGGGCTGAAACCGGAACGCCCAGCCTCTTTCTCTCGGTGAGGTGGGTGAGTCAGTAGTCCGCCCATTTTTCACCCTGGGAACCAAGGCCAGCGAAGAGGTAAGACCAAACAGGTGAGGGACGCGGTCCCTTACTTTGTAGACAACAAGCCCGCGGCCGGTCTGCCCGATCCCGAACTGCCTTTGCACCCACTGGCATTCTCTCAAGGTGCTCTAAGATTGTTCTAGCATTTCTCTGGGCGATCTGGCAGGAAGTGCGTTCTGAAATGACTGGAGAAATCAACACTCAAATCTGTCTCATTACCCCCAAACACGGGGGCACCTAGAGCTGTTCAAAAAATGTGCCAATTCCTTACACAACCTCGAGTCTCATTTTATTACACCATCACTTCCTCGGGGCCTTCCCGCGGGGGGAGTGTGCGCTGCACCCCAAAGTGACCGATACTGCCTGAGGGATTTTAAAGTTCTTGGTCTACTGCAGAGTCCTGTAAAGTGTTAAAATACCCAAGACCCTAAGTGCTCGTTTCCGCAGGCCGGGCGGGACTTGAGACCCGGCGGTAGGAGGGGCGCTCACTGCAGGCGGAAGCGCGCCCCAGGTGCGTGGAGGCTGACTGGGTTGCCGGCCTAGAGGCCCAGAGCGCCTCGGGCTTTTTGCTCTGAGTACTGTGTTTTCCCACGCCTCCAGCTCTGGAGCCGAAAGACTTCTCTCCAAAGGGCTTTTTGTGCAAGGTGAGTTGACGTCCTGCTTGACGTGGAGTGGATTTTTTCTCTGAAATACTTGGCGGCATCTAACATCAACCCCTTCTCTAATCCCTTTGAGTAAAAGCCAAGCATCTTGGCGCCCTAATTCTAACCATTGTACTCTACTTGAGAAATAAAGGCAATGAAAATAACGTCGAATTTTATAGTCTTTTGCAGTTACAACACATTCTCAAGTATGTAAAATGTTTAATCCCTCATGGCAATTATACTAGATAGGTTTCACAATTATGCCCACCATCATTTTTATTATTTCCATTTCACAGATGAGAAAAGTCAGAAGGATGCGAATTAGGCCCAGCAAGTTTTGTGCTGAGATTTGCAGAAGGAGAAGGCAGAGGCTTAACCTTAGGAGAGGGATGGCAGCAACAGCAAGGATCTGGAAGGGGCAGGAGCTTGAGGCCCTGGTGGGGTTTGTGTTAGAGTGTGAGCAGAAGGTAAAAACTGGAGAAGAGTCAGGGTGGGAATAAAGGAGTGAAACAAATCCCATCTATCTACCTAGGGCATTTGATAAGTCAGTCAGTAAAACTCATTAGGTAAACCTTGACTGTTTCTTAAGGGACCCAGGTGGCAGCTCCTTCAGAGGCTAGAGGAGTGGTGTTGACACACAAAAATCTTTCCTGAGGTTATTCTCACCTCTCCTTTTCTCTTCCTTTTGTGCTTTTGAATTCTATATTTAAAAACTCAGTCATCTCTCGCCCCACCTTCACCCCAGGTGTGGAGGATCAGTTAACCAACAAAAGGCTGTTGGGCCCTAAGGGCACAGTGCTAGATACTTGGAGAGGGTGTGAGAAAAAATACCGAGATTAACTTTGTAGGAGCCCTCTCTATGTTTTGGCTTTGGGCAGGGTCAGTTTCTGTGGCTACTGCAGCCTCCCACCTTTTTCTTCCTGGGCGAGAAGAGACTTGCCTTTGGGTTGGTGGAATAAGTAGGCCTTTCTTTGACAGTAGGTTAAATAATACTGCTGCAGGATTTTATGAAACCAGAATCCTGCTCACAGGTGAAACAAACAAATGAAAACCCCATGAGGAACTTTAATTATTAACCTGGTATAGAAGATTCTGAAGAAATCAAGTTCCAGGGAGACAGCTCATTTCAGCCATGAGATGTTTTGGGGACCAAATTTTGGCACAAATGGCAGTTTCTTGTAGTAGACCCTTAGAACTGAATGGGTATTTAGTTTTTTAGTCCCCAATTTATTTTAGAGCTAGAATGCTTTCAACTCAACAGAAAGATCTCTAGTCTGACTTGGATAATCCCAGTGGAGGAGAGCTTATTACAGCACAAATCATCCTTGTTCTCTTATTAGATCATCCCAACTGTATTAAAAATAACTTGCTCCCCACCCCAAACTTTGCACCTCTTGTATTTTCATTTCATCATCCACTTAATTGAACTGATAGGGAAAAATCTGTTATAAGATGGCCAACAGGACTGATAGGGAAATTCCAGTCCCAGAGGGAAGGCTCTTCTGGGTTCTTCTTCCTGCCCCACTTGCCATGCGTGCGCCAAATTGTCACTAATACAGAAGTAACAGACTATAAATTGTTCCTTCTGCTTATGCTCAGGACTCAGACCCCTGGAGAGTGATCTCCTCTGAGCCCCTGGTGTGAAATAAGCCTCCTGCCTTCCAAGATCTCCGAGTGCCACTTGGTTCCGTAACAGAACAAGTCATGTCGGCTACCACCACTACATTGTGATTCCAATCCATTAACAAGTCTTGAATTTGTCCATTCCTGTTGCCACCATCCTAATCTAAAATACCAGTAGTTTGGGGGCACCTGAGTGGCTCAGTTGGTTAAGCGTCCAACTTTGGCTCAGGTCATGATCTCGAGATTCTTGAGTTCAAGCCCCGGGGCTCTGTGCTGAAGGCTCTGAGCCTGAAGCCTGCTTCAGATTCTGTGTCTTCCTCTCTCTGCCCCTCCCCCTCCTCTCTGCCCCTTTCCCGCTCATTTCTGTCTCTCAAAAATAACAAAAAAATAAAATAAAAAATAAAATACCAATAGTTTGTGCCTGGAGAATTATAATATCACTTATTTGGTTTTTCAAATACCCTCTTTCTTCCCTTCATTTTCTACATGGTTGGCAGTATAAGAATGCATAAGGATCATATTGCACAACAATTGGCTTCCTAGTGTTCTTAGGATAAAGTCGCCAAACCTTTAGGGTTTATGACACAGTACAGTCTGGGCTATGTCAATATCTTCAGCTTCATCTGTTGTTATACTCTGTCAAGGAACATGCCAGTCAGAGAATTTTTCCCCCCACATCTTCTAAAATGTCACACTCTTTCCGCCAATGCACACATTATTCCCTCTGTGTAGAAATACTTTCATTCCTTAGCTAATTCCTCTCAATATTCAGATCTCATTTATATATGAACTTTATTGAGGTGTAATTCACATGCCGTGGAGTTTACCCACTTAAAGTGTATAATTCAGTGGATTTTAGTGTATTCACAGAATTGTGAAGCCATCACCACAATCAATTTTTGAACATTCTCCTTACCTCAAGAAGAAACTCGTACACTCATTAGCAGTGATTACCACTGGAATTCTAATGACTCGTCATTGAACACCGTAATCCCAGAGCCCAGCACAGTGTCTAGCACATAATAGGTATTTGATAAACGTTTAATGGATGAACAAGTTGATGATGAAATACATGAATGTGGAAGCCAATTTTATCACCTGGTAGAATGGCAGCTTCCCAAGACCTACAATGTCAGGGAAAAAGCTTGTGGTTCAATAAATGTACCCATTCCTCCCTAAGATGCCAGAATACCCAAGATTAGATTTCATCCTTTTTATTTTTTGAAGATTCTTCTGGTCTTTAAGATACAACTATTGGAACACAACTCATCTTCAGAAAGGGAATTTATGGTTTAATTTTAATTTTTTAATTCAAGGAAGTGGGCAGTGATTTAATCTTAATGCTTATGTCTGTTCTTAGTCCCACCTCCCCACCGGACACAATACTATTTTTCTCTTTCACATGACTCTCAACCAAACTTCTCAAAAGAATTATCTATACTCACTGTTCTTCATTTTTGAACTTTCTTCATTACTTCTCAACCCCTCTAATTTTATTTTCCCTTCACTCCACTAAAATCTTCTTAAAATCACCAGTTATTTTGATGTTGCTAATCCAAAGGTCATTTTTCACTGTTATTTTACTGGACTTTGGAGCAGCATTTGGTCTTGTTGACCATTCTTTCCAACTTGAACACTCTCTTCCTTGTCTTTACTGATATTCCCACTGTGTATCCAAGGTTGAGAACCAATGTTCATACTATATTCCTTGGCCAGTGATTCTTAAAATGAGGTACTCAGGCCTACATACAGCATCAGTGTCATCTGTCAAATTGTTACAAATTTAAATTCTTTTTTTATTCTTATTTTTTAAAAATACAATTTATTGTCAAACTGGCTTATATACAACACCCAGTGCTCATCCCAACAAGTGCCCTCCTCAATGCCCATCACCTCTTTGCCCTCTCCACCCTCAATTTGCTTTCTGTATTTAGAGTCTCTTGTGGTTTGCCTCCCTCCCTCTCTGTAACTATTTTTTTCACCTTCCCTTCCCCCCTGGTCTTCCGTTAAGTGTCTCAAGATCCACATATGAGTGAAAACATATATTTGTCCTTCTCTGAATGACTTATTTCACTCAGCATAATACCTTCCAGTTCCATCCATGTTGCTGCAAATGGCATGATTCATTCTTTCTCATTGAGAAATATAAATTCTTAAATCATCCCTAGGCCTATGAATCAGAAGCTCTGGGGTTAGGGCCCAGTGATCTGTGTTTGTATGAACTCTCCCAAGTATTTCGGATCAATGCTCAAGTCTGGAAACCAATGCCCAGGCAACTATTGATTCTTAAATGTATACCACTAGCCCAGTTCTGCCTACCCAGTTCCCTGTCTGCCTATCTAACTGCCTATTAGTTCTACTTTGCTTGGTTGTCTCAGAGACACCTCAGACTCAACATGTCCAAAATAGAGTAATGGCCTTCTGTAAACATAGTTCTCACTCATTGTTTTCTAAGTCACTGAAGGGTACCACTTCAGATCTAGAAATAAAACTCAAACCCAGAATCGTCCCTGACACCTCCATCATACACATCCTTGCAGGATATCCAATTTATTATTCACTTATGTCAATTTTGCTTTCCAAATTAAAGAAAAATAACTTTTTTGCAGTGAAGAATTTTACACGTATAAAATATAGAAGAGTTAAAAAAATATATATATATATATAAGTGTGTACCTATCATCCAAGCCCCCAAATCCAACCAGTGGCCAATGTTGCTTCCTCCATACCCCCAGCTATTTTCCCCTTCCCATATTATTTTGAAGCAAATTGCAGATACTGTATGATTTTCTATGTAAATATTTGAGTCTATATCTCTACAAAAGATAGAAAAAATGCCACAATGCCATTATTATTTAAAAATAGCAATTATTTTATAATATAAATTATTTACATTTCCAATAGACTCATAAATATTACTATATATGTATAATTTGTTTCAGAGAGGAACTGGCTGATTTTGGTTGGTGTATCTTTTTTTAATTTTTTAAAATGTTTTTCTTTTAATTTTTTTTTGCTAATTTTTTTTATGTTTATTTATTTTTGAGAGAGAGGCAGAGTGTGATCAGGGGAGGGGCAGAGAGAAAGAGGGAGACAGACTCCAAAGCAAGCTCCAGGCTCTGAGCTGTCAGCACAAAGCCCGATGCAGGGCTCCAACTCACAAACCATTAGATCACGACCTGAGCTGAAGTTGGACACTTAACCGACTGAGCCACCCAGTCTCCCCCATTTATTTTAATTTTTTGAAAGAAAGAGACAGTATGAGTAGGGAAGGGGCAGAGAGAGAGGGAGACACAGAATCTGAAGCAGGCTCCAGGCTTCTAGCTGTCAGCACAGAGCCCCAGGGGCTTACACTCAAGAATCTCGAGATCATGACCTGAGCCAAAGTTGGACTTTTTTTAAAAAACTTTTTTATGTTTATTTTTGAGAGAGAGAGAGAGAGCAGGGGAGGGGCAGAGAGAGAGAGGGAGACACAGAATCCAAAGCAGGCTCCAGACTCCAACTAGTCAGCATAGAGCTGGACACGGGGCTCGAACTCATGGGTTGTGAGATCAGGACCTAGCCGAAGTCGGACCTTAACCAACTGAGCCACCCAGGCGCCCCTGGAAGTTGGACTCTTAACCAAATGAGCCACCCAGGCACCCCTGTTGCTGTATCTTTTAAATCTTCTGTATGTAACAGAATTTTTTTTTTTTAACATTTATTTATTATTGACAGAGAGAGAGAGAGAGTGCAAGCAGGGGAGGAGCAGAGAGAAAGGAGACACAGAATCCGAAGAAAGTTCCAGGCTCTGAGCTGTCAGCACAGAGCCTGATATGGGGCTCAAACTCACGAACCCTGAGATCATGACCTGAACTGAAGTCAGATGCTTAACCGACTGCACCACCAAGGCGCCCCAATCCTCTATTTTTTAAAAAATAATCTTCTAGGGGCGCCTGGGTGGCTCAGTCGGTTAAGCCTCCGACTTCGGCTCAGGTCACGATCTCGCGGTCCGTGAGTTCGAGCCCCGCGTCGGGCTCTGTGCTGACCGCTCAGAGCCTGGAGCCTGTTTCGGATTCTGTGTCTCCCTCTCTCTCTGCCCCTCCCCTGTTCATGCTCTGTCTCTCTCTGTCTCAAAAATAAATAAACGTTAAAAAAAATTAAAAAAAAAATAATCTTCTATATTTTTGTCTCTGTTTTCCTAGTAATATTTTATTTTTATTTAAGGAAGTAAGTTGTTTGTCCTGTAGTTTTGGCCACAATCTGAATTTTGTCAGTTGCATCCTCATGGTATACTTAACATGTTCCTTTGTCCTCTGTATTTTTTATAAATTGGTAGTAAGATTTAGATGTTTTATTAGATTCAGGTTTAATTTTTTAACAAGGTGTTTTCATAGGTGGTGGTGTGTTTTTCCATTAGAAGACATACAGTGTGTGCTTATCTTCTAATGTAATCTCCTTTGTAACTGCTGTTGAGTAATGCCTGGAGAAATTCATTCATTAGGAGTTTTAAATGGGCATATGATTCTATCATTCTTCACATATTAGCTGCAATGTTTCTACAGAGGGAAGTTACCCCTCTTCAATTATTGGATTACTTAGTGGTTTAATTTATATAAGACAGCAGGATAGATACTTGCTTCTTTCCCTTTTTACTAAATATCTCCTAACCCTGTCTACTGTCATTTTCAACTACTACCATCCTGATAAAAAATTCTTAACCTAACTTCCAAGATCTTGAATCTTTGTTATCCTACTCCTCTTACAAGGTCCTGAATGATCTACTCCCAGCCTATTTCTCCAACCTCATTTTATACCTCTTTCCTTTTTTTTTTTTAAATTTTTTAACTTTTTTTAGTTATTATTAAGAGACAGAGAGACACAGAGCATAAGCAGGGAAGGGGTAGAGAGAGGGGAGACACAGAATCTGAAGTAGGCTCCAGGCTCTGAGCTGTCAGCACATAGCCTGACGCGGGGCTGGAACTCACAAACTATGAGATCATGACCTGTGCCAAAGTAGGTCACCTAACCAACTGAGCCACCCAGGCACCCCATTTTATACCTCTTTCTAGCTCCTTTTCTTACTATATCTGAGCCACACTGACCATTTTTTAAATTTCCTCAATCTTCAAGGTCTTTCCCATTTCAGGGCCTTTGTGCATGACCCCTCTGTCTGGAAAACTTTCTCCAACTTCCTCTTTCCATACTAACTCTTAAATTGCTTACGTAAGGAAGTTTAGACTGGTATTCCAATTATAACCTCTCATATCACCTTCTACTTATCCTTCATAGCACTTCTCGTAGTTGTATTTATGTGACTATTTCTTTAATATTTGCCCCTGCCACTGAACTATTAAGTTCCATGAAGGCAGGGACCATGTCTCTTTGGGCACAATATTTTTTTCCTAAGCTTAACTTAATGCTTGGAATATAGTATGTGCACAAATAATAAATGCTGAATTGAACAACATTGAATTGAAGTCAGATTTGGGAAAAATAAAATACTTTGTCTCTATTTTTAAAGAGCAAATATACGTAACATTTTTTGAGTGCAAAGTACCATTCTAAGTTCTTCTAATATTCACTACAACCATATGAAGTAGATATTATAATTATCTCTACTTCAACAGTTAAGGAAGCTAAAGAGAGATTTAAGCCATTTGCCCAAGCTCACGTAGATAGTAAATGTCAGAGTCAGGATTCAAATCTAAACAATCTAGCTCTAGAACCCAAGGCATCAGGTTCAAATCCTAATGTACTGCAATTTGTAGGAATACACTATGCAAATGTCTATATTGGAGAGGAACTGACCTTAATTTTTTGAATCCTAAATTCAAAAATCCCAACCAAGGGGCTTATTGGTTTAGCTCAGGTCAAGTACTCATCCCTAAACCACTCACCTAATTCAAGGCAATGGACATGATAAGAACATGAGGCTTTCATGCCAGATATGTGGACGCTGAGGAACAGTTTCCAGGAGAATGGGGCATGCCAGGCAGACAATCTCATAGTAGAGTACACACATATTTCTTCCCATATATCCAATTTCATAAACTCCCTTGTCTGATATAATGTAATTTCATCACACAGAACAACAGATAGCTTGACACCTCTTACTGAGAAACTATTCAAAGACATCCCAGCTGCTACATTTATCTGATTCCCAGAATGAACAGAATCAAGTCTGGATATGGTTGTACACAATTTTGCAATCTATGGGCTAAATGACAAATTTAATGATCCTCAAAACAGTAGAGTCACAACCTTTGCAAAGGGTCTAAAATCAGCTCCTGCCATGTGAGAAATTACCTTGGGGTGCTGGTAGTGAGAAGTAAGGGGAAAGAGGTGAGGGAGATTAACATACTGTGGATAAGGTACAAGTGGGCTGAAAGACCCATACTACCCAAATATAGGCCATGCAATGTTCCCAATCCTTTTTTTCCCTTCCTGTGTCAGCTTTCCTCACCTATGGTGAGGTAATGAGGATCAGAATTGAGTTTGAGCAGGGGTCCAACAGACTGAAGCTACATGGAGCCAACAGACACACTTGTCTATTAGAAAGATTGCAAAGGCAAGTATACCTAGTCAATAGCTGTATTTCACAAATTAGCCTGGTGAGTAGCTGTGGATTTATTCCACATTTCTTGGGCAGAGGACAAGTGAGGCCAGAATGGTATCATCTATGGATGGCTGATTTAAGACCTCATAAATGTTGAACACTTAAAGTACCTCATGCATCTTTAGTGAATTGTGAATATTTGGTACATCTTGGTTCTTCTTTCACTTTGTAGTTCAGAACATGTATGATCTACTTATTTTTATATCTCTCCAATATACCCCTCATGCCATTTGCTTCTGTACTGTTTCATCTAGCCTCCTTATTTTTTATTTTTCTTATTTTCTATAACAGAATTAAAAGGTCTTTTTTAGGGGCGCCTGGGTGGCGCAGTCGGTTAAGCGTCCGACTTCAGCCAGGTCACGATCTCGCGGTCCGTGAGTTCGAGCCCCGCGTCAGGCTCTGGGCTGATGGCTCAGAGCCTGGAGCCTGTTTCCGATTCTGTGTCTCCCTCTCTCTCTGCCCCTTCCCCGTTCATGCTCTGTCTCTCTGTCCCAAAAATAAATAAATGTTGAAAAAAAAAATTAAAAAAAAAAAAAAATAAAAGGTCTTTTTTAAAAGTTTTATTTATTTGTTTGCTTATTTGTTTATTTATTTAAAGTAATCTCTACACCCAACATGGAGTTTGAATTCACAATTCTGCGATCAAGAGCTGCATGCTCTTCTGACTGAGCCAGCCAGGTGCCCCCAAAATTCTTTTTTTTTTAAATTTAAAAAAATGTTTATTTATTTTTGAGAGAGAGAGAGAGAGAGAGGAGGACACAGAATCTGAAGCAGGCTTCAGGCTCTGAGCCGTCAGCACAGAGCCCAATGTGGGGCTTGAACTCATGAACCATGAGATCACAACCTGAGCCAAAGTCAGATGCTTAACCAACTGAGCCACCCAGGTGCCCCGCCCTGAAAATTCTTAATACAACAAATGCATATTACAAATTTAAAAATCACGTATAGTTAAAATTACCTTTGAAAATCTCTTAAATCACCGTAAAGCAAAATGTGTAGTGTTTACGAGCCATATTGGAGGCTGCCACGCTGCCTCTCAATAAAGTCCAACACAGTGGATTTTTCCTCCTGTGTTGGAACAGATTGCTCTTTCTTCAATTGAGCACCAGAGGAATTTGTTGGTTTCTATCTAGGGACTCTAGATGTGCACTCAGATTGCTAGGTGTCCACACTGCACCAGGTAGGAAACTGAGACCAGCTGAGGAATTGACACATTTATGTGTTCTCTCTCATGCTTACCCTGAACAGTCACTTGCTGAGTGAAATGATCTGATGCCTCTTTCTCTCAGGCCCACTTGAATTCATATGAATTAAATGTGTGTATGTTGTTCTAGAATACAAACGTAAAGTGATGAAAGACAAACAGGATATTTATAACTTAAAAACCTTTAGAAAGAAGAAAAGAGAAAGCGACATACACTGGTCACAGCTACAGATTTTATCTCCTATCTTGCTGAAGAGTTGAGTGAAGGAGATCATAGGACCAGCAGATCTCATAGACATTCATTTGTTAACTCACCCTCTTAGTAAGGAATAATTTCAGTATGTGTGCCCCAGGTTCTGTCTTCTGGGAGAATTTCCCATTTTTTTTTTTTTTTTTTTTTAATTTTTTTTTCAACGTTTTTTTTATTTATTTTTGGGACAGAGAGAGACAGAGCATGAATGGGGGAGGGGCAGAGAGAGAGGGAGACACAGAATCGGGAACAGGCTCCAGGCTCCGAGCCATCAGCCCAGAGCCTGAACGCGGGGCTCGAACTCCAGGACCGCGAGATCGTGACCTGGCTGAAGTCGGACGCTTAACCAACTGCGCCACCCAGGCGCCCCAAGAATTTCCCATGTTTATATCTCCCAGGGCCATCCCTGAGAAAGAGCTTAGGGAGATTCCTCTGAAGAGGGAGGACTCAACTATTTTAGGGTGTACTTTTTGTTGGCATATACATTTGGACTGTGGCTTGTCTTAAGGGTTAAGCAATAATCACAGCACCCTATGCAAGGATTGAGGGTTTTTGTTTTTGTTTTGTCAGTACTTCTTTAAGACTTTAGTTAGCTGCCTATTGTTTTCATTTTGGGGGACAGTGAGTTTGTTAATAACCCAATCTAGAAGGCATTTGTGGTAAGGAGTGTAAGATGGCGATTTACCAAACCTGTGACAGATGGTCATCTTTAGATCAATGCAATGCTGTCCAGTGATAGGTATTACAAAAATAGAATTCCCATAGTAACCATCTGGATGGGGGGAAAGGTGTTCCCAATTCCCTTAAGTGTTTTCCTAATGCGGGCTTGTACTCGTACTACATTTTGCTAGTCAGTTCGTTCTTTTATTTTCCTAGATGACTATTTCCTAACATCTCTTCTGTCAAACCTCCAATACCTCCTTTCCTACTCTCACTCACAACTGATGACCACCATAACAATAATTACCACACATTTAGTGGCATAACACAACACAATGTATTGCCTTCTAGTTCTATGGGCCTTGACACAGGTCCTGCTGGGTTATAAGCAAGGTGTAGGCAGGGCTGTCCCTTTCTGGAAGCTCAAGGGGAGAATCCATCTTCTTGTCTTTTCCACCTTCCAGAGGCCACCTGCATTCCTTGGCTCCTGGTCTCCTTTTTCCATCTGCAAAGTCAGCAACTTTCTGACCCTTTTCCCATCATCACATGTTACTCTGGCCCAATCTTGTGTTTCCCTCTTCCACTATTTTTTAGTAACAGTTTTATTGAAGATCTAATTCACATACCACACAATTCACCTGTTTTAAAGTGTACACTCCCATAGTTTTAGTGTATCCATGGAATTGTTATTCACTACAACCAACATAGAACATTTTTCATCATCCCCAAAAGACACCCTGTACACCCTAGCAGTCACCCTTTTGTTCTCCTCATCCACAGAGCCTGGCAAGCAAAAATTTTTCTTTATCTATGGATTTGCCTGTTGTGGACATTTAATATAAATGGAATAATACAATATGTACTCTTTTGTGCCTGACTTCTTTCACTTAGCCTGTTTTCACAGCTCAGTCATGTTGTTGCATGTGTCAGTATTTATTTCATCCCTTTCTTCTGCTTTTAGGACTCTTCTACAAATAAAATGCACTTGTTAGGAAGAAGAATTTCTGTTGGCAGTACAAGGAAGGAAGAACAGGTATGGGAAAAACTGATGAATATCCATAAAAAAATACAGCACACTAACACTTGTTTTATTTTTATTTCATTTTGTTTTTCTTTGTTAGTTATTCTTTTCTGGTTGTTGACAAAATTTCCAAAGGATTTATCTCAAATATAAAAGGAGATTTAGGATTTGAATTGCCATAGGCAAGGTATATAGAAGTCCCTCCTTGCTTCAAAATGAGAACCAATTTAGAAAGCTTCCAGGTTTACCAATAATTGGTTTATTATCATAAGTTTATTGCATTCAAAGTTGAGAGAGCAACTGCTCCTATGGTTCGATTTTGATGTCATGTGGAGGAGCTGCTCCATTCCTTAAATTACTCTGTGTTGGAAGGAGTATATTTGCTTCTACAATGGGATTTTATATTTAGATGTCAATTCCTTGAATTTAAGGCAAAGTCTCCTTTTTATTTAGTGGGCTCACCAATATATATCTGTACATCAAGCATTTTTCCTGAACTCCACAACGAATAGCCATCTGTTCCTGCCCCACGATCATTTCACATGCAACATTTCCAGAGAAAAATGATTTGTCTTGCCCTGGACCTATTTCTTCCTTTGAGTTTCTCATTTCAGTGAATCGTATTACCATTCACCAAATTTCCCAAGGTAGAAACCTTGGTCTTCCCATCACCCATACCCAACCAGTAACTAGTCTCCTGAGTTGTTATCATGAACATTTGTTAATTCTTTCTGCCGGTCTCCATGGCCGTTACCAGCACCTTAGTTTAGGCCCTTCACCAGTTCTCATGTGTAAGACTGGTGAGTTGAGCCCCTCTTCTGTCCGTTCTCCACAGTGTAGCCAGGGATACAGAGCTGATCACATGATTTCTCTTTCTAAAAGCTTGTACAATGTTTTACTCATTGCCCTTAGGATACAGTTCAAACTCCAATATAATGTAAGATATCTATTTTCTGAGCCTTGTCTACTCTCCAATATTTATCTTCTTCTCATCACCTTACCATCACCAATTTCATGTTATCATATTTTCCCAATCTGCTTATATTCTGCTTATATTTCCCAATCTGCATATTTTCCCAATCTGTTTATATTCTCTTTACTGTCTGTGTCTTTTTACGTATCACGTCTCTTGCCTGAGAAACCCTTTTCCCCTTTCCTCTGGTTAACTCATATGTGTTGAGACTCAGCTTAGTCACTAATATCCTTTAGAAAAGATGTTTCCAGATATTTCCTGCTTGAGCTAAATGCTCCTACCTATGTGCTTCATAACTTCTGTATACTTAACCAATACCATGATACTTATCACATGGTTTTATCTGTTAATTTTACTTTATGTTTTTCCAAGCACATTATAAAGTCCTTTATGACAAAGACTATTTTTTTGTGTATCTTTGAAAGCTGAGAACCTGCCAGAGAGCTGACAATTGGTTAGCTTTCAATAAATTTTGGTTAAATAAAGGGAAAAAAATTAAATGACACTTAATGAGTGGTTTGGGAGGGCTATGAAAACACATTTCATCTCCAGTATAGTTAAGTTTTTTTATTGTGGTAAAATACACGTAACAGAAAATTTACCATTTTCACCATTTTAAAAAAATATTTATTTGTTTTTGGGAGAGAGACAGACAATGCAAGTGGGGGAGGAACAGAGAAAGAGGGGGACACAGAATCCAAAGCAGGCTCCAGGCTCAGAGTTGTCAGCACAGAGCCCGACATGGGGCTCGAACCCACAAGCCATGAGATTGTGACCTGAGCTGAAGTCGAATGCATAACCAACTGAGCCCCCCAGGAGCCCCCCATTTTAACCATTTTTAAGTGTATAATTCAGGGACATTAAGTACATTCGAATTGTGGTGCAAACGTTACCACTAATCCTTTCCAGAACACTTTCGTTATCCCAAACAGAAACTCTGTGTACATTAAACGATAACTCCCATTCTACCCTTCCCACAGTCCTTAGAAACCTCTATTCTACTTTCTGTTTCTGTGAATTTGCCTATTCTCAGTAACTCATAAAGTGGAATCATGTAATATCTGTCCTTTTTTTATCTGGTTTATTTCACTTAGCATACTGTGTTCAAGGTTTGTTCATGTTGTAGCATGTACCAGAATTTGATTTGTTTTTAAGGCTAGAAAACATTCCATTGTATATGTATACTGCATTCTGTTTGTCCATTATCTGTTGATGGACACTTGGAGTGTCTTGCTATGAATATTGGTATACAAGTATCTGTTTGAGTCCCTGGTTTAAATTCTTTTGAATATAAGCCTAGAAGTGGAAGTGCTGAATCCTATGGTAGTATAGTTTATGTTTACCCTTGTGAGGGACCACAACACCTGTTTTCCAAAGTGGCTGCATTTTACATTCCCACCAGCAGTGAACAAGAGTTCCAATTCTTTTTTTTTTCATAATTGAAGTATTTTTATTTTATGTACAATGAGTTGACACTAGGTAGGTATCTTGGATATCTGTAGTTAAGGTAGGTATCTTGGATAACCCATTCAAGGAAGTTCAGTTAATCCAACTTAATGAAGCCTATATCCTTCGTGTCCTGACAGAAACACCAGCAGCACATATTGAGGCTGTATTTCCAGTTCAGAGCGTGCTGGTTTGAGCAGATGCAGCAAGAAATGAGAATGCTGGCCACATTTCCTCGAATGGCTCCAGTAGAGCTGCTGGTGATCCATCTTGTTTGCTTGGATGCGATGAGGCAAATGGCTGAAAAAGGTTCCAGTTTCTCACATCTTTACCAACACTTCCTTTTCACTCCCTCCCTCCCTCCCTCTTCCTTCCTTCCTACCTAACTTCCTTCCTTCCTTCCTTCCTTCCTTCCTTCCTTCCTTCCTTCCTTCCTTCTTTCCTTCCTTCCTTCCTTCCTTCCTTCTTCCCTCCCTCCCTTCCTTTCTATGCTTTTGAGCATGAACTAGTATCTCCTTGTGGTTTCAATTTGCATCTCCCAAATGGCTAGTGATGTGGAGCATCTTTACATTTGCTTGTTCACCAATTGTATATCTTTTTTGGATAAATGCCTTTTCAAGTCTTTTTCCTCTTTTTATATTGGTTTGTTTTTTGTTGTTGTTGAGTTGTAGGAATTCTATATATTCTGGATATAAGATATATGATCAGCAAGTATTTTCTCTCTTTTGGTGTGTTATCGTTTCACTCTCTTGATAGTGTCCTTTGAGTAACAAAAGTTTTAATTTTAATTTGGTCCAATTTATCTACTTTCTATTATTGTCATCTATTTGTTTTTAATGTCATATCCAAGAAATCATTGCCAAAATCCAATGTTAAGAGTTTTTTTCTATATTGCCTTCTAAGAGTTTTATAGTTTCAGCTCTTATGTTTAGGTCTTTGATCCAGTCTGAGTTAATTTTTACATACGATGCTAAGGTAAGGGTCCGGTTTCATTCTTTTGCATATGGATATCCAACTTTCCCAACACCATTTGTTGAAAGACTACCCTTTCTCCATTAAATAGTCTTGGCACCCCTCTTGAAAATCATTTGAACACAAAATTAGACTTTATTTCTTGGGTCTCTATTCTATATGTTTATACTTATACCAGTACCATGCTGTTTTGATTACTGTGGCTTTATAGTAAGTTTTGTAATCAAGAAGTGTGAGTCCTTCAACTTTATTTTTCTTTTTAATATAGTTTTGGCTGTTTGGGGTCCCTTGAGATTCTGTGTGAATTTTAGAATGGATTTTTCTATTTCTGCAAAAAATGTCATTGGGATT
The DNA here is from genome assembly GCF_007474595.2 of Lynx canadensis. NCBI lineage: Eukaryota > Metazoa > Chordata > Mammalia > Carnivora > Felidae > Lynx > Lynx canadensis. The sequence goes on from NC_044312.2 coordinate 27,019,450, forward strand.
CTGATAGAAATATCATTGAATCTGTAGATTGGTTTTTGATAGTATTGATATCTTAATATTATTAAGTCTCCAATCCATAAACGTGGGATGTCTTACCATTTATTTCTGTCTTTAATTTTTTTCAGCCACATTTTATAGTTGTAAGTGCACACTTATTTTGCCTCCTTGGTTAAGTTTGTTTCTAAACACTTTATTCTTTTTGGTGCTATTGTAAATGGAATTTTCATTTTAGATTGTTTATTGCTATTATATAGAAATAGCAATATAGAAATATGCGTTCTTTTTGACTGTTGATTTTTGTATCCTGTAAGTTTTCTGAATTTTTTATTAGTTTTAACAGTGTTTGTGTGTATGTGTGTTGTATGTGTGTGTGTGTGTGTGTGTGTGTGTGTGTAGAATCTTTAAGGTTTCTACATATAAGATCATGTTGACTGTGAACACAGGTAATTTTACCTTTTTCTCCCCCCCCCAATGTGGATACCTTTCCTTCCTTCCATATTTTTTCTTTTCCCTCCCTTCCTCCCTCCTCTACCTCCCCCTCCTCCTCTTCCTCTTTTCCTCCTTCTTTTTTCTTCCTCTTCCCTCCTTCTTCTTCCTTTTCTGCTTCTCCCTCTCCCTTCCTCTTTTTAATGTAAGCTTTTACCCTTGTAAATGTCCCTATTAGAACTACTTTTGCTACATTCCATAAATTTTGATATGTTTTATTTTCATTTTAATTTTTACCAATGTATTATCTAATTTCACTTGTGAGTTCTTCTCCAACTCATTGATTGTTTAAGACTATGTTCTTTAATTTCCACATATTTTTGATTTTTTAAACGTCCCTTCTATTTTTGATTTCTAGTTTCATTCTATTTTGCTAAGATGATGCATTGGGGCACCTGGGTGGCTCAGTTGGTTAAGCATCTGACTCTTGGTTTCAGGTCAGGTCATGATCTCATGGTTTGTGAGTTTGAGCCCTGTATTGGGCTCTGCTCTGACAGTGATGACAGCATGAAGCCTGCTTGAGATTCTCTCTCTCTGCCACTCCCCTGCTTGTGCACTCTCTCTCTTTCTCAAATTAAATAAATAATCCTAAAGATGCATGATATCAATTTTTTAAAATTTATTCAGAATTGTTTTGAATATATGTATGAATGCATATATATATATATATATATATATGCTGATTAGTGCATACATGCTTATACTTATATCTTTTTCATGAATTGAATCTTCTGTCAAGATATAATGTCCTTATTTATCTCCTTTTTTTTATTATGAAATTTATTGTCAAATTGGTTCCCATACAACACTCAGTGCTCATCCCAACAGGTGCCCTCCTCAATACCTATTTTTCTCTTGTAACAGACTTTATTTCTACTTTGTCTGATATTAGTATAGTCGTCCTAGTGCTCTTTTGATTATTGTTTGCATGGAATATCTTTTTCCACCCTTCCATTTTCAGTCCCTTTATGTGTCTTTGGATCTAAAGTGAGTCTCTGGTAGACAGTATATAGTTGGATCATATTTTTAAATCAGTTCTGCTAGTCTATGCCTTTTGATTGGAGAGTTTAATCCATTTACATCTAAAGTAATTACTGATAAGTGATGAATTACTAAATCCTATACCTGAAACTAATATCACACTATATGTTAACTAACTGGAATTTAAATAAAAAACTTGGAAGAAAAAAATAAAATAATTACTGATAATAAAGAACTTACATTTGTCATTTTGCTATTTCGTTTTTATATGTCCTATAGTTTTTTGTTTTTCATTTACTCCATTACTGCTTTCTTTTGTGTTTTGTTGATTTTTTTGTAGTGACATATTGTGATTCTCTTATTTCCTTTTGTTTGTATTCAATAGCTATATTTTTGTGACTACAATGATAATTGCATAAAATATCCTAAAGTTATAGCAACCTAATTTGAATTGATAACTTAATTTCAATTGCATACAAAACCTCCACTTCTCTACAGCTGTATCCCCCTCCCCACCCAACTTTATGTTACTGATGTAACAAGTCACATTTTTATATATTATGTACCTATATTAGTTTCCTAGTGCTACTCTAACAAGTTACCACATATTGGGTGGTTTAAACAGTAGAAATTTGTTATCTTACAGTTCTGGCAGCTAGAAGTCCAAGATCAACATGTCAGCAGGACTGCTTCCTTCTGAGGCTGTGAGAGACAATCTGTTCCATGCCTCTTACCTACATTCTGGTGGTTTTCTAACAATCTTTGGTGTTCTTTCACTTACAGAAACATCATCCCAGTCTCTGCCTTCATGGTCATATGGCATTCTTTCTGTGGGCCTGTCTCTAAATTTCCCCTTTTTATAATTACATCAGTCATATTGGATTAGGGCCCACCATACTACATTGTGACCTCATCTTAACTAATTTTATCTGCAATGACCTTATACAAAAACAAAGTCATATTCTGAGGTACAGAAGGTTAAGACTTCAACATATTAATTTTGAGGGGGACATAATTTGACCCCAAACAATGCCCAATAACAGATTTGTAATTATTTTATGCATTTTTTCTCTTAATTCCTTTATCAGAGATCTTTATGTCTTCATAGAGCTTCAAGTTACTGTCTAGCATCCTTTCATTTTAACTTGAAGCATTTCTTGTAAGGCATTACCGAATGATAGTGAATACCCTGAGTTTCTGTTTACCTCGGAATGTCTTAATTTCTCCTTTATTTTTCCAGGAAAGTTTTGGTGGCTATTGAACTCTTGGTTGACAGTTTTTATTCTTCATCACTTTAAACATTTCATTCTACATTCCTCTGGCCTCCAAGGTTTCTTGTGAGAAATTGTTTGATATTCTTATTGAGGATCCCTAATACTTGGTGATGGTTCACTTTCCTCTTGCCACTTTCAAGATTCTTTCTTTAGCTTTGGACAGTTTGCTTATAATGTGTCTCAACTGGATCTTTTTGAGTTTACCCTACTTGGAATTCATTGGGCTTCTTGGAGTCATAAAATTTATGTATTCTTGGACTTGTAGATTCATGTACTTCATCAAATTTAGGATGTTTTACATTATTACTTCGAATAGTCTTTTCCCCTTTCTCTTTTCTCTTCTAGGACTCACATAATGTGGTGTTGGCATGTTTCATAGTATCCCACAGGTCCCTTAGATTCTGTTCACTTTTCTTCATTCTTTTTGTTTCTGCTCCTCAGACTCCATAATTTCAATTGTCTGGTTCTCAGGTTTCCTAATTCTTTCTTCTGTTTGTTCAAGTTTGCTGTTGGATCTCTCTAGTGAATTTTTCATTTCAAATGTTGTAATTTTCAGCTCCAGAATTTCTGTTCACTTCTTTTTTAAAATTTATGTCTTTGTTGCTGTTATTATTTTGTTTGTACATCATTTCCCTGGTTTTCTTTAGTTCTTTATCCATGTTTTCCTTTAGGTCTCTGAGCATATTTAAGTTTCCTGTAGTAAGTCTGATGTCTGGGTCTTTCAGGAATGGTTTCTGTGAATTTATTTTGTTTCTTTGAATAAGATATATTTTTCTGTTTTTATCTATACCTAGTGATTTGTTGCTGAAAATTGGAATTTAGCTATTATAATATAGTAACCTCTGGAGATCACATTTCTCCCCCTTCCCCAGGGTTTGATTGTGTGTGTGTGTGTGTGTGTGTGTGTGTGTGTGTGTTGTTGAAGTCTGTAGTAGTCTGTAGTTTTTTAGTGTTTTCCCAACTATTTTTGCAGAGGCCAATCCTCTGCATATGATCACTGAAGTCTCTGTGCCTTTAGCTGACATTTGGCACTTGTTTTTATAGAGATTTCCTTAAATGCCCAGAGCTCTTCCAGTGTTTGTAGATTGATTTTATGCTAGGGCATTCCTTCAGCACTTAGGTAGGCTTGTTCTGAGGCTAGCAGTCTGCTCAAGGTGAAAGCTTAAGATCTTCTCAGACTTTTTCTGAGCATGCATCTTGCTTGGATATGCATGTGGCTTCCTAAATTCTCCCATATATTAATTTCCCCTTAATTTCCCAGTTGCATCCCAGGTTTTCCTCTGTGCCTTAAATAGTCTGTTGTGTTTCCACTTGTAATCTCTTGCCCCAGAAGTCTGTGTGTCTGTAGTCATCTTGCAAATTTATGAGTAGTGTCCACTGCTTTTCCTGTATGATTTCCGAGTTAGACATAACAGAGACAAGCTCCTTACCTCAGTCCTTTAGGTATCCACTGGACAATTTCGAACAGATATACACACTAATTTGCAAATAAGGTCTTCCCTGCTCCTTCCAGTTTGAGTGATAGTACTGGGAACTAGGCTACCACCACTTCAAGACCAAAACCACTGCCATGCTGGGGAGGGGTAGACTAAGGGTGGGTAAAAATGCCACAAAACTTCCCTACTGTTTGAAGATCACTTATTATTATTATTATTATTATTATTATTATTATTAGGTGTTTGGTTGGTGGCTGTAAACCTTTGAGTGTTTCCAGAGGTCCAGTAAGATTGGTTTAGTTTCTGCTTTTAGAAAATATTTCTGTGGGGAGATGAAAGCTTGGAGCTTTCTAGCTGCCATTTTGATGATGTCTTCTTTTTCAACATAGTTTTGCCTTCACTTGGACTTTGACCAAAGGACATTAGAAGCCTTGGCATGAGACCCAAATGAAGGTGGGTGCAGTCACAAAAAATGGGAACAAAGACACTCTTAGCCACTATAAGAAACTTGGAATAAGAACTTGTTTGGGTAGTTAAAGTTTTATAGATGAGGAATCCACTAGGATATTGGATGACAGTTGAGAACAGATAAGCTTCTGAAATGTTCTGTCCAGGTAGTAAATTGCTCAGGGAGCTGGTGCTTGCTGACAGTATGGGACAGCTGCAGTTACATGCTACAAATGGTAGGGTCTGTTTCTGGATGCAAATTGATTCCAGCTCATGAAGGGTTTTGAGCAATGCCAAAAATGATCTAGTAGAAGAAAATGTGAAAATAATGAGATGGCTGGTTCTGGTGCTAAATTAGAGCCTCCCCTCAGGGCTGAGAGAACCTGTCTAATCCAATTCATTCCTAATGGTAGCTGTCATATCAGTTTGTCCTAATCCTGACTGTGGTTCACAGCTGTATCTCAGAAATGACTTGGGAAGGTAAGCCTTTAGTAATTGTCTCCATCTTTCCATTTCCAACCTCTTTCTCCTGCCAGTAGCACCCCTACCTCTCCTCTCAGTCTTCTTCTCTGACTACTTATCCTCTTTTGCCTCCTACTCCCTCAGTGAAAATAATACTCCAAGGAAATAATCTGCTAAATGAATTCACATTAAGGTGTACATATTGAATAAGACTTGAGTGTAAACATGTTCAGGGGCTGTTTGCATTTTAACAGCAATCTATACTTGAAGATAAAAGAAAAAATGTCTAATTGTGAAGCTCTAATTGTTACCTGTTCAATAGGAAAAAGAATTTTTAGAGGAGCTTGTTCCAACTCAGTATTATTCTGTTTCCTAGGTATTCACTACTCCAGAGCGCATGAAGAAATACAAATTATAAAAGAGCTTTAAAAAAACAAATTTGTTCTCCCAATGTGCAATGAAGCTCTGGGGCTGATTTGAGTATATCATTGCTGGATAACAAACTTTTACATTCGTCTAGCCAGGGACACCAGGGATAAAGCCAAGACCTTGATTATATTGAGAAGTTGAGTCAAGGAGATTTTCACCTTGCTATAGGAAAAGCTGATAAGAAATAATAGAACAATCTAATTTAGGATCTTGAATATTTTAAAGGATAATAAGCAGCCTCCATTCCTTTTCATGGCCTTTTTTCCTGTCATCATCAGAGAATCTTCTTTGGGATATGGTACACAAAGTGGTCATTGGGGGGAGTGGGTAGTGTCAGTGCTAGAAAAATGGGTACCAGGAAGTAAGAGCTAAGAGTGGGAAACACTCTTCATCATGATTGAATCTAAACTCTCCTAGCTTCTGTTTCTTCCTCTGTAATGTGGGAACAATAATATCTATTGAAGAGAATTAGAACTCTTTTGATTGTAAGCTATAAGAAGCCATGTTGAACTAGGTTAAGTTGGGGGGCGGGGAGGAATTTATAGGCTTCATTCTGGATGTCCAAGGGGCATTGGCTGGATCCTGAGACCTAAAGAATCCCTTCAGAACTTTCTGGCTCTCCATTTCTTAGCTCTACTTGTTTTTATTTGGATTTATTCTCACACCATTGTAATTTTGCGTCAGCTAAGAAGATCTAAAAAAATGTATCTATCAGCTTAACAATTCTAACAGAAAATCTCATTCAGATATCAGTCCCAAGGAAGATTACATTGCCTTGCTCAGGTTAGATGTCTAAACCCTAGCCAATCACTGTGTGGTGGGATTTGTTGATTGCCAGCCTAAATCATATGTGTAACCCAGTGACTTGGCCAGTATACCATAGATCCTTTCCAGGATCACCTTGCATGGAGGGAGAATTCCCTAAAGGATTCAGGAAGCAGAGGATGGGAAAGTATGCTGGGCATAAAAATATTATAGCTATTATAATCTATCCAACCTACCACTACAGGTTAAAGAATCAAATGAGCAGATACAGGGAAGCTGTTCATAAAATGCAATCATAATTAAAACTTTTTATTCCAATGATGGTAAATACCATGATCATTGAAATCAAGAAAGCTGCACTGTATAAAGATGGCTTTATTATTATTATTAAGGATGGAAAAAGATGAACCATTCAACATCTGGTGTGAAATAACTGGATAGGCCTCTGAAAAAAATGAAAGTAGAAGCCCTACCTCTCACACATAACAAATGGATTAAAGATTTAAATGTAAAAATGAAACCATAAAAGTACTAGAAGAAAACATGAGAAAATTATTTTATAATCTTGGAATGGGAATGGTCTTCGAATCATTATTCAAAATTCTGAACTCATAAAAATATGACTGATGAATAAAACTACATCAGGGGCGCCGGGGTGACTCAGTTTGTTAAACATATGACTCTTGATTTCAGCTCAGGTCATCATCTCACAGTCATGAGATGGAGCCCCGTGTTGAGCTCTGCGCTGAGCATAGAGCCTAAGATTCTCTCTCTCTCCCTCAGCCTCTCTCTCCTGCTAGTGCTGTCTCTCTTTTTAATTTTTTTTAATGTTTATTTTTTGAGAGAGAGAGAGAGACAGAGCACAAGTGGGGGAGAGGCAGAGTGAGAGAGAGAGAGGGATACCAGAATCCAAAGCAGGCTCTAGGGTCTGAGCTGTCAGAACAGAGCCTGACGTGGGGCTCAAACCCATGAACTGAGAGAGCATGACCTGAGCCGAGGTCGGATGCTTAACTGACTGAGCCACCAAGGTGCCTCTCTCTCTCTTAAAAAACAAAAACAAAAGAATGACATCAAAATCAAACATTTGTATGGTGAAAAACATCATTTGAGAAAAAGTCAAAAGGCAAAAAACAAATGGAATAAGAGGCAGTAATGCATTGGAGATGGCCTGCACTGGCTCACAGGAGCTGATTATTTAATTTTCAGGAACTTTGAAAGCTGATTATCAAACACAGCCATTATTTAAAATTAAGTCATACAGGCTTATAATTAAACACAGAATGTTACAAACAAAGGTAAAAAATACTCCAAACGCATCACTTTCTAATTGTTTAACTACATTTTACTGTCATCCATGCTCTTGAGGTTATTTATGTGTATTGTGTCTATACCGTGGAGATATTATATAATGGTCCGCTGCTGCACATCTCTTTCCAATTCCACATTTAGAGATGTCATATTGGTAGCTTGAAATTATCTGTGGTGGGAACATTTACATCATGGAAGTTGCCAAATGCTGTGAACCAGGGCATATTTTCCCCAGAGACCACTGTTAAACATTAACCAACACAGCACTGGAAAATAGTTTTTGCAACTCACATTACAGAGAAAGGGCTAATCTCCCTATATAATGTGTTCCTGTAAGTGAAGTATAAAAATACTATTAACCTAATAGAAACATTAGAAAACTATGAAGTGTCCATTCTTAGAAATAAAGTGCTCTGTGTCATAAGAGAAATGCAAATCAAAACCATCCTGAGATACTATTTTTTTTTACCTATTAAATTGACAAAACTCCAATTAAATAAAACTCTGTTGGCAAGGCTGTGGGGAAACAGACTTCCTCTTACATTGCTGATGAGGATATAAGTTTGTATAACTACTTTGGAAGGCAATTTGGCAATATATATGTAAAATTACTAATATATCAACTATCTGACCCAGCAGCTCCATCTCTGGGAATTTACCCTATCATATAGTATAGAGCGATTTTGTTTTCTTTTTAGTAGCAAAAGATTGGAAACAACACAAACGTCCATCCACATGGACTGGCTTAATAATCTGTGGAACAGTCAGACAATGGAATTAACTGGAGCTGTAAAAAACTTTAAGTCATTCTCCAAGTTGAATATGTAAGAATCTCCAAGTTATATTTTCCCCCATAGTTTTATTGAGATATAACCAACATATAACAATGTATTTGTTTAAATTATAGAACACAATGCTTTGATGTATGTATATCTTGCAAAATAATCACCACAGTAGATTTAGTTAACATCTATAACCTCATGTAGTTACATTTTTTTTCTTGTGATGGGAACTTTTAAGATCTTGTAAGATCTTAGCAACTTTCAAATATACAATACAGTATTTTTATCTATAGGCATCATGCTGTACATTATATCTCCAGAACTTGTTTATCTTATGACTGAAAGTTTGTACCTTTGGATCACCTTCACTCATTTTGCTCACCCCTACCCCTTGCCTCTGGCAGCCACCAACCTGTTCTCTTCTATGAGTTTCTTTGTTTTTTTAGACTCCATATATAAATGAGATCATACAATATTTGTGTTTCTCTGTCTGACTCATTTCACTTAGCATAATGCCCTGGGGATCCATCTATATTGTCCAAATGGTAGGATTTCCTTCTTTTTTTATGACTGTATACTATTCATATAGTATTCAAATATAATACTTTCTTTGTTCATCAGGTTACATTATTAAGTGAAAAAAGGCAAGGTTAATATCAGAGTGTATATCACATTATATTTTGCATAATTAAATAAAAATATAGTTGTATGTGATTTGCATAAACAAACTGGAAGGACAAATAAGAAACTAATGGAAATGATAATGGGGGAGGTTGCTATTAGGATGTGGGAACTGGGTGTGTGAAAAATGGGGTGAGATCAAGACTTGGCATTATCTTTTTACACTAAAATAAATATTTAACTATTTCAATGTTCTTTTTAAAAAAATTTTTTTTAAATGTTTATTTATTTTTGAGAGACAGAGTACAAGTGGGGAAGGAGCAGAGAGAGGGAGACACAGAATCCAAAGCAGGTTCCAGGCTCTGAGCTGTCAGCACCAAGCCCAATGCAGGGCTCAAACTCAGAACCTTGAGATCATGATCTGAGCCAAAGTCAGCGCTTAACCGACTGAGCCACCCAGGCACCCCTCAATGTGCTACTTTTTTATAAAGCTAAGTGAAAAGAAAGAAAAGCTTCACTAAAGAACTTGGTTGTTTATTCCACTAGACATTCAATAAATAGTTATTGAGCAGCGACCATGTGACAGGCACTGTTCTAGGAACTGCTCCCAGAAGACAGCACCAGACCATGTAAGCTGTGAAGAGTTTAGTGGTTGTCTTTGACATATATCACTCTTGAAATGCCACATCTTCTATTACACCCATTCAACAGTTCTCTCATCCCATCTGGTCTCATATTCACTGCCTCAACATGGGGAAACAGCCCCCAGGCCCTTCAGGTCTAGTGACCATTTAATGTTTGTGTCTTCACTGTGGATGTTCTTTGTATATGATTTCACATCTCTGTTTGTCTTTCTTTTTGAGTGTGTTGTTTAATGTAATTGATGGAATTTGATATTTTAAAAGCTCAGGGCTTTCATTTTATGGACCATGAACGAAATAGACAACAATTCCTGTGAATTTACATTCTAGCGCTGATCAGAGAAGGGCTTTGTGAAGAGGCGATATTGAACACAGACATGAAAGTTATAAGGGAAAGTGCTTGTCAGTATCTGGGATTATGCTTGTAGGTTCATAATAATTATTATTTTTGCTGCCCTCAGGGGAATTGCAAAACATCACACACACACACACACACACACACTTACCCTTATTTACGAATATACACTGCTGCCAAACTATCTAATGCCTATTTCCAACTGATTGCTTACCTGGTAATGATGATAGCTTTGAAAGGAGTAAACCACCTCTGGTCTCTTGCTCTGGCTCCCAGTAACCAAGGTCACAGCAGACATTTCGGCGACCTCTGGCTTTGATTGACAGATATACCTCTGGTTGTGGGGGCTTTGTCCTCATTCCAAATGAAGCTAAATGGCCCATAAAATTAAACCCTGACCTTTTAAATATCATATTCTACCAACCAGAGTAAACAACACACTTGAAAAGAAAAAAAAAAAAACAACAAGATGTGAAAATGTATACAGAGAACACAGGGGAGAATAAAACATTCAATTTATTACTAGACCTTGACAGTCATGGTGGGATTTTTTTTTGCCATGTTGGGGTCACCTGTATGAGACTGGTTTGGAGGAAAGAACACTGTTGGGTAGGCATAATGTTGGGGGGCATGTGAAGAGCAGTTAATGTGTGTTTAAAGAAACTCACAAATTCTTTAGCTTTAAATCACAACTTACATGATCTGGTGCCTGTTTTCTGGGCTCCTGTAGTACCTATGCTCTCTTTTGTCCCAGCTCCTACTGCATTTTGTTTTGTTGTTGTTGTTGTTGTTGGTAATTGTTGATTAAGTGGTGAGCTCCTTAGAGGAAAGTACTGTACATATTTCCCCCATATCCCTAGAACCTAGCACAGCCCTGACATTTAGAAGCCTCCTTTGAAAGACTGGGGAAGACATGTCCTATGAAGCAAGAAACTGGATAACCTTGTAGACATCTCTTTGCTTTGTGAGAGTTAGAGTCCAAGAGGCATGCTTTGTTTTTCAGTTGGGTGAGTTGATGGACTGTGGGTGTTTTTGGTAACTGTTAAGATTTCCTCCTCCCAGTTACCCTGCACTCTACATGTACACATAATGCAGCTGGCTCAGCACAGCTGACTGTGACAGTTCTCAGCTCTGTGCCAGCTGGTTAGGCTCTCCCATGAATTTGTCCCAGAGTCTCCCACACCCTGTGATCTGACTGTAATCCAATCCCCTTCCTTAGACTTCTCTGATCACCCTCCCTGTGTTTTCCTCACCCCTGTCCCTTGCTCTATGAGCTGCTCAGACTTCAATAGCTATGTGGGACTAAAGCATGCTCTGAGTTCATCCACAGAGCATGTGCCGGGACAGCCAAGTACTCCAGGTTTGAATAAAATTACCCAATCTATTTGGTATTCACTGGGCAGTCACATAGGGACATGTCCATTCTGGGATGTCCCTCAACAGGGCAGATGCTGCCTCAGCCAGATTTGCCAAAGGTCCTTAAGTCTGGCTCCTGGTGGGAGGCTGGGGAGGTCAAAGTATACCTTCCACTGCTGCCCTGCCACGCTCCTTGTTCTACCACCATTTTGCCTTAATAATGAGTTCCCATAGGAATTCCTACCCCAAATTTCATTTGGATTCCTCCCAATTTGATATCCCTCACCTGGTCTGTAACTGCAAATTTAGAAGACTCAAAATAGCAGCTTTCATAGACAAGGGACTATTTCATTTCGGGGAGTAAAGAATTGGCACTGGCTAATGAGTTATATTCCAATGTACAATGCCCTCTGATTGTGTATTATATATTAGCACTCTGGACTTGAAAGAGACAATTGTGTAATGTTTGCCCATTAATTGAGAATAATCATCTCAGCTGCACAGTGTTGCATACCAGCCAAGCTTGTCATTCTCTGATCCAACAGCTTTTAATTGTTGTGTTGCCCTTTAATGGCAACCATTCTCAGAGTTTAGAGAACAAAAACAGAGACTTACCTAAATATCAGCTCCTTCCCACCCTGAGAGAAAAGAATCCATTTAGATGGAAAGGATTTGCGTTTTCTAATCCCTGGAGAGTGATCATGCCGTAGCAATTTCCATTATCCATCAAGTCTAAATGCTAAGGCCATGGGATTGCTTCTTCCTAATAAAGTTAGGAAATGTAGCAGACAAGGAAAAGGCTTGCATGATTACACAGTAAGCTGGAGACTAAAATAGAAGAGATGCCTTAAAATCATTGTCAAGACTCTTTTGAATGCAAGTAACAGAAAATCTAAATCAAATTGTCTTATGTCAAAATTTTTATTGGTTCACATAACTGAAAAATCTTGGGGTGGAACTGCTTCAGCATGTCTAGATTCCAGGGCTCAAAAATATCTTCAAGCTTTGGTCCCATGCTCTCCATATCGTGAGTCTTCTCCTCTACTGCTGCATTCTTAGATGGGCACTCCCCTCTCAGGCAAGATGGCAGGTGGCAGCTTAGTTCCAGGCTCACATCTCTGGTGAAAGTTCCAAGATGGAATTTCACTGGACCAGCTTGGGTTATGCTCTTTATTCTGAATCCATCGTGATGGCCAGGGAGAATGGAGTATATTCACTGGCCACACCTTAATCACTCTCACCCCTGTGGGTGAAAGGCAGGGTCAAATCCATCAACCTGAACCATGTGAACTAGCAATAGAAAGTGGTCGTGTGTCCCCAAGAAAAAAAAAAAAAAAAAACAGGCACTGTTATCAGAAAAATGGGACTGGATACAGAACAAGCAAGAAAAACTGAGGTACTGTACTTTCATCTCAACTTCAGGAATGAATGTCTTTGTAGGTTGGTAATTTAAGCTTAATGTCTTTTCCCAGAACTCTCTGTATAATAAAGATGACCATTTACCAAGTATCTGACATTGTGTGGAGTGTTTACATATATCCTCTCATTTAATCCTTACAACTAAAGAATCAGGCAGGTATGATTAACCCCTCTTCTAAATGAAGGAATGGAGGCAGATGGAGAGTGAGTAACATGCTCCAAGCCACACAACTATTAAAAGGTGAGTTATAACTCAACTGGAGCCTAACTCCAAAGTACTTGCCTTTTCTCCTCTTCTGTGTTTCCCAAACTTGCCCATTTGCAAGACTTTCTGGAGTGCTTATTGAACATAGAGGTTCTCAGGCACATTCTCTCCTCTACTCCCAGCTCTGCCCCAGAAATTATAATTCAATAAGTCTGGGCTAAAGTCTGGGAATCTCTTTTGTTAACAAGTGTGCTCTGTGATTCTTATGATCAGACTAGTTTTAAAATGCACAATATCATGCTGCCTCCCACAGGTTAAAAATACCTGCACATGGCCACTGCCCAATGCTGGCTCCCTTTTCCTGTCTGCTCCTTTTCTCCACAGAGCATGTAAGGGAATTGCTTTAGCTGCTGGCTATGCTCAGTTCACTCTCTAGAGTAGTGGTCTCCAAAGATGGGGACTAGGGGGCATACAGAGGTTCTGGTGGTGTCTGGGGAGGCAATATTTTTCCTGTTTTTTTTTTTTTTCAATTTCTATCTGATTTTTATTTAAAAAGAGAAAAAATTCAATTTTACCAAACTTGATATCCAAATTGGCACTGGTATTCTCCTGAGGCACCTGTGAGGCATTTATGATACCTGAGGTGTCTTCAGAGGAGGGCAGGTGGTCCCACAATGCACAGAGATAATGGTGCTCCCATCCTTTGCTAGTTTCCAGGCCCCTGAAACCTTATCTGTACCTAAGGAGAATTACAGATTATATTATCCTGTCCCCCAAAGTCCCCAGGCTTAGAGGGTTTTGGAGGCCAGTTTTACAAAATCATCAATAAACATATAACCATTATGTTATGCCTGTTTCAGATGATGGAAAAGGGAGGAAGGCCACTCAGATCTTTTTATGAATTAGTATAACTTTGATACTGCTGACAAGGACAAAACAAGAAAAGAAAAATGTAGATGTAGGATTCCTAAACAAAGGACTAGTAAACTTAATTTGGAAGTGCAGTGAAAACAATAGATACCCATTTGCAATGACATGGATGGAGCTGGAGAGTATAATGCTAAGTGAAATAAGTCAGAGAAAGACAAATACCATACGATTTCACTCATATGTAGAATTTAAGAAACAAAACAAATGAGCAAAGGGAAAAGGAGAGAGAAAGACACAAATCAAAAAAGAGGCCTTTAATTACAGAGAACAAACTGATGGTTACCAGAAGGTAGAAGGGTGGCTGGGTGAAATAGGTGTGGGTTAGGGAGTCATGGAGGATTAAGGAGTGCACTTGTCGTGATGAACGCTGGGTGATGAATGGATTTGTTGAATTACTATATTGTATACCTGAAACTAATGTAACACTGTATGTTAACTAACTGGAATTAAAATAAAAACTAAAAAAATATAGATAGCTGATACTTCAAATAAGTAGGATCCATGGAACACAGCCATGCAGTGTCATTATTTTCTTCCTGCTATTGTCCTTAAAAGCTGATATATGGCACTGGTTCTTTCTTACCTATGAATAAATGAAAATCTATAGTCTTTTCTGGCCACTCCAAGTAAAAAGTCTTTTGATCATGAAAAACTGTCTCAGTTTATTAATTAAAACGTATAGTTCTAGGTAACAGTCGAACTTCTAGCACTACAAAGTTAAAGCTTATCCTCATCCTCAACCTGGGCCGGCAGCAGGTGGAAAGTTTGGAATAGACAACAGGGTATTATCTCATCTGTTTCCCTCAGTTGATTTCCTCTTCCATCTCATGCATTCATTAGTTAGTCTCTGACTCCTCTGGGGTTGAAGTAGGGGGAGGGAGGGGAGCAGTAGGAAAGCTCCTACTTGCCCAGCACTATTATGAACTGTTACCAGAACATCCTAGACTGGGCGGAAGTTTAAAGCTAACTTTTTTTTTTTTTTAATCACGGAACTCTCTATGGGCTTTCTTTGAGACCCCCTATTTCTGAGAATCTCTCACCTACAATTTAATTCATGCAAAAGAATGCACCCTTTCTACTTAGTTTCCACCCATGACAGCACTACTTCTTTATAGAAGCTGATCCTCTCAAATGGAACTAAGATGATCCCACAAAGGCACATATTTGCTTATGCCCTACAACTGGCTCATAGTAAATATCTCCACACTTCGCTCAGATAAATTCTGGGAATGTAGGGTTTCTCCCCTGCCTCTGTTTGCTCTGTGTTGGAGCGGCTAGCAGCCAGTCTCTCCCGGTTTAACTTTCTGAGATGTTAGACACAGTCTACACCGTTCTTCAAGTTCTAGGAGACTTCATGGAAGAGCAAGGGGCCTAGAACCCAGATTTCATTTTTAAAAAGATGGTGGAATTTGTTCTATTAGATATGCAGACTTATTTTTATTTATTATTATTATTATTTTTATTAAAAATTTTTTTTGATGTTTGTTTATTTTTGAGAGAGACAGAGACAGAATGCAAGTGGGTTAGGGGCAGAGAGAGAGGGAGGCACAGAATCCGAAGTAGGCTCCAGGCTCTGAGCTGTCAGCACAGAGCCTGACATGGGGCTCGAACTCACGAGCTGTGAGATCATGACCTGAGCTGAAGTTGGATGCCCAACCGACTGAGCCACCCAGGCTCCCCCAGGCTTATTTTTAAATAAGTCTTAAAAGTTAGGACATGGGATGATGCAAGAATTGGAAAATAAATTGCTGGAACAGGATAGGAAGCCCAGGAATACACTTACACATACGTACATCATATACTCAGTATAAAGGTAGAATTACAAATTGGTGGAAAAATAATGCTTGGGAAACTGATTATCTGTATGGAAAAATACAAAATTGGATCCCTCTCTTACATCATAGGTGGGTTGAAATCCTACAAGTAAAAAAAAAATTTTAAATCCTACAGGTAAGAAAATATTAGTCTTTATGACCTTGTGTATAGAAAGGTTTCTTAGGGGCATCTGGCTTGCTCAGTCAGAAGAGCATGTGACTCTTGATCTTGGGGTTGTAGGTTCAAGCCTCATGTTGTGGGTAGAGATTATAAATAAACTTTAAAAAAAGAAAAATATTTCTTAGAGTTTGCACCTATAGGAAAAAATAAGGATAATTTTTATCATATTATATTAACAGCAAATTTTCTGCAATAACAAAAGATACCATAAACAAAATAAAAAGACAAAAATGCAGACATTTGGGAAAAGATATTTAAAATGCAAAATTTAACAGAGAAAAGGTATCCAGAATATTGAAAAAGCCCCTACAAACCAATAATGATGATAATGGTAACAGGCAAGCACTGTCCTAAGCACTTGAGATATATTAACTCTTTTAATCTTTACTGTGTCCCTGTGAGATAGGTATTTATTGTCCCCACTTTATAGATGAAGAAACAGGCACCGAAAATGTTCAATAACTTACCTAAAGTCACTGGTGGACCCGAGTTTGAGCCTAGAAGTCTGGTTCCGGTTCCTGTGGTCTTAGCTACTATGTTTGCTCTCACACTCTATAAAAACATCAATCCAAGTAGCCAACATACATATAAGAAGAATCTCAACCCCATTAGTGATCAGAGAAGTGCAAATTACAATACCAAGGAGAAATCATCTCATACCCATGAGTTGGACAAAAAAAAAAAAAAAAAAATCTGACAATACCAAGTTTGAGTGAGGATGTAGGAAGAACATGAAACCTTTTATTTATTAAGAATTTTAAAATTTGAGGGGCACCTGGGTGGCTCAGCCGGTAGAGTGTCTGACTTCGGCTCAGGTCATGATCTCGTAACTTGTGAGTTTGAGCCCCCTTTTCGGGTTTTGTGCTGACAGCTCAGAGCCTGGAGGCTGCTTTGGATTCTGTGTCTCCCTCTCTCTCTGCCCCATTCTGTCTCTGTCTCTCTCAAAAATAAATAAACATTAAAAATTTTTTTTAAATAAAAAATAAAAGAATTTTAAAATTTGAGTATAATTGACATACAAGTTATCTTACTTTTGGATGTACTTATTTATTAAAATTTTTTTAAAAGACTTTATTTTTTAAAGTAATCTCTACACTCAACGTGGGGCTCATGCTCCACCAACTGAGCCAGCCAGGTGCCACTAAAATTGTTTCTTTTACTTGAGTATAGGGGGAAAATGAAGTCTTTTGTACACTGCTGGTGGGAGTATAGATTTGCACAACCGTTTTGGAGAGCAATTTGGCTATAATTAGCAAATTTGAAGGTGCTTATATGCTATGACCCAATAGTTTTACATCTAGAAATATACGCTAGAGAAATTTTCATGCTGTGTGCACAGGGAGATGTATTGAAGAATATTCATTGCAGTATTGTTTATAATAGCAAAATTTGAAAACCTCAGAATTTATTAACAGAAAAAATTGTGATACATAAAATAAAATAACATGCAGCAGTTAAAATGAACCAGCAATATATCTACCAATATAGGTAATTATGAAAAAAAATAGTATCGTATGGGAAAAACTGGTTGAAGCAAAATACCTGTAGTGTAATACAATTCTGTAATATTTAAACATCCATAAAACAATGCTATTAAATGTGTATGTATATAAAATATGTGGTAAAAGAAGGAAAATTTGAACAAGAATGATAAATAATGTTTTCATGATAGTATTTACCTCTGACAGAAAAAGAAGGGCAATGAGATAGGGGAGATGTCTGCCTAGTAAGTCTCCATTATATTCGTAATGCTTGATTAAAAAAAAATCCTAGGGCACCTGGGTAGCTCAGTCAGTTAAGCCTCTGGCTCTTGATTTTGGCTCAGGTCATGATCTCATGATTTGTGAGTTTGAGCCCCGCACTGGGCTCTGTTCTGACAGTGCAGAGCCTCTTAGGATCTTCTCTCTCCCTCTCTCTCTCTGCCTCACTCTCTCTCAAATAAATAAATAAATAAATAAACTTAAAAAAATGAAAAAAAAGTAAAAAACCCGTGAGTTCATAATGATACCTAAAACAACAACAAACACAAAATACAGCCTAATAGTTTCCATTGGAAGTTGCTAGATAATAATTATTCTGTAAATGAATAAATAATGAGAAAGCATTCATTTTATCTTTTGTACACCAACTATATTTCAGTTACTAGATATCTGATAAAGTGGGTTCTATATAGAAGAACTCCAAACAATAAATGCAAAATGAAAGGTAGAAGGTTTAAAAATTTGCCATTTTCAACCTCTAATGAAGTAATTGATCTAGGCAGCATTCACTAATGAGGCTAAAACTATTAGCTGAGATGTTGATGGGGAACATTATAATGGAAGGGTCAGGCTGACACCACATACAACCTGTGATCAATCTTAGTGTCTTGAAAAGTTGTACAGCCTAAATATTATATGCCTCATGAGATGATACAACAAGAAGTATCTCTTATGATGTTTCTTGCCTAAAAAATTGAACTTGATTCCAATCGAGTCTTTAGAACTGCTACTAGTTTACAGGAAATGTGAGGGATAAAAGAATTGCTTAAATGACAAAGATATGATTGGTTAGATCCCAAAGATGGGACATTCTATAGGAAGTGTAACTCAGTTTCTCCAAATATGCTTTATGCTCCTACAAGAATGGCAGTAGAGAAAAAGCAGAGTGAGTTATTATAGGATAAAATACACTGAGGAGATAAAACAACCAAATGCATTGTGAGGTCTTTATTTAGATCCTGATTCAAATAAATCAGCAATAATGAGTTTTTCCTATTGGAGAAAAATCAAGGAAATGTGCATAAGGATTGATAGTAGAGGTCATTAAGTAGTTATTGTTATTTTTTCTTAATTTTTTTAAGTTTATTAATTTATTTTGACACAGAGAGAGGGAGTGAGAGTGTGTGGAGGAGGGTCAGAGAGAAGGGAGAGAGAATCTAAAACAAGCTCCACACCGTCAGCATGGAGCAAGACACGGCTCAAATTCACAGACCGTGAGGTCATGACCTGATCCAAAATCAAGAGTTGGACGCTTAACTGACTGAGCCACCCAGGTGTCCCAGGAGTTATTTATGATAAGTATGATGAAGGTATAGTTATTATGTTTAAAACATGTCCTCAACATCGAGATGAGGACACGTTAGACAGACTGTAACACAGTGAAATAAATGTTTCTCCAATGGTCTTTTACCCCAACCCTTCAGGGAACCTTAATTACAGAAACCAGTCAAATACTTCACTCAAGGGTCTATATGCTCTGAGAGTCTGGGAAGAGAGTGCAGTGCAAATGAAGAGAACCAGATTTCCCACGCTTTGGTGAGGTGAGTGTTGGAGGAGAGCACTAGGGCACCACATAAATGTTTGTGGGGCTGGGACCATCCCTCAGCCCAGAGTAGGGGCGCAAGTGGGGTCAGTGCAGCTAAGAGAAGGGCACAGTGTTCTGGGGGCATTGGGTACATGGTAGGGACTGTCAGGAGGAAGTGGACCTTGCAGAGCACACATCAGGTACCCAGGGGCTGCCGGGCTAGAAAGGCAGGATAGGAGGAAGTCTCCTTCTAGGTGAGTATTGAGTATTGTTCTGTGACATTCCCACTCCAGGCTGACGCAGCTTGGAGACATCTGACCTGCAGTTGTAGAGCACAGATTTGATATTTTACAACAAGCACAACAGTCCTCACCCAGGATCAAACCCATTTTACTGTGAGGGAAACAAAGGCACAGGATCATATGGCTTTGTATCTTTTTAAAAAGCTGGGTGAGAACTACCCCTTAATGCTGGGCTGCCGCTCCATCCGCCACTTGCCTGTAAATTTTCTGCTCACCTTTGTCTAACATGCAGAAAGACCGTCAAAAGAGTTACGGGCTTCAGCCCAAGGGTGTTAATAGTTACTATCTTCTTTCTGGGCTTTTATCAGGAACTGCTGTTCTCACAAATCAAACTGTGAGAACATTTGCCAGAGATTTCCCAAGAGCAGACTTAACTCTTCCTGTTATATCAGAATTAGCCTCTTTAGTTGTCTTTATGCTTCTTGGGGTCTGGGGGGGCCACTATGAAGCCGGGTCCATTCTGTCCCTAGAAGCAGGTGCTCTGCTCTTTTGATTCGATGCCTGCTTCTCCAGTGGGTCCTGGCTGGGTTGGAATGTTTCTGTGGCAGTTTGCCAACAGCAAGAAGACTAAGCGTGCCCTGAGAATTTCCAGTTGTAGGGCTCTGAACCAAGTCCAGGGAGACTTCTACCAAGGAGAACATTTTGATTATTTCTTTTGATCTAAGTTTCTTCCTCCCCATGTCCATAGATCTAATCTGGGAATTACTTTTGATCTTGAAAGGTTTTTGCTTTTTGGACTTATTTAGACCAGGTCTACCTTGTTTATAATGAGTAGGACAACATTTTATTGTAAGTAAGTGTTCATCTATACCCTATACCTTAGGCACGGGACTAAGAAGGGGTTAATGAGAAAAGGATGAAAAGAACCAGGTAGGGTCTCCAGGAAGATAATCCCATGATACATTGCCAAGTATTGAAAAGACAGAGACTAATACTGAGCAGAATAGTGAAGAATAAAGAGCTCTATATTGGCCAGTGTGACCTTTTACAAGGCTTTTAGTCTCTCTTGGCCTCAGTTGCATGGTCTGTAAAGTGACACTAATAATAACTAACTTAGGGGCGCCTGGGTGGCTCAGTCGGTTAAGCATCCAACCCTTGATTTCGGCTCAGGTCACGATCTCATGGTTTGTGGGAGCGAAACCCCTCGTCTGGCTCCATGCTCAGCATGGAGATTCTCTTAAGATTTAGATTCTCTCCCTCCCCCTCTCTCAGCCCCTCCTCTGCTGACATGTGCACTCATGAGCTCTGTGTCTCAAAAAAACCCCAAAGAACAAAAAACAAAAAAAACTAACCCAAGTAAAGGTAAGAGGTTCAACCTGATAAAAATCTGGAATGACTTTCCTTTTCCTTAAATACTTAATACTGACAATGCATCTCATTCATTCAATGATTTACTATTGCTTTATACTCTCATTCATCCATTCCTTCACTCAACAAATACTCACTGAGCACATAGTGTATGAAATTAATGATGCATGATACTATGGGACATAAAAGTGTCTGCCCTCAGGAATTTCCATTTTAATTGTAGAGAGAAGACATACATGGGAAACTATAGTACACCAGGATGCTAAATGCCATCAGAAAGGTGCCAGATGCTGGGGTGCCTGGGTGGCTGAGTTGGTTGAGTGTCCAACTCTTGATTTCAACTCAGGTTACGATCCCAGGGTCGTGGGACTTAGACCGGCATTGGGCTCCTGGCTGACAGCTTGGAAACTGCTTGGGATTCTTCTCTCTCTCTCTCTCTCTCTCTCTCTCTCTCTCTCTCTCTCTCCCTCTTCCTCTGGCCCCACTACTCGTGTTCTCTTTCACTCTCAAAATAAATAAATAATCTTAAAAAAACAAAACAAAACAAAAAGAAAGGTGCCGGATGCTATGAGAGTTCAGGAAAAGAGAAATGTTTCCAGGAGGGAATTTCAAGGAAGACTCCATGAAGGATAAAGTGGTTGGCCTGAAGAATAAATAAGATGTGGATAGGTAGATGCGGGGAAAAATATTCTGCAGGCACAGCAAAGGCCTGAGCAGAGATCTGGAGAGGGGGATGTAGGGGATGTGCTTGGGAAACTAAATCATCAAGAAAATAATTGGCAACCGTTGAAGCTATTCAACTGGAAAACCAATTGGAAGCCAACTGCCACAGTGTGAGACTGTGAGCACTTGAAATCAAGGGGTTGGGGAGAAGAAGGTGTGGGTACTGGCCAAGAAAGTACGACCATGGCAGTGAAGAGGAAGGGATGGGAGTGAAGGAATCTGGGTGTCAGAATCCTGATATTTGCCTTTTTTCTTCAAGGCTGGTGGTCACTTTGCAAGGCCTGCTGCCCTTCCATTTTTATATTTGAATAGCACTTGTTTCAATGCCCAGTCATCTGCTCAGAGGGAGTTAGAGTCTGGCCAGACAGCAATACTGTTTGCATCATGATCTTTATTTGGAGTGATATTTGTATTTTGCTTAAGCGTGCCATTTTGCTCTAAAAGTCGATGAGTGAATCAACAACATTTATTCAAAACCCATTGAGGTTTTATGGTTTCTATGTAGTTTCAACAAGAGTTTATTGAGTATCTCTGATGTTTAAGGTGATGTGAAGGGAGGAAGGAAATGATAGCTTGCCTATAGGAGTTTACAAACTCATAGCGGGGGGTGTGGAAAGCTGTTTATGTAGATTAATTATATAAAATGAGATATGTAAAAAGTACCAGGAAATTAGAACAAGTTCAAATGAGGAAGCATCCGGGTCTTGCAATCCCTTCCTTAAGGGAAGTTTTAGGAAGGAAGTGGACTTCCTAAAATAAAATAAAATAAAATAAAATAAAATAAAATAAAATAAAATAAAATAATCTATCTGTAAATGCTCAAGGATGGGGAACCAGATTGTGATTTGGAACTAAAGATCTACGCGGCAATAGATTTCGTAAGGGTGAGCTGCTTTCCAGTTGTATCTCCCGGGCCTTCACACTCCATTTAGCCAATTCCCACACCAGCTACATTAACTTCTGCAGTCTGTTCTCCTTTATCTGGGGAAGGACAGTTGTGGGATGTGCCCGATGAATCAGGGAATGAAGTTGGAGTAAACTATGTGGTCTCCCATTGGTAGGATTTTGACAAGACTGTAGTTTGACAATGAAACTGATATGAACGAAACAAATAGTGCTCTCAGGGCACTTCATCTGGCCTTTCCATCCTTCAAAATCAGTGTGGTTTGTTCAAAATCCCACCTACTGCTTTTACCAAGACCAAATTTCCACACTCTGAGAATGGATTTCTCTTTGTGGTTTGTTAGGCCACTGTGGTTTCCCCTGCTGGATTCCTTTTTGTGGTTGGAGGTCAAACCCTTTCTTGCCTGTTGCTTCCAGGAATGTGCAGTGTGTGTCCCAGAGTGCTACACGGGGAGGGTTTTATTCTATCTCTTGTGAATGGAATGGCAGTCATCCAGCAGGCCTGGGTGCATGTATAAATAGAGGGACACGTAAGCCCGCATTTAATATCCAGAACATGAACCAGCCTCCATGGTGTGATACCCCATCATGTTTTGATGAAAGGCTGCTGACAGCACCACAGACCATGCCATGGGGCCCAGAAAACCACCTAATCCCACTGCTTTATCCCAGGCATAGATGGGGGCGGATTTCCCTGCCAGGAACAATGTCTTTCCAGCTACCAGCAGCTCTGAGTTTCTTTGGCTCTTCCTACTTCTGTCACCCATTACTCATGACCCTTGGTCAGAGAGGCCAGGGTAAACATGGGAAGACCAAGATGTACAGCTAAACCCCAAATCTTTTATTTTATTTTTCTTGAGGTAGAAGATTTCAACTCAGTCGCCTATGAATCCCTTGGACAATGGAGCTAATGTCAAAAGGGCCCATTGAGGGGCACCTGGGTGGCTCAGTTGGTTAAGCAACCGACTTCTGCTCAGGTCATGATCTCATGGTTTGTGAGTTTGAGCCCCATGTTGGGCTCTGTGCTGACTGCTCAGAGCCTGGAGCCTGCTTTGGATTCTGTTTCTTCCTCTCTCTCTCTGCCCCTCTCTTGCTTGTGCACACGCTCTCTCGCTCTCAAAATAAACAAACAAACAAACTTAAAAAAAAATAAAAGGGCTCATTGAAAGTTCAGCATTTCAGATCTCCTGCCTGACTTCCTACAATGTGTCACAGTAGACCATCACTTCCTGATCTATGCAGCATGAAATATGAATTCCTGCCATTCAGATTCTTTACAGTCTGGTTCCAATACTGTTCCCATCTTAGAACTAGCCACATCCTTACTTTAGCTTCTGCTTAATTGGATTGCTTTACTTTCTATTTTCCTAGGCCACTTCTGTCACTATGCCACTACTGTACTGATCTCTCCTAAAATAGCTCCCCTTCTCTCTGACTGTTCAAAGGCTTTCTATCCATTAGGATGAATTTAATTCCAGGACCTCCATGGCCACTGTCATCCACAGGTATCTTTCTCCCTATAGCATGCCTTGTTTTGACTATTTACTTAATGCCTGATTGTATGTATATGTCATAACCTATAGGCTTATATGCTGATTAGAATTGGCAGATTTTAGATTGGAATTCTAGTGTCGCCTGGAATGGAAAGCCCAGGAAGTCAAGGGTCATGCATTATCTTCTTTGTGACTCCTATAGTATTAAGTAGTATGTCCTATATGTAAGAGGGGCCAGGAAGTACTTATTGATTGAAGGAATAATAATCCACTATTGAAAAAGCAGAGCCTTGGCAATATTTATTAGTGAATCCAGTGACCTTTCAAGGACATTCTCTGGCTAAGCAGTGCAATATGAGGTAATAATTAAAGTTATTCTCAGGTCCCAAAGGGAGCTCAGAGACTATCACTCCATTGAAGTTCCCTGGAGCCTTCTAGAATGTCAGCTTAACCCAGCTTCCATGTTGGGTTGCTTCCACAGTTTTAGATTTCTTGGGATTCTATGTTATGAACTCAGAAGACCTGATTTTTATGATTGTCATCCCAAAATAGCCTTCATATTCATACTCAGTAAGTACTTGATGATTTGATTAAGCCAGAACAGTGTGTCTAACCTTTTATTAGAGAATTTAGGTTTTGAACAATGCCTTTGAAACTCCATGAGTACCTGAAACATATAATCAGTGGTCACAAAACTTTTTCTTTAAATAGTGGCTTTGGCTTTTGTAAACCTCTAAATATAATTGTTATTTTTTTATTTTTTTCACTTTTATAAAACTTGATAAAAAATAGTACTTCAAACTGTACAGTCACCAGAAGTACACAGTTACCAAAAATGCACACATTTCACTTGGTATCTCCTAAATATAATTTTTAGATAAATATGATTAATAAAATGAAGACTCAAATATCAAGATATTTTAGCACAAAAGGAGGAATACAAAAAATCAGGGGGAAAAATCAGTGATTTTTGCATGTAGCTTATAGAGGGGCTTTGAAGTTCTTTCAAAACAGAACTTTAAGAAATGTGTTAAATTATAGAATCATTACTGTAATAACAAAAGCTTCCACTTAGTGAGCATTTGTTGTGAGTCATTAAGTATTGGATACTCAAAATCTCATTTAATCCTAAAAGCAACTCTGTGAAGAGGGATTTTATTAGCTCCATCTTAGGGTCATGGAGGTTAGAGGCATGTACCTAGAGGTTACAATAGTTAGCCTGGATTTAAACACAGATTTGTTAGACTCCAAAGCCCATGTGTCACTATCATGACCACCTTGGTGGACAAACACTTGATTGGACGTGTTCAATTGTGTATGTTTTTAAATTTTTTTAAAAAAAGTTTACTTATTTATTTTGAGAGAGACAGAGACAGCATGAGTGGTGGAAAGAGCAGAGAGAGAGGGAGACAGAATTCCAAGCAGGTTCTGCACTGCCAGCACAGAGCCCAATGTGGGGCTTGAACCTCTAAAACCACAAGATCATGACCTGAGCTAACACTAGAGTTGGATGCTTAAGTGACTGAGACAGCCACGTACTGTGCCCTGCTCCGCCCTGCCTTTTATGACAAGTTCCTAACAGATGGCTGTAAAGTGTCTGCTCCCCTCCCCCAATTCACAGTTGCTCAAAAATTGTTTGGGGCGCTTGGGTGGCTTAGTCGATTGGGTGTCAGACTTCTGCTTAGGTCATGATCTTGCGGTTCATGGGTTTGAGCCCCACGTTGGGCTCTGTGCTGACCGCTCAGAGCCTGGCTCCTGCTTCAGATTCTGTGTCTCCCTCTCTCTGCCCCTCCCCTGCTCACACTCTTTCTCTCTCTCTCAAAAAATAAAAGCTTTTAAAAAAGTTTAAAAAGTAATTGTTCTCAGTGCTCTATTGTCACATGTAGAAGGCAGGGTCTTTAAGCTGAAGGAATTGAAAATCCTGAGCAGCTTCTAGATGAGCCACCTTGAAAGTGACAAATGAGAGTTCTTATTAGTTAGGATCTGGAGGAATATGTCACTTGCCTGTCATCATGGTACTGCCTTTCTTCTGTCTTTGGAGTGACTGTATTTGCTCCTAATCCTCTTAGTCATGGATTTAATTTAACGGAACAATGTATTGAGAACCTCTCATGTGGAAGTTGCTAGGACAAACCCTTGGCAGGAGCAATGAGGGTCGGGGGTGGGGGCATGGAGTGACATGGAGTGGGGGGCGTGGAGGTGGGAATTTGAGGGAGGATGCAAAAATGAATATGTGGTCTTGATCTCAACTTATAAATTGTAGAGAAGACTGGACAGTGAGACTATATGTAAGTATGATAATGGTGGGGGTGGAGGGAGGTATAGACACAATCCTTTGGGAACATAGGGGAGAGAGCAGGTTATTTTGTCTGGGAGAGCTGGAGAAGCTGGAGAAGCTTTCATGGAGGATGGGATATTTGAGCTCCCTCTTGGAGGATGGGCAGGTCCCTGACCAAGGAAGGACAGAATAGCAGCAGGAAAAACATGAAGTAAGAGTGGCTTAATAGCTAAGGTGAGAGTGAGGTGTGTGTACAGGTGTTGGGGCAGGCAGGAGCAGGGGTGGGGATTGTGGCAGGAGAGGTAAGGACACTTGAATATCCTCTTACGGAGTTTAGATTTTATACGGGCAATGGGAGTCACTGAAGCCTTTAAAATTTTTTTTAATGTTTTATTTATTTTTTCTTGAGAGAGACAGTAAGGAGGGGAGGGGCAGAGGGAGAGAAGGATAGAGGACCTGAAGCGGGCTCTGTGCTGACAGGCCGACAGCAGCAAGTCCAATGTGGGGGCTTGAACTCATGAAACGCGAGATCATGACCTGAGCTGAAGTCAGACACTCAACCGACTGAGGCAGCCAGGTGCCCTAGTCACTGAAGACTTTTGAGTCGGGGTGTAGCATCTTTCCAAATTTCCATTTTCCAGAGATGGTTCTTTTTATATATACAGTTATTGGATGGTGTTGGCTCTACTATGTGGTTTGAGTTGTACTTTTTCCTTTTCAGGGGAGCCCTCTCAAGGAAAAGAAACTTACTGTGTTTTTATCCTCTTTTGCCAGGGTTTAGTTTATTTTCTATTTACCATTTCCCCTCTCTTTCTTCCGATGCTTTTGGCAAGGCAAGGGTTAGACCATTAGTTCTTCCTACTGGCATCTGAGTCAGGTATTTGACTCATATTTGCACATGACTATTCTTTTTGGTGAGATGGGTCATCACTGTCTATGGGTTGAAAGCTCAAGAAAGTTTAGGAATAAAAAACTTGTGGAAAAAGGCACGTAGTCAAAGAGGTGGGACATGCATCAAAGCACAGGACAGCACATTGTGGATTGAGAGAGATCTCAAAATAGAAGGTGCTTCTCTTGGGATTCACACCACAGGCCTTGGCAGGCAGCCCACCCTTATCACCATTAATTTTTAGAGTTTGGAATTGGGCACTACAGTCTGGTGTTAAGCTGTTAACCTCTAGCATCAAGGCCACAGTTGCTGGGAAGAATTCCTCTTTCAAGCTGTGGCCTCATCAGAGTTCTTCATCTGGACACACCACAAAGGGCGAATGTTCCTAAATCCATTCCCATGATTCTGGGATGCTATATATACTCAGGCACCTTCCACTCTTTTACTCCAGACCTGCACACCCAGAGAAGAGCCTTCTTGCACTGGATCATGGTGCTGAAGTTGCAGTGTGTGTGAGTGTGTACGAGTGTGTGTGTGTGTGTGCACAGCAGTATGTAGCTCTCTGTATGCATAGGACGAGAACCATTTTCCAGGCCTTTTGTTTTCTATTTCCAGAGAGAATGAAACCTGAAACAATGTGCATAGTCTGAGGAAATTAGGGACATTTCTAGAACCTGGCTTTTTACAGAAGAAATCTGCTCCAGATCTAGAGACACGTTTTGGCTTTCAGATTCGAGAGTTGTTTAGATTTTGCCCAGTTTTCCTTGCTTTGTGCTGTGAAGTTACACCCAAGCCATCAGCAGAGGGCTCCCTCAACCTTAGGAGCTGGTATTGATGCTTGGAAGGCTAAGCAATGTAAATGAGAGAAGAAATGCAGATCTGACTGTGAGTTTAAAATCCAATGTCCCAAAGTGCTTTTGTAGAGAAGAAACCCTAACCCATCCTGAAAACAGACCACTTCAGCAAGAAAGTATTTGCTAGCGTTTACATGAAATGACACTGTTTAAATTCCTGGATCAAGGTCAGCATAATGTTTATGCTCAGAGTAACACGTAGCTAAGTTATCCTTCAGAGAACCTGAGAAGCAGAGCAACTCCCTGACCAATGGTTTAATTGTTTCTGGACTGGTGGCTCAACGGTTCCTAAATATTGAATCACAGCACCATCAATCACCATGGGTCCCTGGTCTGAACCAAAGCTCTGCAGATGCCAAATCCCTATGTGGCATTTGCCCAGATCCATGTTGGCTAGACATTAAGGGTGCCTGATTGATAAAGCACAATGTGAAGGTATAGTGGTCCCAATCTGTTGGGGCAGCTGGAACTGGCTAACTGCTCTAAATTAAAGTTGGGCAAGTTGCATGGTAAAAATGGGATCAGGAAAAGGAAACAGGACCCTGCTGAAACAACATCCATCTAAAGTTAGTATCTCTTGAGACTGTTCTGATTTTCCACCATGAAGACAGAGCAGCTTAGGATCCAAAGCCAGGTATTAGAATCCTTGCTTGGAATTTGCTAGACAACCTCTGTCCTGGTTTTATTAACTGACTCTTTTCCCTCAGCTCTAGGGAAATAATCACATTCCTTTATCATAACTTCATCTGAGATGTGTTACAGTGAATGTTACTACATTCACTGTATTGTGTTGGACACTGAATGTGTTGGACATCAGGTATGCTTGGGAATTACAGTGGAACGCCCTAGATTCCTTGACCACATTTGGGAGGTATCTTGATCTTTTATTTGGGGGCAGTGGGGACATACGTGGTTAGTAGGTGAGGTTTTCTGCCTTTTCAAATTCCAGGGAAGCAAAGGCAGCATACTGTGAGCAACATCGGCCTCCCACCTGCCTTACATAGAAATGTACTGACCACAGTGAGCGACAAGGGCAAATAGCCACCAGGCAGGCTACAGCACTGAGCGCTGAGTGGGCTTGAGGGAGAGTGGGGTTTGTGAGGCCACGGTTTAAACAGTCATGATCTGGAGACTTTTCCAAGAAGAAGCATGTGTCTTCCTTGTGATAGAAAAGCAAATGCATACGAGGAGAAACCGTTGGGAAGCCACTCCAGGCTACTGCAGTGGGAAACTCAAGAGTTTCTGTTTGTACTGGCTTCCTTCATTCAGATGGTTCCCATCAGCTACATTCAGATTGATTCCATTTGCAAAGCTCTCCTGGCAGTCTTGGTGGAGGAGGCTCGGTGGCAGCATCTCTGGCATTTTCTGAGCCTGCCCAGGCCTTGCTCCTCTTGTGTCGTTTCTTGGCTCTTGGGCTCCTAAGCAGAAACTGGCTAAGCAACCGCTGCTGCTGAACAAAATCAAATGTAAAACAGAACATTGGAACACCAAACGAAGAGACTTTTCTAAATGCGGGGGGCGGGAGTGCAGTGAAGAACAGTGAGGGATCAGGAAAGGGAGGGGCTTCCTTAGAAGCAGACTGAATCATGCTCTGGTGAGGGTTTGTCATTGACCTATCTTGTCAGCATCCTTGATAACTGTGCCAGATCAAAGGTTACATCTTTTTTACTCTTCAGTCTCACTAATGGATGCAATATAAAAGATTTGGGTCCTATTCAGGACCATTCTCTCATTTTCTGGCCCTTACTAGAGTTTGTGACCCATGACACCCTGACACCACTTATTTTTTTCCCCTAATCCTTCAACTTAGCCTCATTGCCTCTTATCACCTTCCTTCTGGACATCCATTCTCCCAGCTCCACTGTTTTACATGTGACCCATCTATTATTCCTCCACTCGATGCTAACTGTTCTGGTACTGTGAGTGAGGATGCTTCTCGTCCCGTTCTTTACACCACCACAGCAGGGAGAAGACACCCAGTGGGAAACATTTCCAATCCTTCTCTTCCCACTGCTGAGACTGGGCAAAAGGGTGCTGCTGTCCATAGACTGTGTCTGTCCTGCCCGGAGACTGATGGCAAGTGTTCTGTTGTTTCTATCCTTCCCAGCACTGTCTGGATTTGATTCTCCCCCCTCCACCCCATGTAGGTCATGGAGTCTGAACTTAGGGTAGGGACCTAAGTATTAGAAAATGGGTAGCCCATTGACTCTTGGTCCAAGAGTTATCTAGTCCAGTAATGCTGATGTACACACACGCACTTGCACACACACATACATGCACACACAATGCAGGCTCATTGTCACACAGTTCAAAATTGAAAAGGCACAAAAGGGCAGAGAGTGAAGTCTTCCAGCATTCCTGTTCTCCCAGCTTCTTAGTCCCCCCTGTAGAGTTAACCAGTGTTTGCAGTGTCTTATATGTCCTTCCAGACATACTTTATAAGTACATTAGCAAATAATACATACAAACGTATGCACATACACCTTGTGGTTTTTTCATCTTTTTAAATGGCTGCAGAGTATTTCATTGAATGAATTTCCACAATTAATGAGTCCCATCTGGATGGGCATCTGGTAGTTTCCAGTCTTTTGCTACTATAAAAAAATAAAATTGGCGTTTAGTCCTCAAATCTTATGTTTATTTCCCAAAAGCTCAGTACTCAGAGGGGAGAGGAGTGTGGTCTGCACTTTACATGGCACTGTATTTAAAGTCCTGGACCACTGAGTCAAACACGTCCAGGCTTGCACTTTTGTTCTAATTCTCTCCAATGTGCCATCATGCAGAGAATTATGCTGTGAGTTCTGGTGTTCAATAAATTAGGTAAGTTTATTCTTTTCTTTCTCCTCTCTGCCTACATCCTCCTCCAACCCAAGGGTTTGTTTGTAACCAGAGTGCCTTTCCAGCAAGTGGTGCCCCCAAGCTCCTAATACTTAAAGCACTGAATTCCCTCCATTTCTGTAGAATGTGATAATTGGCAAAACACCTTCATATAACATTCTTTCCTTTGATTCTTACGCAAATTTTCTAAGGACATTTTCTAGATGAAGAAACTGAGGCTCAGAAGGACTATGTGGCTTGCCCATGGTCACCTAATTGATGAGTGACAGGCACAAAACTTGAAGCCAGATCATCTAATATCAGCCTACTTCTTTCTAATACACACATGAACCCCTTTGCCATATATGTGACATCAGAATCAGTGGGCAGTTTGGAATATGGTGGGAGACTGGAGTTCTAGCAAATTCACCCCCAAATTTCATTTCCATCAGCAGATATATAGAGACTATTCAGACAAGAGGAATTATGGACTAATTTACCAGCATCGATAGAATATCCACTGAGGTAGTTCACAACATGATGAGGGCATTGCCAGTTGTCCAGGGAGTAGGAGGAAGTATAGTGGGAGAAGTACCAGGGCTGGAAACCTTTGATCTTGAAGTACAGGTTTAATGTGGAAGTCAGGGCATGGGCTTGCAAGACAGGGGACAGGAAGAGAGGCAAAGAATGCATGCAGATCAAGTGTCTGCTGTGCTATGCTCACCCATTAATCACTCACCAAACTTGGGAAGGATCCATGCAGAGGTATGACAAGGGTGCCCTCGTTTTCTCAGTGAGTGACAGTGTGGGGTGATGGTGGTGCTGGAGTGGTGGGACTATCTCTACTCCACCCAACAGGTAGGGGGAGTTCCCCAGGGTGGCAAGGGGCTGTGTAACTGGTGACACCTAGTGCGGAGTGGTAGACACCAAACTTGTCACAACATCCTCCCTCCAGGAAGGAAGGACTCAGGTCAAGCTCATATATGTGGCTCTTTCCTCTCTTAGATACATTTTTTTCCAGCTCCTAGGAGCTCAGGCTTCTGGCAGTTTTATGCATCTGGTCGCTAGGCATCTTCAGATGTGCCACCTCTGCTGCGGTGTCTGAACAAGGTCCAGTGCCACTGCCCCAAGGTGGCAGGGATGTGGAAGAAGACAGGAGCACTGGACACACTCCTGAAGGGGAAAGGGGCCACCATTGAGAGAGACACAGGACACAGAGGTAGGGGCTGGGTTATTACAGGCTCAGATGCTATGCCAAGGGCTTAGGAAATTATTCTAGAGGCAGAGGGAATCATGAAAGAACTTTGGGGAAAGGAATAACAAGATTAAGTATGCATTTGAGAGACACCACTCCATCAGCAATTCACTCATTTGTTCCCTGAACACTGAGAGCACACACTATGGATCCCACCCCCGAATTCATATGTTGTAGCCCCAACCTCCAGTGTGATGGTATTTGGAGATGGGGCCTTTAGGAGGAAGTAGGTTTAGATGAAGTCACAAAGGTAGGGCCTTCATGATATTTCTGTCCATATGGGAAGAGACTCCAGAGAGCTTGTGTTCTCACTCTCTCCCCAGAATTGTGTACAAAGGTGGCCATCTACAAGCCAGATAGTAGGTCCCCACCAGGAACTGATCAGGCTGGCACCCTGGTCTCTCCAGAAACATCTGTTGTTTAAGCCACCCTGTCCATGGTACTTCATTAGGGCAGCCCGAGCCAATGGAGACAGCACACAACCAGGTGGCTGGCACTATCTTGGCTCTGGATATCCAGCAGTGAGCCAAGAGTCCTCATCCTCATGGAGGTTGCAGTCTAGTTGGGGAGGAGAGG
Organism: Lynx canadensis; assembly: GCF_007474595.2. NCBI lineage: Eukaryota > Metazoa > Chordata > Mammalia > Carnivora > Felidae > Lynx > Lynx canadensis. The sequence goes on from NC_044312.2 coordinate 27,052,025, forward strand.
GAGGCATGGCATGAACAATGCACATAAGACATTTGCAATTACTTTTATGAAAGAGAGTAATGGGGCCTTATTTAGACTGGGGAAAATGGGGGAGGACTTCCTGAGGACATGAGTTTCAACCTGGGACCCTGAGGATGAGTCGAAGAGAGTCAGGAATGGGCAGAGGAAAGAACATCCCAGGCTTGGGAAGGGCATGTGTAAAGCCCTTGGATGAGAAAGGGCTTGGTGAGTAACTGACAAGACACAAATGTCACCAGAGGAGAAGAGTCACGTAAAATAAGACTGGGAGCTGTTATGGGATAGTACACTTAGGAACTTGGTGGTCTTGTTAAGAGTTTTAGATTTAGGGGCACCTGGGTGGCTCAGTTGGTTAAACATCAGACTCTGGCTCAGGTCATAATCTCACAGTTTATGAGTTTGAGCCCACTTCAGGTGAGCCCCACTCCCTTTCTCTCCTTCTCTCTCTCTCCCTCTTTGACCCTCATGGGATTCTCTCTCTCTCTCAAAAACCAAAAAGAGTTTTAGATTTATATTCTTAGTGCATTGATGAGCCATTATAAGGTTTAAATGAAATGAAGTGATCCAATTTTCATATTTAAAAGATGACTCTGAATAATACGAGCATCAGATTGGAGGGATGTCAAACAGAATGAGACAGGCCTATTCTGAGGGATGTTGTAGCCATCCTAGGGGTATGATGACCCTGAGCAGCAGTGGGAGTAGAGGGGAGTGGTTGCATTTGGGGGCCAGTGGATAGGATGGGTGGGAAGAAGGAGAAACAGAGGATAGGTCATAGTCACAGCAGCTGGGAGGAAGAGGGTGAGTTTGAGGACACTGAGTCTGGTGGAAGTTGGAAACACATGGGCCTGTGTTTCAGGAGCCAGCTCCAGCCAGAAAGCAGTGACTACAGCAGGCCTGCCACTGCTGTCCTTAGAAAGACCTGATTGCACGGTGGGCCCTTGGCTGGTGTCTGAGAACTTGGCTCTCAGAGTGTCCCAGTCAACAGTTGATTGATAAGGTCAGTTCCCTGTGGCTAGACTGTGCAGACAATATGATTTATGCTGAACACCTACTTTCCTTCTGGAAGTCTGGAATTTTTGTACGTGCTAGGCATAGGTAGCTTAGTAGACTGGCCACCAATTAAAACATTGGGCACTGAGTCTCTCACGGGCTTCCCCAAGCAGAAACATCACACACATGTTTTAGAGAAAGACTATGCTTTGTGTATCCCCTCATGGAGGAAGAGAGCACAAAGAAGCCTCATGTGGATTCTTCCAGACTCTGACTTTGTCTTTGTCCCTTATAATTCAGCAGTGTCTCTGCAAGAAACCTCAGCCATGAGAACAGCTACAAGCTAAGTCCTGTGAGTTCTTCAGTGTGTTTCCAAGTGTGGGGTGGTCTTGGGGACCCCTGACACAGCCTCAGGATTTAAATTTGGAAGTGATCAGCATGTGGAAAAAACTGAAACAATGGGAGCATATGAGATCACCCAGGAAGACTGAAGACTGAGTAGAACCCTGAGGATCTCCACAACTATGAAGGAGGGCCAGAACTCAGGCAGTAGGAGAGAGGAATGTCTGCTGAATTTAGCACAAGGTCATTTGACAACCTTGGCAAGTCAGTCCCTGTGGGCAGTTGTGGAGAGAGCTGGATTATTAGGGGATGAGGGGGAGAGCAATTCTCCCAAGCTTGACTATAGAAGGAGCAGAGAGGAATGTGGGGGGTGATGTAAATGTATTGAGGTAGGAAAAAACTTGATCATTTGTTTCTTCATTTATAAGGTGCTTGCTTTATGTAAGCCAACACAACACTGCTGTGGGTCCAGCAGAGAAAATAGGAAGGACTCCCAGTGTGCTGTATATTTGAAATGTGAACTGCACAATGCCATGAAGGTGTTTAACCCAGTGTGGGGGCTTCTTTGAGGAAGTGACCTTGACTCTGGAGCTTGAAGAATAAGTAGGAGTTTGTTGAAGTGAGGAGAAGAGAAAAGGGAAAAAGGACTTTTCAGGACAAGGGAATAATGCAGATGGATGTCCAGAGGGAATGAAGAGTGCACACTGAGTGAGGGGAGTGTGAAGAGATAGGGCTGCAACATGGCAGCAGCAAGATGAGGCAGTGCCTTCAGACTCTCATGGGAAGGAAGCAGCAGAGAGGTAGAAGCTAAATCTACAGGAGAGGGCTTGAAAAGATGGAGAGCTATGGTTTCAAGAAAGAATTAATTCTGATAGTAGGGAAATACCTCGTCATGTAACAGAAACAGGAAGAAAGGATGAGTTTTAAAAGAACAGGTATAGCCATAGGTAAGGCCTTAGGATTGGTGGCAAGAAATTGAGCATTCTTGTATGATGGCTTTCATTTTTTTGTAGGGTATGTTTTTCTCCCCTCCCACCCATCCCCTTTCTTGAGATCTAGCATATTTTGAGGCTGAGGAAACAGAAGGGGCCTTTGGTAAATAACTCCAGGTGGAGAAGAGGGGGACATTCTTTCAGCATTACAGCACATCAGAGATAGGCTAGCAGGAGGCCAAAGTTAGTGTGGTGGAGTCTATTGTCTTTAAGATATATTATCCTTGGACCTATCCCTGTGAGGGCTTTTTCCTTCTTCACCTCCTCCACCCTTGAGATCTGAAGCTCCATGTAGCGGTGACTCTACATGGAATGGAATGACTGATAAATCCCGCCAGGGGCCAAGCCCAAGAAAAGGCATTTCTCTGGATAGAAAAGGCACCTACTCTGTGGAGAACAGAGGGGTCAACAAGGATGATGGGATGGGGAAATTGAGCCATATGTGAGTCCTGGATGTCTAGACTTGATATGCCATGACCTTTGGAAGAGTTGAGAGATTAATTTAATAAGGTAGAGAGATTATCTTCTGTATCTTCACCTTCCTGTAGACTTGACAGCAATTGGAATATAGCTTCTGAATCCAAAATAAGGTAGAATTCTAATGTTCCTTTAGATTCATGTCTGTACCTTGACCTGTTAATTGTGAGACTGTCCTCTCTCTCCCTTCTATCATGGGAGATGCAGTTTTGGGTACCACTTGGTAGTAGGAGGTAATCATAGTAAGGGGAAATGTGGTAGGATCATGAGTTTTAGGACAGTGGAGAGAGTGTACAAGAAGCCTGCTTAGGTTGCTGGTCAGAATTTCCACTGGGGCCCCAAACTCTTTAGTGGTACCTGTGTGATTTCCCTCAGTGTTGTGGAGCCTGGTTGTTAACATGATGATGATGGGCATGAAGCAGACAGTTGAGGGGTTCTGGAGTGAGGCTCTGCTTGTTGAGCTACACGGAATGTCAATGGGACAAGGAAGTTGGGGCTGTTAGGCAAGACTGAAGTGGAGGTGAGGGAACATGGAATCTAAAGCAGCACAAGGAAAGACAAAGTGGAGACAGAGGAGAAATAAAGACACAGGAATGTGTATATAAGGAGGTAGTCAAAGATCTGGGGGTCCCTTGAATAAATTTAATGGGAGCTGGTGAGAGATCTGGAAGGATAGGAAATTGTGGTCGGTAGTAGGATATTTAAGTTTATGACTTCAGAGATGGAGAAGTTCTGAGTAATAAGCATGTTCAGGATGTGGCCTTGGGAGGGCCCACATTGACCCTTGTCATCACTGGACCCTCTCCCTGATCCCATGTTCACATGGCTTTTCTCCCTCCTTTCAGCCTCTGATGTGCCTCCTACCTCAGCCTACCCCTTTCCCACTTTCTGGTCCAGCAAGAGGAACTCACAGCATCTTTTCTTCCGGAGAAATTCATTCCACATGTGTCTGATTCATTTGCGTTTACTGAAACTCAAAATCTCCAGTGTCCAAAAACTCTTTCAACTGTTTTTTTCCCCTGCCCTTTCTTAGAAACAGGAAGTTGTGTTTGGCTGAGGACAAAGTCTTCCAGTGCCCTTGGGACTTACAAGATGTTTGGGAATGAGGAACGGTGAGGTCTGGGGAAGGCTTCTTTATTCTCTCCTTTCCTGGGGCAAGGGTGTATCTGTCTGTGGTAGCCTGGGCAGCTCATGGGGATGGAAGACTAGCCATAACTTTCCTGTCTCTTCCCACTGAGCCCAAGACCTGAGGGAAAGCATGTTCTAAAAGAGACAGGTGGCTTTGAATGCTCCTATATTTCTCTCTCCCTGCACTGGCATCTACTGTTCAGAATATACTTGGATGTTGGTTCTCACCTTTGTCTTCCCAACACTCGGACAGTGTCTTTGAGGAGCTTTTCAATCTAGTTTTTGAGGGGTGTGGGCTGGCTGGCACTCAATTTTAAGTGAGAAAGGCCAACTGTATCTTCAGTGGGATCTCAGAGAAACTCTCCATCTGAAGAAGAATGAACCAGACTGTGAAGGGGCACGTCTATTGTGATAAGTCTGCTCAGGTTGTTGGCAAGCATTAGCCTAGAAAGCAGACAGGTGCCTGGGAAAGGCTGATGGAGTGCCAGTGAGGCAAGGAAAGCATGGAGGTCACAACACCAGCACTCTGCTCACTCAGCGCTCCAACATTTAGCTCCCCTGAAGCGTGTTATTTTGTGCCATCTAGAATTTTTTCAGATGTAAGGCAAATATGCCCACAATATATCACTTGAGTGATTATTGAGTGAACCAGCAAAAATGTCAGCTTAGGTGAGTGACTTCTGTCTCTCACAGTCCATAGGCAGCTTTCTTGAAGGACCACAGGAAAACACGTTGTGCCAGAAGGCAGCTTCTCATAGACATACTGTCCTGCAGCCAAGGGCCACTAAAAGAGAGCAAACCCATTTGTATTTCTCAAGGGCAGGAGTACGGCTGTGTCCCTCTCTTCCTCTGTCTCCTGACTGAACTGCACCCATGGGCAGTGCCTTGGGGTGCAGCATGCTGGATGGATACACTTCCCTTTACTTAGGGCATCCCCTCCCACTCTACACAGAGCAGAATCAGGGCGGAGGCAGTAGCTTAATCTTGCCTAAGATGTTGCCTTCCTCGTCTTCCTTCCTCATGCTTATCCCACCTCATGTTTTGTTTTGGCTGTATGTTCAGTAATCTGGCTTCGATGGACTGAAGAGGCACGAGGAAGTGATAAGACTGTGGTAGCTGAAATCTGGAAACCTGAGGGTGATACTACATTTGATTCTCTTTGGTAGATTCCGTATTTCTTTCACTCTTACAAACAACTCCTCCTTTCCAACAGTGAAAGGGACACGGCTGCTTACTGGAGGGGCTTGGTGATCTGAGGCAGAGCATGCAGAGAGCAGAGATTGCTGTGGGCTCACAAGCCTCTTTTCCTACGACCAGGGGAGACTCAGACCCTGGGAGTCCTGGGCTATGTGTGAAAGCATATCGCCTTACCACTTTACAGTCTCAAGAATGCAGTGGTGACAAAGCCTCTCTAATTGCCCTGGACCAGAAGTTGAAAATATCAAGACCAAGCAAAAGCCAACATATGCTTAAAAATTTTCCTATTGTTCATGTTTTTTTTTTTTTTTTTTTTTTTTTTTGGTTGTCGGTGGGGAGGCCTGGAAAAAATGAAGAAGGATCCAGAGGAAAGCAAGAAGAACTATATGTTTGGATGCGTGGAAAGAAGAACAGTCCTTATTATGAGGGCCCACTGGTTAAAAACCCCAAACACAAAGAACCTAGTGAACATATCAGAGGGACAAGATGTGGGGTTAGTGGGAAGATGGTCCCATTGTCCCTGGACAATGTTCCTGGGAGGGGGATGGTTTGCTAAAGTGGGCTGGGGAACAATAATGTTGCATAGTTTTATAAATTCACAAATCCCTCTGGTCAGCTACAGGGGAATAAAGGGCAGAGAATAAACCCCAGGCAAGGATTCACTTACATTAAAGATGAAAGAAATGAACTTTGATGCTAATGTACCACCTCTGAAATATTTCTGGCAGGTGTTCAGAGGATCCAGATGAATGACCAAGCTACCTGCCGCATCAGGGCCTTAGGGACTTTAGCAAACACTAGTACCAGTTTCCATCAGGAGCACTAGCAGGAAAACGCAAACTCTCAGCAGAGGAAATGTAGTCTTCCCTTCTCGGGGCTCCAAGGGTGGTTGAGGTTGGCCAGGGGAAATAATGGTGTGGTCTCTCACTGCAGATCTATTTTCTGAGTTCCTGCACTGCAGCTGTTGAGTTTCCAGACACAAACAAGTATGTATTCTGTGAGCCTGGCCGAGCCCACACAGCAAGGAAGAGCCAAGCTGGATTCCATTCTGCTTTGCACATCGGCAGCTCTGCTGCCAGCTGAACTCCAGGGCAAACGCAGTCCCTGCTGCGTAGGGTTGGCACAGCTGGACTGCTCTGGGCAGCGCATGGGGGACACGCTTGGCTTTGCTTATTCTAGGGAGGGTGAGAAATGGAAGGAGAAGAGGAGTTGCAGAAACATACATCAGTCTCAACAAAACTGGTGCATGGCAAGGAAGACTCTGGTTTTACTAGCCATCATCGACATGCCTGTGTGTGTGCTTGTTTATGTTTAGGTAAGCCTGGCCTCCCCCTCACTAGAGTCAGCAGATAGGGAGAAAGTGGTTAACTCCATGTGGAGCTGTGCACCACACCGAGCTGACCAGCAGCGACCTGCTGAGGGCACTGTAGGGGCCAGAATCCAATTTATTTCGTTTCCTGCTCCCAGGGCGAGTCCTCCCAGAGGGCACCGTTTCCTCACTCACACCAGGGCTCCCTATAGCATCCTCTCTGCCCATGTCACTAGTTATTTGAGTGAGTCTTGAGAGAAAGCAAAAGGGAGGGACAAAGGGGTCAAAGTGATGAAAAATGGAAGATGCGAATTTATATGTGTTCCTTCTTTTCACTACAATGTCACTTCTTGATGTCGTCTGTTTCATTGTACCCATTAATGAGCAAGGACTGAGTTCCCTCTACACTAGACCATATGGAAGACTGAACCAGGAAGAGGTGAGGAGATACAGAGTGGAAGGTGGGATTCTGGGGCTCTCAGGTAGGGTTTAGGTAGCAGGTGGGGGATGCAGTTCCATGTAGAAAGGGCTGATTGGGACCATTGCAAGTTGTTGGGGCCAGGAGAGTGGTGAGGTGGAGATAAAGTCTGATGTGGAGAGAAGGCACTGAGGTCGTTGGGATGACAGTGCTTAGATATGGGTTCAGCTTTCCTCAGGTCCGCAGAGAATCTGGTATCTCTGGCTGGTCAGTATATCAAAGGGAGGCTGTGTATGTTTGCAGAATGGAATGGGATAGTCTTTCTCAAGAATAATGAACCCAGAGGCATCTCACAGCCACTGTTACCTCAGAGTTGGATATTTCCACCAGAGCAGTGGTTCTCAAACCAGCAGTCTCCACATCACCTGGGAACTTGCTGGAAATGCAGATTCTCAGGTTCCCTCTCTAACCCACTGAATCAGTAACACTTGGGGTAGGGCCCAGAAATCTGTATTTTAAGAATCCCTCTGGATGCCTGCTCGAATTTGAGAATGACCGGTCTAGATTATGATGAAGAGTTGCCTGAATGAGCTGGATTCAGCAAGAGGAAGGCCTGAGAGACCCAGGCAAGGTGCCAGCTTCCCTGTGTGCGTTCAAGGTCAGCTGACCTAGTTTTAGCCTCCGTCCTTGGGCTCTGGGTCCTCTGCCTTTTCCAAAGAAATAGTGAACCAGATCAGACCACTGCATTGGCACAAGATCACACTTTAGTTCAGAGACACATTTGCATAAATACTTGAAATGGACCCGCCCCTGCAGGTGCAGCCTGAGACCCTGCACGGCTCTCCACAGTCCTGCAACTCTGCAGCCCTTTAGGCAATGGATTTTAATACTGAAGACAGTTAAGGTCATTTCTGAAGGTGGCTCGGGGGCGCAGCTGTGGAGCTTTGACATTAGCCATCAACCCCATACTCCGAGTCTCTGTTTTACTAATTTTTCCCCCTGAGGTAGATTATTTATTGGGGAAATCAAATAGGAAAAACTTTTTTTCATTTAACTCTACTAGTCCTTTGCAAACAGGCTGAGTCTCCTGTTTGGGTCAATAAGTGCATTTTTTTTTTTTTTAACCTTTTAACCTATGTCCTCTACCTGAACCCATACTAGGTTCAACCCACCAGATAGTAGACTTTAGGATCTGTTGTCCCCGTTCTCTTCTCCGCATTGTGAATTCATGCCGAATTGGAGTGGCCATGGCAATGGCAGGCCTGGGTAGGCCACGCCACCTCCATAGGTAGGGTTGCCACAGTGGGTACCTTTGTCTGCACTCCAGCACCCCAAGTCCATGAACACGAGACTGGCCTCACCCCACTGGATCACAGTGGGCACGGCTGGCTTCCACAGGGCTTGACATCCTCAGGTTTCAGGGCCTCGTTGCAGGTGGCAGAGGCCTGGCCGTGGGGGTCCCGACACTCCACGGTCCGCCGCTGCCGGCCAGCTCCACAGCTGCTGGAGCATTCAGACCAGTCCCCTAGCACCCACTGCGCATTGAGCAGGGGCTGAATGATGTTGGTGGTTGCTCTCTCTTTACTGTTCTGTATGCTGAAGTTCACGTCATTAGGAACAAAGAAGGTATATTTGACTTTGGGAGGAAAGACCTCACCAGGGACAGTCAGGAGCTGCACGGTCAGAGGCTCAGGCAGGGGCCGGAAGCTCTGCAGCCGTTCCAGGGTGGCAATAGAACCACTATATTTAAGGATGGTCCCCTTCACCAAGATGTCCTGTTCTATGGCAGAGATGGCCAGGTTTCCATTGAGCAGGTACTGCCCATCGGCAGTCTTCAATGCCAGGTAGTTGCCATCGTTCTGGACCCCTGGATGGCTCCGTTGTTTCACATCAATGTTAGTGGCACCAGCTGGGATGGTGACAATGTCATTATAGCCGTAACTATGATAGGAACAGAAAGACACCCTTAGGACCAGTGGCTACCCAGCCCAGTGCCTCAGGAAGTTAGCACGCTGGTGACCACGGTGGACAGACACAAACCACCAGCAAATCATCCAAGTAATTGCCCCAAAGTTCCTGATAAATTAGCTGCTGAGGCCAATAGGAATGTTCTGTGCATTGGGATATTCAAGCGTTTTTGCTTTGCCTGGTAACTCTGTTTCAAATGCTTGGAGTTTAGATGTGTGGATCTGGACATCAGCAGAGAGGAAGATATTCCAGAAGGGTTCGCAAAGCTGCATCAGTGCTGCCAAACCTGGCCGCTCTTGGCTCAAGTGAGATCTCGAAACACTTTTAGCTCCTTGCATTGGTATATAACTTTGCTTGGCAACTTTCATACTCAAAGCTCAAACCCATGTGGAAAAATCTGTTCCACACACCCGTTCCAGAATCCAACCAGGGTGGACATCTCACTCTACCTCTTAGAGCCAATCAGTCCCTAGTATTTGGTTAAAAGGGCCCCAGGGCAGGAGCCAGAGTGATAAATGCTGCTTCTAGTTGCCTTCCTCCGGTGTGTCCAGACAGCATGAGCTGTGTGCTTCTGAGAAGATAAGGAATGTGTTTCTTTCTCTCTTTCTCTTTCTCTTTCTCTCTCTCTTCCTCTTTCTCTTCCTCTCTCTCTTTCTCTTTCTTTCTTTCTTTCTTTCTTTCTTTCTTTCTTCTTTCAAGTTTATTTTGAGAGAGAGAGAGAGAGAGCAAGCATGAGTGTGTGAGGGTAAGGGGCAGAAAGAGAGGGAGAGAAAGAGATTCCCAGGAAGGCTTTGCACTGGCAGCATGAAGCCTGACATGGGGCTCAAACTCACAAACCATGAGATCATGACCTGAGCCAAAATCAAGGGTTAGATGCTTAACCAACTGAGCCACCCACGCACCCCGGGGAACATGTTTCAACTCTACTGTAGGTCTAGGGCTTTATGTGGGTTGGAAAAACCTTAGTTTTTAGTCTTCTCTTCTGGGGCAAAAGTGCTCGTGTTACATAGGCTGGGAAGAAAGCAAAGAAGGTTGAGGACAGGCGGTCAGTTCTGTGCTACTCTTGCCTTTCTATCCACTCAGGCTAGCCACTTAGTTTAGGGCAGCTCTGAAAGAATCCACAGCCCCATATGTCTAATGCCTAAGAGAAAACCAGCTAACGGACCCAGTATCTGAATATCTCACACCACATGCTTCTTTTTTCTATATCCTTTGAGTTTAAATTTGAAGACTGCCAAGTTGTCTGCTGTAGGCTGGTTTTGTTCTCTGAGCCCGATAAGGTGAGAGATAGTGAGAGACAGACAGGGGCACAGTGTGGCCGTGTAACATATGCCCTTGCCATTCCTCTCCGGGAATTGTATGCCACGGCAGGAAAAAAATAGCGCAGGATTAAGACACCTGGGTTCTCTTCCCAGCTGTCATTAACTATCAGTGTGACCTTAGGAGCATCATGTGATTTTTTCATGCCTTAGTTTCTTTATCTGTAAATGGGGAATAATAGTATTGGCCATCTGATCTTATTTTAGGAATCAAATGAGGCTACAGGGATAAAAGCACTTAAATACTAGTTTTATGAACTTATGGCTTTAAGATGTGACAAAGCATCCAGAGTTGTCAGATTCATGAAAGCCCTAAGGCCACCAAGACCCGCCCCCTCTTTGTACTCCTTTCTGAAAGATCCACCTGAAGAAAGGGTGGGACTCACCAGGTGTAGGGTGAGATGTCCTTCCCAAAACAGGCCTGGGAGAGCTGCTTTCTGGCCAAGGCCCTGGTTAGTCAGCATAGCTGTATTGCTGGTTGACTCAGAGCTGATACACCCCTATCCTCGGGGCCTCTGGCTGCCCTGTGCACCGTCCTCTCTATGGGTCAGACACTATGCCAAGGGTTCCGCCCATCTCATGACTTGTTATAATGATTCTGAGATAGGGGGGCCTCCCAATGCTTTACAGAGAAACTACAGCTCAGTGCTGCGTGGGTATTAACTGGCCGCTACAGTCCACACTTAGGCCGATGTGATTCTAAAGCCTGTCCAGCTCTTCTAGAACCCAGGCACAGGACTGTGGGTGATACTCACCTGGAGGGGTTGAGGGAACCAGACACCTTCCTGCAGGAATTGCCTTTGCCCCCACACACACCACATTTGTCCAACTTCCTAGGTGAGTCCACTACATGGTCACAGCCAGCCTTGACGCACTGGCCACGGACACAGATGGCCAGAGTCTCAGGCCCACAAAGGGTGCCATCGATCACCTGCAGTGGGGAGAGGGAGGGCAACAGAGGGCATGGTGTGCACAGAGGGAGCCCACAGGTGGGGTCGAACCAGGTGGCCTTGCTCCCCACCCGTAGTTCTGAGCTCCAGCAGGATTCTCACCTTGGCCTCAAACACTTTGAACTCACTCCTTCCCCGGGCTCGGCAGAATAACTTGCAGCGGTCCCGGGGGGACACCCCTGCGTACTTGGGGACCCACTGTAGGAGGTTCCCATCCATGTCCGTGTAATTGTAGGCATTGTACTTCTCACACTGCTGCTCTCTGAAGCTTTTCCCTACAAAGAGTAAGAAATTACATGGAGGTAACATGGCTTGCTAGAGCAGAGACGACCCAGCACCAGAAATGCCAGGATTCAGAGCCCCTTTATTCCTCCTGGTTTTGACCCAATCCCAGGACACAGGTCCAGTGTCATCTGGGCTCAACATTCCTAGACTCCCCCAATCTAGGTCCATGTGGCAAGGTAAGGATAAATGTCTTTTCCATTTGGGGAAGATACCAATTTTATCTTATAAATGAATAAACTTAGTAGTTACAGGGGACAACTCAGTAAGCTTGAATGCTCCATGGAGTATATTTTTGGGACCCTGCTAATTGTGCTCTATTTTGACTTCCTTGGTGACATTGGACATGTATCCAAGAACTCTTAGATCTATCTCTGGTTCTGATCTTGCCCCTATTCCTCACCGGCTATAGTTCTGGCTGTCTCTGGAGGGACCTCCATTTGTAGTAGTGAGATTACCTCCAGCTCAGCAAAAGCCCAACTCCATGTGGCTTCTCCATTAACTGGTTTAGTTTGCACTTGGGATACTGCCATATTCTGCTGTGACACTGGAGTCAGGTTTCTGCTGAACATTTGAGCGTCTACATCCACTATTTCCAACCTGTTGTTAAGTCCTACACCCTATTCAGGACAATCTGTGATTTTAAGTGTCTCCTTCCCACTCTCACCATCTGAGTCCACCTCCCACGAGCAGAGGCATTGCGGTTTCATGTGAGACCTAGTTCCCAGCCTCCTCTCCCATCCTGCTACATGCTGCTTCCAGAACAATCTGTCAGGAGTAACATATGTTGTTGTTGTTGTTGTTGTTGTTGTTTTTACCCCACAATCCTGAAATTAAACCTGCTCTTAATACCGAGGTTCTCCACCCTAGCTGTACATCTGCATGGCCTGTGGACACTTTTCATAACACAGATGGCCATGCCCTACTCCTGAGATTCTGACTCAATGCACCTGAGCAGTCTGGGCCTCTGTGTTTCAAAAAGCTTCCCTGATGGACAGGCAGTGCAGAGAATCTCCAGATACCATTTTTAGCTTTCACAAACCTTTGTTGTGTAGCTTTGAAGGGCTAGTATGCTGCTTGACTCCACCTGAGTGAATCCTAGCCCCTCTCAAACCTTTCCCATCTCCTCCCTGGCACACATCCTCCTACACCTCATTCCTATCTCCATTGTACAGGCCCTGCTCAGCCCTAACTCCCTGTGAAGGTTCAGACTAGCTCAGGCTTTTCCTTGCTCCGAATTCTTCATAAGTCTAGGGGTCTAGGCCTCGTAGATTAGGCTTTAATTGCTTTGTAAAAGGCAGGTGGATCTCTAACTAGACCGCAAGTCCTTTGAGGACATGTCTTGTGCATTTTTATAAGGTCATTTATAACACCTATTATAGTTTGAGCCACACAAGAGGCACTAAAAACCACTTGATTGAGAGGATGGACCCTGGTGCATCCTGAGATCATACTATCACCATGTCTACCTTGTGCCTTATAGTCATCCCTTCTCCTTTGTCTCTCCTTCTCTTTACCCCACATGCCAGGCAAATTCTCATGATTCCAGGGCAAAATTTCTAGAGCCTCATGCCATTGTTGATCCCTCATGCCATTGCAAAACTGCAAAGCCTACAGATTCCCTCATTAGACACCAACCCAATGTCAGTGTGTCTTTGCACTTGGATGAATCTCCCTTAAAACTCTGCTTGTCTTTTGCTGCCTGCCAAAATTTCCTGGAGCTGCACAAGGGGGAGTTGGATGGGATGGTGGGGAAAAATGTCTAATGACTCCCTCTCACCAGTTCTGCTGCTACCCCTGCTGCCTCTGAGTTAACATGTGTGCTTTCTAGGGGGAACTAGGGGGTAGGAATATATGCCAACTAGAGGTGGTGCTGCTCCCTGGTAAGGTTCCATTAGGCAGTTGCCATGGCCCCAAGGGAAGATGGGCAACTCTTCTCAGAAGGAATGTGCACTAGAATCAGATTCAGAAACCCTCCCTCCGCCCTAGGCTGAATGTTGGCTGGAAAGACAGTGGAGGTTTGGCTCTGACAGTTGCTTTGGAAAACACTTCTATTCTGCACACAGACGAGGGTTCAGATGCCTCCAGGAGGATTAGTATCCTAGACTCTTGCCTCTCTGCAGAGCTCCCCCCAACCCCCTGAATGAGTTTGGTTGGGAATGACATCCTCTATTTACACATCTTAGAAGACAAGGGAAATTTCTTTCCTTGACTTTGCTATGCTCTCCCAGCCCAAGTGAGAGCTGTCTAGGGGCCACTAAGCTTTGCCCTAAAATTTGGTGTCTTGCAGAGTCCATTCATATCTGGATCTCAGGAAAGCTCTGCATCCCCAGGAGACCCACCCTACTTCTTGTCTGGGGATTTGCTGCAGTGACAACAGTCGTGGCCATCAGTGGTCATTACCATCAGGGGGGCATTCCTCTGTGTGGCAGGACTGATACTTAGCTCTCCGACCCAGGCAGTATCTTCCTCCATTCTGAGGCTCAGGGTCCTTGCATTCACGATGTGAAAACTGTACTCCTCCTCCACAGGTCCGGGAACATTCTCCCCAGGGTCCCCATGGGGCCCAGCCTCCATCCACTACAGCCTGAAACACACAAGGCCACACTAAATCAGGAGAAGAGGTGAGGAGGCCTCAGCTGTCAGTGTAACAGGGGCCATGGCCCTGACCTCCTCACCTAGCTATGTTCATAATAATGGTGGGTGTTGTTCAGTAAGCTTCCCTAATCATTTGTTTAATGACTGTGTGATTTGCTTGGTTATCGTCTTCTTGAACATGGAGGCTGTGTGGGACTTGTTCACTGCTGACTCCCCTGTGTCTAAAACAGTGTCTTGCTGTTAGTAAGGTGCTTGGTATTAGTTGTTGAATGAAACAACATTTTATGGGAATAAGGTTGTGTCTAATGCAGCAGTTCTCCATCTGGGCCAATTTTATCCTCTGGAGACATTTGGCAATGTTTGAAGACATTTTAGTTGTCACAACTGGGGAGGGCATATGCTGCTGGCCTCTAGTGGATAGAGGATGGGGTGCTGCTAAAAATATCCAACAATGAACATCTAACAATGACGAAGACATCCTCCGCTTCCACCCCCCAACCAAGACTTATGCAGCTCCAAATGTCTCTAGGGCCGAGGTTGAGAAGTCCTGGTTTAAAGTAATAATTGCTGGGAACTGTTGCTATCTGTCTACCAGCTACCAGTTCCAGTGGTAGGATAATGTCCGGGAAATAGAGTTGCTTCTATTTTACAATCAACCTGGGAGAACAGAGCTTTGCCCTTGATAGGTTCATAGAGTTTTCAAAAGCAAAATAATTTTTTAAAATGACAAAAGTATTATTTACTTATGTAAAAAAAGAAAAACCCAGAAAAGTATAAAAGAGAAAATAACACTTAAAAAAAACAAACAAACAAACACTACCCAGGGTGCCTGGGTGGCTTAGTTGGTTAAGTGTCCGACTTTGGGTCAGGTCATGATTTCTTGGTTCGTTCAGTTTGAGCCCTGCATTGGGCTCTGTGCTGACAGCTCAGAGCCTGGAGCCTGCTTCGGATTCTGTGTCTCCTTCTCTCTCTGCCTCTCCCCTGCTCTCTCTCTCTTTAAAAAAATAAACATTAATTTAAAAAATTAAAAAAAAATACCACTGCCCAAATAAAACCACTGATGTAATTTTCACTGATAACTCCTTATACTTTTGCTCTGGATAATAATAAAGATGCGATGTTTTTACTTTACATACTTCTGATTCTGTCATATAGTGTTTTATGAACTGTTTTCTGTGTTTAAAAATAGATGGTAAACATCATCCCATGATCATTCCTTGTCAAAGTCTCCCTGCATTGAGTTTGGCTCTGGTGCTGGGGAACATTGGATAGACCCCCTCCCCTCTCCTCAGTAATGCGTGAAGCACATGCTATGGGCGATGGGGGTGGGGGTCAGTACCTAGAAGAGAAGCTTAGTGTTTGAATGGGGAGGATAAGTGGCTGAGGATGAATCCGTGAATCCTGCCCTGGTTCGAGCTTAGATAGAGTGTGGCTTACCTGGCCTGAGCCCGCTCCTGAGCCTCAGTGCAAAGGACATGCCACTGAGGATAGTCCTCTGGACAGAGAGTGCTCAGGCCACCCCGGTGATTCAGTGCTGGACCGGGACCAGGCTGCAAAACTCAGCGGATGCTGTTTCATAGGCAGGCTCCGTGACTCGCAGTAAGAGAAATGTGATCAGCCTCACGGTTTGGAAGTATTAAAAGCAGGGCAAAGAAGGAAATCATTTAAAAACTCTTGCTGGCATAGCCTTGGTTTTTCTTGTAAGTTTACTCTGTCCCAGGCCAAGTTTTCTCTGCCGGTCAGAAACAGCTTTGATTCCTTCTCCCCTCTTGATTATGGAATTCTCACAATTAATCTCATTCTCCTGACCTCTGATTATGAATGCAGCTCAGACACAGGAAGGATATGGATACCTTTCCCTCAGTTCTTGAGTGTTCCTCTTCTGTTATCACTCTATCTGTTTGTAATGGAATTCATGATGGCCTCCCTCTATTGAATGGTGAAGTTCTGGCCTTTGTGCTGGAATGCTTCATACCTATCACCAATCCTCACAAGCCTTCAAGTCAACCCCAAAGCAATTACCAAGGGGGAGTTCCCAAAATGCCCTGACAACTGGTGGTGTCATCCATCTGCCACCATCTGTCATTCGAGAGTACAGCCTCCGAAGAGTTCCTCTTGAGTTTGGGTAAATATGCTTTGCTTTGTTTGCTAAAAGATGAGTGATTTTACTTAGAGGTCATGGTTGCAGCCTAGCCCAAAGTCTCTCAGTTCATGGCCCTCAAGTGTGGTTTCCTCCTTGAAAACAGCCTCCCCCTCCCTCTCCTTCCACACCCCCAAGTGGCTGTCCCTCACCTTGGGCCTGTCCACTTCCTCCTCAGGCAGACAGCTGCCATCCCAGCAGAGGTGCCCAGGCCCACAGGGCGTTCCATCAGCCCATGGCAGGCTGCCGTTCTTCGTGTGGCAAAGGGGCTCAGCACCATCCATGTGGCACCACAGCTGGGCGCAGATGTCCTGCGCAGAGGTGTTGGGGCAGTGGCGGAAACCCAGCCCAAAGATCTGCTTGCACTGTTGGTCCAGCTCATACAGGGCCCTGCGGCCTGGGAGGTCTGTCGGGAGGGGCAGGGCTGAGGTGGGAGCATCCAGGAGACAGTCTCCTGAGAAATGGAGGAAAGCAGAAGAACAAGAATGAGAAGCAGGAGTTTCCCGCTCTCAGCTCTCCAGAGCCTCCCACATTACACTCCCACATTATTGCTGAGGTTGAAGGCCCAGCCATCGTAGTTTATTTGACAAGCTAAAAACTGTCAATACTCAATCATCTACATGAGCCTATCCCATTTTTGACTATCAGTAGTAAACATTTTACTAGGATTGAATTTTTTTTGTTGTCATCCAGAACATCTTGAATACATTCAGTGTTCACCTAGGGAAGGCCAGCTAGCTGACATACTAATTTACATCACATATAATTGGGGATGTAAATGTGCTCTCAAAAACCATGGCATGCAAAATAAAGTCAAAGGATTGGTGTTTGGATAATCTACTATTTTTGTATCATAGGTGTCCCTATCTTCTTCAATGAGAACAACCACAAATAAATTATGTTTTCAGTGCTTTGCCCAATAAGTCAAACTGTTTCGACCAGGCCACCCCTCTCCCCCATCCCCCTTGCGCTTGCTCTCACACCACTCATTCCCTGCCTCTTTGCCATTTCTAAGCTGCCGCATGATCTATGCCTCCAGTCCGGATGCTCTACTCTCTCCTCTGTACTACATTCTTCCATCCCTTCGAGCTCTGTTCAAGCCCACCTCTTCCAGGTAAACCTTCTCAGACTAATTCTACCTGCTCTGTGACTAAATTAGCCCAGCACACTGGCCGCTAGAAGATAGGGCAAGGAAGAGCATGCCTTGTGAGGATGGTTAGCCTGCCATAGCACGGGAGGTTGGGTGAGGAACGCATCTCTGGTGTCTTCTATCCTAAACGTCTCTGATGCTTTGTGAAGGAGCTCAGCCAGAAACAGCGCAGGTGCCAATGGCAATCTAGCAATCCAGGAGGTGGGCTGGGCAGACCTCAACCACCAGCAGCTGGCCAGAAAGAAGCAGGGAGAAGCTGGAGGGACACCTACCGTGCCCGCCGTCCAGGAGCTCCGTGAGGTACATGGCACTGCAGGGAGACCAGGGCAATGTCTTGTTTAGGTGGACGAAGAGGGGTGCCATCATGTGGTGTTTGCCCATGGGCCCAAAGAGCCGTGCACAGGGCTTGGAGTCGTCGTGGGGCATGCTGAGGACGTGCCCTGGGGTAAAGAGAGACCTGAAGTCCACCCTAACTGGCCTCCACTGCCCTCCACTCCGCCCTGCCCCTCCCTGAGGGCTCCTCACAAGGCCCAGCACCAACCCAACCCCCTCTTGTAAGACAGTTACCCTCTGCTGACAGAAGAAGGCATCTCAAGGGCTAACCAGTCACCGGCTCCTCATGGGAACAGCCATGCCCCTGTTCCTTAAAGATTTTTGTTTCAGGCTTCACTCTGGGCTTTTCTCTCTTGGGAAGCTTTCTCAGAATACTGAGGAACATTGATTTCCCTTTGTTTTCTGCCTCAGCCTGTCCTAAATTCACATGCACCTCAATGATTTGCTTGCTTATGCAGTGCCAATGGATCTTCCCAGAGTTCTTACCACTTAGCTCTGGCAAAGCATCGCAACTCGACCTGAGCATTTGTTTCATTTGGCATTTTGCTGGTGACCTCTGCTGATGGTCCAAGACCCTATTTTAATATTATGGCCTCATGCTCAGGGTGGCAATGGAGAAAGCACAGTATCTATTTGCATATAATCAGTCTGTCCTAATTCTGGGTAGAACCTGGCCGTGTGTGAGATCTGCACTCCTTAGACCCTGGGCTGGCCTGGATTTGGAAGAGGCAGATCCCTCTGACACAGTACAGTAGACGTGGCATGGCAAGTCTTACCTAGCTCGTGGGCCAGAGTGTAGGCTGCCTGGAGCCCCTCATCCTCGATCACGGAGCAGCTCTTGTTAGGGTCACAGATTGTGCCAATGTCCGCCACACCCAGGGTGTCACACATCCCCTCCTTCCCACAAAAGTTCTGCTTGGCAGAGAGAGAGAGGGCATGAGAACAGACATCGAACAGAACATCTTCCTGTTTCTGCTCTTCCTGAGTTGAAGGAAAATTTTTAAGCCAAAGGCCCTGTTTCTTCACAAAGGCCAATCGTGTGAGGAAACCCATTTCTTTTTCTGTGTTGGTGTGTCCTGGGGCCAGCTTGTTTTGGAAGGCAGGGTAGCACAGGGGTTATGAGTACTGACCTGCAGCAAGACTGTGTAGGCTTGACTATGAGTGTTACCACTGTGTGGCCGATCTGTGCCTCAGTTTCCTCAGTTGTGAAATGGGGCTTTGTGGGGCTGCTGTGAGGACTGAAGACATCAAGAGTGCCTGATACATGTTATTAGAGTCTTCAGCCTTTGGGAAGCTCTGTTTCAATTTACCAGATAGGAGGGCAGGCCTGCCTCCTGGTTTGGAGGTTACCAAATCTCCGGTTACCTGCCTCTGTGTTTAACAACCACTGCAGATGGCTCTCCTCTCTTCGTTCCAACTCCCGATCTCTTACTGGGCAGTGTGAGCACATTTCCTCTTGTTATGACCTCAGCAGACAGCTGGTCACAAACTTTTGGAAAAGGGCCCTTGCAAGATTCCTGTCCTTCCCCTGCAAATACCTCACACTTGTCCTCATGACCTCCCCCTCGTCGTCGTTCGGCACATGAGGCTCCTGGCGTCCAGCTGGGGCCAGCAGGGAGACATTTCCCATGTTTGGGCAGGCCTTAGTGGCCCTCCCTTTTGATCCGCCCATCCCGCCTCCCTTCCTCCCTGGGGTTTCTGGAGCCAGCCCACAAACCTGTCTGGTGAGCAGAATGGCTGTGTCAAAGTGTTCCGGGTGCCGGTCGCTGGGCTGGTTGAAACGCCGCTGCCAGTTGCAGAAGTTACGCAGGGTAAGGCCACCATTGTCAGACACTTCTGGGCCCCACTTTTCATCTTCCACGATCAGCACTTTTACCACCATCAGGTTGATGGAGTTTCTAATGCTGGGGTGCTTGTAGATTCGGGCTGCCACAGACATTAGTGTCAGGACGTGGTTCTGTTGGGAAGAAGGGGGCAGGTCGAGGGGAGGGTTACATCTCCTGGCCTGTTGCCTGCCCACTGCCACCACCCCTTGATATGCGTCCTGTGTGCCAGGCTCTGTGCTGAGCGCTGGATTTGCGGCATGTTGCTGAAGACTCACAGAACCCCTGAGGCCCTGGCGTTATATTCCTTCATTTTACCTGTAAGAAAATTGAGGCTCAGTAACTGACCCAGAACACAAAGCTAATGAGTATACTGCCAGCATTTGAACCCAGATGGCCTGGTTCCAAAACTTGTGCATTTAACATCTTGACCAGCCGCAGGTGACTCCGTAAATCTAAAGTTTAAATGCAATAAAATTAAAGTTACAGTTCCTCTGTCACACTGGCTACAGTTCAAGCACATCAGTAGCCATCTATGGCTCAAGGCTTCTGTATTAAACTCAGCAGACAGAACATTTCCATCATCACAGAAAGTCCTATTGGACCGCACTGATTATTCTACCTTAACGTTGACATCAACCGCCTCTGTGCCAGCCACCCCCATCCCCTCTCTGTTCTCAGCCCAGAAGCAATTGTTTGAGTGTTCAAGGTTAGTAGAATGTGCCCCTTAGAATCTAGTTGAGCATTTTCCTGGTGCCTGTTGGGTAACTTCTACTTTTCAGGATGGCCACTGTTAGCCTGCAGATTGCTCCAATAATCACTACTAACAGTAGCCAGCCTGCACCAGTCACCAGACCCACACCTTACTCGATGCTCATGCTAACTCTGTGCGGTAGACGCTGTCACCCCCATTTTACGAATTAGGGAGTAGAGGTTCACACAAGTCAAACAAGCTGCCTAAGGTCACACAGCTCTTAAAGCCGGGACACCAGCCCAAGCACGTCTGTCTCTGGGGTCTACACCCTTTGCGTTAAGTTTCCCAGTGCTTGACTGCTGGTTTCTAGACAATCCCAGAAGGTCTATTCCCTTCTGCCAGGGCCTTGAGAGAAGTCAGTGGACCTAATGAGACCCAGGCGCTTAGGATCACACCTGCCTCCAGTTCTGCCCAGGCCAGCTGAAGGAGTCCACATCATTGCTTGGCCTCTGTCCTACCCCTGGGTTGTTCCCAAGGCTTTGGAAGCAGCCAGATGGAGCTTACTCTCCTGCTTCAGGGACCTCTAGAAGTGAGTCCTCTTGGACTGTTGTGCAGAAGAAAAGGGGGAAAAGGCACGCGTGCTTTCAGCCAGGAGTGTGGCCAGCTGAGCCTGCCATTCATGTGCCCTGCTCCCTGTTTCCTAGGGCACTGTCTCCCATAAGCCTTTCTTTTTTTCTTTCCTGTGGTCTGGAAGGTAGGAGTGGAAGGAGGGGAGAGGAGGGTGAAAGGCTAAAGAGGGACAGAGGTGAAAGGCTCTGTCAGTTGAGGCCATGTGTGGGAGTTCCAGACGAATCCCATTATTTGTGAATGGGATCTGTCTGTTCACCTCGCAGGCAATGAGCCAGGTATTTTGTAAGCCCTACAAACAGGGGTTGGCAGGTTCCTTAGCGTGTCAAGCACTCCAGCTATGTTTAGGCTGATGTAAACATCTTATCAGCAAAGCTGAAACTTGGCACTTGCTCCTGGAGCTGGATTCCTGAGGGAAAAAAAGCAATCACATCATTATGCAACTGGGGGTGAGGGCTGAGGAATGGGAGCTCGCTGAGGCTGCTTCCTGGCCAGGCTTCCCTGTTTCCAGGGGGCAGAGTCTCCTGCGCTCTTGCCCTGGGAAGGGTCAAATCTGATGGGCCAGGGACCAAGCCCTAGGGTTTCTTCAGAGGCAACCTGCAACTCTCTTTACAAGATTTCTTCCTTTTGAGTCCCAATTTCACAATCTCAAAATTGGGGAGATGATGTCTTACAAAAAAGGCGTTAACACAAGATGCCAGCTGCTCAGCATTGGTCCCGGAAGGCTTGAGGTTTAAGAAGGATCTGTGTTCCCAAGCTGACCAGATCAGACTGGGGCTCTCGGGCAATGCAGCTGAGTGGGGACCACACACCAGCCATGTCCCCAGGGAAAACCAAAGCCACAGGGGTGTACATTTGCGTACAAAGGAGGGGCTGAGGCATCAGCGGAGGCTTCCCGAAACTAAGATTTTCAGGGAGTCTCCTCCTTTGCAGTTCAGGGAGCTCACAGCATTTTCTCCAGATACTAAATAACTGTAGGGCTGAGCAGGCTTGAGAGCCATTTTTTTTTTTTCAAGGCGGTGGATTAGACTTGAGAGCATTTGGATGTCCTTCTGGTTGCTATTTCAGAAGATAATTTCCATTGGTACAAATTCTTATAGAGAGCTACAAGAACTATGTGGTTCAGTGTGTCTGTTAAAATCCCAAATCCTGGTCCTCCCCTTCTCTCTTGTCTTGCTGAGCTTCTGGAGATGGGAGGCACTGCTATCCCCACTGCTAGCTCCTCTAAGAAACTATGGCAGGAAAGCCTGATGTTTGCAGTGCCTCTTGCAGTTATCTAGGGGCAAGGACCTGGGGAGGTGGGGTTGGCTGTCAGTCTGTGAGCCTCCGATTCTCAGTCAGTACCCTAGGCAAAAGGCTAGGCCCGACTTACAGTCCCACAGAGAGAGGGCTCAGGAGCCAGTGAAGGAGAAGGTCAGACGGCTCACTCCACCACCCGGTGTCCATATATACCTCTCTGTGCACCACACAAGTGTGGGCTACTTGCTAAAGAATGTGACCAAGATGGTGCCCCTGGTGGTGTGGGGGCCCCAGCACAGCAGATGACCTCCAGCAACCATGTCAGGTAAGTGGGAGCCCATGACCAGCCTGGCCAGGGCTGGTCCAACATCCCTGCCCTTGAATGACCTGGGGACCTCATGCCCTTAATTCTCACTGGGAAAAGGCGGGGCACTTTCTAGGGAGTCTCCTCCACTAGTGCCCCTAGGACCTGAAAAAGAGAAAGAAATGCCCGAGCCAGCTAGGCTGAGACATAGCACTCTGATTCTTAGCAATACAAACAAGGAGATTCCTCCCCCAGAGCTCCCATGGCAGCCAAAGCCAAGTGCAGTGGGAGTCCAGGAGAAGGCTGGGCCTGGGCCAAAGGCATTTCCAGCGGCTTCTTCTGCTCTGTCATCCTTATGCTTGGCTCACTTGCTCTTCACACTGTGGGTCCCACTGCTTCCTTGCTGCACACCTGGGAGAGGCAAGGCAGGGGAGCACGGCAACATGGAAACACTCTGAGCTCAGCAACCAGTGCCATACTTTTCCTACTGGGGGTCTCCCTAGGGCCCCAGACTGCCGAGGAGGTGGGGGAGAGGCCAAAGAGAGTAAAGAAGCAATTGGAGAAGAGAGAGGGTCCTGCACTGATGTCCTTCATCGCTCCTCATTCTCAAAGCAGCAAGGGGCGGGGCACCTGGGTGGCTCAGTCAGTTAAGCTTCCCACTTCGGCTCAGGTCATGATTTGCGGTCTGTGAGTTAGAGCCCTGTGTTCGGCTCTGTGCTGACAGCTCAGAGCCTGGAACCTGTTTCCGATTCTGTGTCTCACTCTCTCTGCTCCCCTCCCCACTAGTGCTCTCTCTCTCTCTCTCTCTCTCTGTCTCTCGAAAATAAATAAAACATTAAAAAAACCAGCAAGGGGCAATGTCCCTCTCCAAAGGTATACGCACTTACTGGAACCACAGTGAGTCAAGCTTAAACACTCTGAGCTGAGCAAGCTGGAAAGGAAGGCCTCCCTGCTGCGTGGGACAGCGGAGCCAACACAGCAGTGGGCTGGCTAAGAAGGTGTGTGACCACACTACCCTCCTCCTCTGACAAATGTCGTCACCAAAGGCAACTCTGGTATTAATTCCTCTTTGTTGAGCACCTACTATGTGCTGGGCACTGGGTCAGGTGCTCTCTATACTGTCTTGTATCCTCAAGACAATGCTAGGACATTGGTATAACCGTTCCTATTTTGCTGGCGAAGAAATCGAGGCCCAGAGAAATTGGTAGCTTACTCAAGGACACTCAGTCATTTTGATTATCCTTCGAAGCATATGCTTTTACTCACCACACTGCTGCCTATCCTGGAGGCTGCAAGGACAGCGACAGCATAGCCAAAACAAACCCAGATCAAGCCAGCAAGCAAGCTTACCCCTGGCATTGTCTACACCTGGGGAGGCAGAAGTGGCAAATCAAAGACCTTTGAATATCAAGGCATTTTCTTTGGGAAAAACTGTGTATTGTTGATCATTCTTGGAAGAGACTCCTCTTGGAAGGAGAACATAATTCACCTGGGACGTAACACTTGTCTTTCCCCCATCCTCATGGGGGATATAGAGCCAGTGGGGGTGTGTGTCTGCTTCTGTTTTTATCCAAACCAGGACACTTTTGAGAGTGAAGATGATGCTACTAATAATTATGCCGGAACAGGCCTAAGTGGGGATTGTGCTGGACACGCTGGGATATGTGGGCTTGTGGGAGACATTTTCCCAGAGGATATGGGTAAAGGGGAGATGGAATCGCTAGGACTTAACCCTTTCCTGAAATCCCTTGCTGGTAGCCTGACATCTTGGGAGTCCTCTGGTCTTCTCTGGGGACGATGATTACCACTTCTAGGACTCTCCCTGCTAAGCAAAGAATTCAGAGCTCAGCTGGCAGCTGATCCACCGGCAGGATGGATTTCTCAGACTGAGTGTGGGGCAGGGCTCAGCCTGCCCCTCACTGCGTTCCTGCTCCAGATTCATCCAGGGAACAATCAGCAGCAGCCGGATGCAGACAGAGTTAATGGCCTCTTCCGAGGTGGTCCCTGCTTTCAGAAAGCCCCCTTTGTCTGAGCTCATTAACTCTGAAACCAGATAAGAAGGTGGGAGGTGGGGGGGGGGCCCTTCTGTCAAGGGATTAAGTGAACTCAAGTGTACAGAGTTCTGGAAAACTTCATTGTCGCTTAACAGTGTGACCAGCTTCTAGCATGGCTAATTCTTTCCCTTGGCCCTGAGGTGGTTTCTTCCCAGGATAGGGCCTCCCACTTTGGCTGGGCATCTTTGGACTGCTGGATTCAATGACCTATTCCCACAATATGGACAAGTGTAGGGCCACAGAGCCACACACCCTTCTCATGCTAACGCAACCTCATGGCACAAGAGAAAAAGAGCACTGCACTCAGGTTCAGGACACTTGGATTGTGACCCAGACCTGCTGCTTACTAGTTGTGTGACCTTGAGAAAGTCACAGATTCCCTGTGAGCTGAACCTTTTTCCTCTGCCTCCCTCACAGGTATTTCCGCTGAGGTGATGCATACAAACCATTATGCAAATTGAACGCACTCAGAGCATGGTTTCCCCACATAGTGCTGAATTTTCTAGAAGACTCGTCATGAAAAGCGGCCTCACTGATGACCTAGTCCAGGTGTCTGGCCTCACAGATGAGGAAATGCAAGCCCTCAAGGGGGTAAAATTCCTTCATCCTTACCTTACACCACTGCCTGCTAAGATACCCCAAAGTGCCTTCCATCTGTGCAAATGAAGTCTCTAGGAGATGCCTCGGAGAGTTACTTATAAAGAACTGGATTCTATTTTGGGGATATGGATCTGGGCAGGCAAGGTCTTGGGGAACTAGAACATGACATTCATTCTTGTCTTAGCTGAGCTCATGGACATGTTTAGGAAGTCCAGGGGATTGAGCTGAGAAGTTCAAGTCTATCCTGTGGCATCTCCACAGCTGGTAAGCAGTCAAAGCAGAGGGGTCAGTGGGAGGTCACAGAAGCAGCTGTGCCTCAGCCCCTGCCCCACCCCAGCGTGGTGACAGCAGGCAGGGGTGTAAGTGGGCTGTGACATAATGAGACCAAAGGGGAGGTGATGGAGTTGGTACAGCTGAGACAGGACTTTTCCTTCAGGTATAAGACCTGGAAGCAGATCCCCTAGGGAGAGGCCCTCAGCCTATGCAGGTGCCTGATGCCTATTCTGATATGCTTTTCTGACCCATGGAGGCTGGCTGGGTGCAAGGTGTGTGTCTGTGGGTGGTCCAGAAACAGCATATGGGGAGGGAGAGGGGATGGGACAAGCATGTACTGGGTCATCCAGTCAGAAATCTGTAAGGGTAGAAGTGTTGCTGGGTGCCTCTGTGAAGAGAAGCCGAGGCAGACCCAGCCCAGCCCAGCCAAGTATATCCTCGAGGTAAATACTCAGTATCTTAAGTTACTAGGTGATGGGCTGAGTGAGATGGTAGGAAGACAGGAGGGAAAACATGTTGGCTCTGAAGCCTGAAAAGTAATTACTTTATCTGATGCTTCCTTGTGCTCTTGTCTTTCCTACCTCCTGGTTCTCAGGCAGATGTCAGAAACTGGTCCATGCATGGGGAGTGGCTCAGCACCTCAGCTCAGGGTTTGCAATGATTGTACTTTCAGCCTTTCTCTGGTAGAGCTCCCTAATAGCCAGGTGTGGTGGCCCTAACCTGTGATGGGAGAAGCCCCATT
Source organism: Lynx canadensis (assembly GCF_007474595.2). Taxonomy (NCBI): domain Eukaryota; kingdom Metazoa; phylum Chordata; class Mammalia; order Carnivora; family Felidae; genus Lynx; species Lynx canadensis. The sequence goes on from NC_044312.2 coordinate 27,077,995, forward strand.
AACCACCCTTTTGAGGACTTGCTTGAGGAAAGGAGTCAGGGGAGTTGGCTGGTGCCTCCTTTTGCTTTCAGGGTGGGCAGGGAAGCAGATATGCAGTCATCATAGACCTAAAGCCCATTGGAAAGACCACACCGATGGCTCAAAGCTGCCTTACCAGCACGTGGCAGAAGTGAATACTACAACAGTGTGCAAAGGAGCCTGCTTCTACAGTAACCAGAGAAGCAGCCACATGGGCCACTCACCCCTATCTCTTCCCATCCTTCCATCTAGATGCATTTCCCCGTGATTGCAGAGTGAGAAAGATGGGGTGCATCATCTAGACTGTTCGGCACAGGTGATGCTGAAGCACTCGGTGCCCCCAACAGTTGGGCATGGGCTGATCCCAGAATAGGATCACTGGCCAAGATTGCCATTACTGGAAAAGTATCGACTAAGCTGCGGCAGTGGCCAGGATCCCTGCTGCAGGGATCTATGACCGCTGGGAGGGCAGGTCTTCTCTACCTAGCACGCCCCTGGTTTTGTGCTCCTCAGGGGAAGAGAAAGTACGGCCCTCTCCTGGAACCCTTGTACTTCACCTGGTGCTTGGGGGAGGTGTTGGGACACAGGGTGACACAGATACCTCTTGCTGAGTCTGCACCACCTCTGAATCTAGTTAGACGTGGTCTGGCTACAGGAGCTGTCCCCTGAACTCCATGTTCCTGCCCAGCCAAGCTCAGTAGAGAGCTATGTCTGGGCTGGGAGCAGCTGGGGTGGACCAAGGAGAGTTCTGGCTCCACAAGGAGCGTTCACTGAAAGAGTTCATATCCCCACTGCTTTCTCCCCTCCCTTTTCCACTGAAGCTTCAGTCTCCCAGGCTAACCCCCAGGCAGAAATTCTGTTCCCCTCCCTTCTTGTGCTGATGCTGGCACTGCGAAGTTCTGCCCGGGGCTGAGTGCCAGGTTGGCAAGGTAGTCCACGCCCCTTGATCAGAACCAGCTGGGTACACAGAAGTTGGGCAGCCCCCTTCCAGGTTCAACTCCCTCCAAACAATGTCTTTTACTTATGGCAACCTCAGTTCTGTACACGAAGGGAATGAAACAGCCACATCTTTCCAACCCAGCTGACTTTCCTTGGGAACCTGTCAGGTCTGGAGCCAGTAGAGGGCTGGGAAATGGAGGGTGGGGTGGATGCTCTTCCAAAATGTCCAATTTTCATCTCTGTTGGGAGAGGCAGGTGCCTGGGTTGGGGGTGGGGGGAGCTGTTGTGCTTGAAAACCCACTTTTAGTTCAGTTTGCCAAGTGCTGAAGGAGATTCAGGATGCGAGGGGTGAAGGTGAGTAGCAGAGGAGGAGGTGCCAGGACCTCCACTCTAAATTAGAAAGGACGGGGGTGGGGGAGGGCAGCAGGTAGCCCAGGGGTCAGAGGCTAAGAAAAGAGTTCCTGCACCTTCTCAGAAAGGAAAGAACCTTGTTTGGGGTCGGTCTTGGAAGGATGAGGGATGTGAAGGGTTTTCTCAGAGGAACTGGAAAGGGAAGATTTTGGAGGCTCTAGGAGGTGACTGGGGGCCTCCAGGCAAAGCGAATCCTACCTGCAGGTCGGCTCCATAGAAGGCAGCCATGGACGCATCGGCCACCAGCAGCGTTTCCACGAAGCGAGCCTCAGACACAAAACGCTTGGTCCGACTCGTGGCCCCCAGGGGTGGTGGCTGCTCGCTGGCGCCTTCTGCATCCTCTTTGCCCTCCACCTCCTCCTCCTCCTCCGTTTCCTCCTCCTCCTCCTCCTCCTCCTCTTCCTTCTCCTGCTCCTCGTCTCCTTTCTCCTGCCTCTGACCCCCTCCCTTCACCTCCCACTCGGGTCCTCCAGGGAGGGGGTGGGCTTCAGAGGCGGCGGCGGCGGCGAGCCCGGGGGTCCCGCGGCGCGGCCCGGGCCCCCAGCGCTGCAGGCGGTGAGGCTGGTGCAGGGAGCCCCCCGCGCCCTGCGGCTGGATGGTGAACTCCTCGCCGTCCAGCAGGAAGGAGCCGCTCAGCCCGCGGCACAGGCTGACGGCCGCCAGCGACTCGGGCTCCCCATTCACCGTGCCGGAGAAGAAGCAGTCGCGCAGCTCCCGCTCGCCCCCGGCCGCCCCGCCGGAGCCCCCGAGGCGCTCGATCTTGAAATTGGGCGCTAGGAAGCTGGCGTCCGGCGCCAGGCGCAGCACGAAGCCCTTGCCGAAGGCGGACAGGTGGAACGTGAGCTCGCCCGCGCTGCCCGGCAACCGCGTGGGCTCCACCAGCTCCGAGGCCTGCCCCCGGGCGCCGGGCCGGGCCGGGGCGCCGCGGGCCAGCGGCGGCGGCGGCGGCAGCAGCAGCAGCAGCAGCAGCAGCAGGAGCGGCGGCCACCGGGGGGCGGCGCGGGGCATGGGGGCTCCGGCAGCGGCGCAGGAGAGGGAAGAAGGCGGCCCGACGCGGGCAGGTGCTGGCGGCGCGAGCGCAGCCCGGCCGCTCTCTCCAGGAAAAAGCAAATCAATCAGCTCGCTGGCCGACTGGGCCAGCGGGGGCCTGGCGGCGGCGACGGCAGTCCCCGAGCGGCCCCTCTGGCTGGCGCTGGCCGCTCCTCCCGCGCCCGCCCGCCAAGCAGAGCGCGAGCAAACTGGCGCCCCGGGCCGCGTGCGCCCGTCCTCCGCCCCTGCCCCGCACGTCGTCCCCGCGCAGCCGCCTCCTGCCTCCTCCCCACCCCGGGAAGCACCGAGTGGGCTGCCGAGCGCTTCGTATTTATACTTCCTTCCCGGCTTTGACATAAGAGGTTTATTTTTGATCTCTCACTATTCCCGTTTCCCCTCCCCTGGGATCAGAGAGAGAAACTGAAAAGAGGGAGCGAGAGAGGAGAGAGAAAAAAAAATTGGATGAAATGTAAAACCAATCAGGAGTCAGGGAGACGCGCTCCCCCCCCCCCCCCCCAGTAAGTGTCAACTCCAACTTTTTTCCCCTTCCCTTTACGCGCGGTCCCACATTAACTCCTGCAATGCTGGACTGGCCCTTCAGACAGAGTCCTTTGGGGAGGCCCCAGTTGCTACCTCCTTCAAGACCAAGTGCCCAGGGCACAGCCTCCAAGAGGCTCCTGCACTGGCCCCAGCGACAGTGTTCCCATCCCTGTAGAATCACTCTGGGGATCCCGACTGTTGTATCCCGACTGCTGGGGATCCGATTTGTAGAAGAGAGGTCTCCAGAGAAGGTTCCAGAGCTTTTCAATTGTAAGGCCCAAAAGGGATGTAGGAAAGGTCATATTAAAATCATGCTCCCCACTAAAAACCACATTTGCACCCCAAGCTGGGGATCGGGGACAAATACCACCTGGTTAACACAACCAAGGTCTCCGTTACTTGCCTTGTCCAAGGGCTGCAGTGCAGAGCCCAGCACAGCGGTAAATTACGAGAGGTAAGGTTGGCAGCAAAGTGGAATCAGAGGGAAGGTGAGGGGAGGTGAGCATTTCCCTAGGAGGGAAGGTGAGCATTTCCCTAGGAAGGCTGCAGATCTTCAGGAACTGCAGTTTGGGCCCTGAAAACTTGATTTGAATACTGCTCAGTTTTTTTGGGTCCTTGATGAAAGGTGGCAAGCCCCCTCACATGGCACTGCCCACAGCTGTGGGTACGGATGTGTGTGAGAGTTGATTCCTTCCCACACTGCCATCTCCCCCAGGGATGAGACAGGACTGCAGCCCAGAGAGAGAGAGAGAGGAGTGGCATGATCTACAGTCTTCACTGAGGGCCACAAAACGAAGCACTTAATGTCACCCCAGTCTTAATGGCACAGCTCTGGATTGGATTCAGGGTCCTGTTCTCTAAGTACAGGCTCTAGAGTCACTCCTCTCTGTGCTTGCTCCCAGTTGTCAGTGTGGGAGATTCACTGGCATCAGGACCTTTAAAATCCTCTGCCAGCTCACCTATACCCAGCTACCCAGTTCTCTGCCTGTGTTGGGGGTACTGGCAGTTGAGGTCCTCCCTGCTTTTTAGCCCAATTGAACTGGTAGCTATGGACATTCAGCATGCATATGAGACCCTCCGGGCTTGTTACCTCCAAAGAGGAGGTTGTCACAAATACAAAAGTACTTTTGTGACTACAGAACCTCTGGTAAACCCTGGTGTCCCCCAAATTCTTTCCAAGTGTCTCCTCTGTCTATTTTCCTTGAAACACGGAAGGATGGCTTTGAATGAGAAAAAAGGATGCATTAGCAAGCTGTAGGATTGTCTTTCCAGATCATTTACAAGCTAGGAATAGCTCCCGTCTCATATGTTTTGGGAAACACTTCTGGAGAAAGGGGTATGGAAAGAACGGCCTCTTCAATGCTTTTCCAAAAATGAGGAAAACTGCATCCCAGCATAATGGCATAATGGCCCTGGTAGAGTCTGACCTGGACAGGTGATGAATAATCCTATTTACTTCAAGCCTGTTGTAACATTTTTGATCATTGGTCTTTGCTTCTTTAAGTCCCAGAGTCAAAGTGCTGATTTTCAATAGCAGTTATGTCCCTATACGTTTTCCTTCTTTTTCCTTTGTAAGTCTCTGAAAGGAGAAGGATGGGGCCATTGGGCTCCATTCCCCATTCTCTCCTCTGGAATGTATTAATAGCTGCAGGCAGGAGATTTAACCAGCCCAGGGAAAGTCTTGAATGTCCTTGGAGCCCTCTGGTCTCATTTGGGAAGGCTCTGGAAGTTATTTTTTTTTTTTTAATAGAATGAAATGCCCCTAAAGACAGCCCTTTGGAGAGAGAAGTCAGACAGTGATCTGCGGACTTTATCCTGCCCCATTTCAACAATAACAACAGCTGCTGGCTGGCTCACTGCTGGGTTGAGTCTGCATGGCTGCCCCCTCCTGGATTCACACTTACTGGGAGATGTGCCTTGCTACTTAATTATTCAGGGTAGCACCTGCCACTTGCTGAGCGACCTCAAGGTGTCAGGCTTGTCTTAGTTATGATTAAACCCAGTGCGTGCCCTTGCCCCTGGGACTAAGGGTCCCTGGTGTGTGGTGAAAGCCTTTAGGAGAATGGTAGATGAAAACAGTCCAAACAAAACAAACACCAACCAACCAGCAAAAATCCCAGAGGGGTATTTTGCCAATTCTGGATTCCCTACATTATCACGTTCTTTCCCAAAATATGTAATTACAACAGGATGGCAAACTCCAGCCCATTGGCTAAATCCTGCGCTGCTGTTTTCACATAGTCCACAAGCTAAGCATGATTTTAATGTTTTTTAAATGATAGAAAAAAAATGAAAAAAAATTCATGACACTTGAAAACAGTTTGAAATTCAAATTTCAGTGTCCACAAATACTGGTTTATTGGAATGCAGTCATAGCCATTCATTTACACGATGGCTGTTCTTGTGCTATAAGGGCAGGGTTGAGTGAGCCTAAAATGTATTTACTATCTGGTCCTTTGCAGGCAACATTTGCTGACTCCTGAATTACAGTAAAGCAGCATTAGTTTGGAGTCTTCAAAATTTGGAATATGGGATTATTTAAACTCACTTGTGATTTTTACAAAATGAGAGGCTCAAAATAATTTCTTGGTGTGACTATAAAGGAAACTATATAAAACTTAAAATTCAAATATCTATGTTTGTCCTTAATTTTTTATCTAGCACTTACTCATTATTTAATCAGTCCTTAAGTAATTAAAGGATTTTGTGTTTATGGTATTTTATATTGTAGGTCTATTGTGAATTTTAAGTTTTTAATTAACTTCTACTATTGGTCACTGATTATATCTTAGTTCATAACTGGAATTTTATAGAGTGTATATTATCAATTTATTATCTATACTAAGCTCTGGTATTCTCTAGGACCTCCTTCTAGAACCAGATTGGAAGAAACATAAGTGGTCATCTAATCTACTTACATTCCCATTTTGCAGAGAAGAAACAGAAATGCAGAGGTTTTAGTGATTTGCCCAAAGACACATAATTAGTGGTTAAATTTTTCCTAAAATACTATGATACCCCCCTGTATGAAGATAAAAAAGTTGTATTACTTTCAAATTTCACTGGCAATTCATACCTTTTCATTAAAATTGAGTGCTTGTTCTGGGTCAGGCAGTGTTCTAGAGGCTCATTTTAGTTTAATTTTCATTCACTCCTCAGTAAATGATAGTCTCCATCTTTTGAGAGTGCTTGCTATGGGCTAAGCACTCTGCTGAACAGCTCACAAACATGATTCCACTTTATCCTCATGACAGCCCTCTGAAAAAGGCATCCTACAGATAAAGAAATAGGATGAGAGAGGTGAGTTAGCTTGCTTCCGGTCGTTGGGTTAATAAGTAGCGGATACAGTGTTGGGGCACCTGGGAGGCTCAGTCAGTTGAGCACCAACTTCAGCTCAGGTCATGATTTCATAGTTTGTGATCTTGAGCCCCATGCTGGGCTCTGCACTAACAGTGTGGAGACTGCTTGGGATTCTCTCTCTCCTTTCTCCCTCAAATAAATAAACCTCCCCCCCCAAAAAAAAAAAAATAAACCTAAAAAATATTAAGTAGTGGAGACAGTGTTTTTAACCAAGGTCACATTCATAAGCTACCAATTAAATATATTATTTTCTGGTGATAATGTCCTGCGCTGAATTAATGTTCCTTTGTTTAGAACCAAGGATTAAATCATGGCATTACAGAGCTGGAAGGGATTCTAGGATTCATCTTTAAAGATCCCACAGAAGGGAATAAACAGCCTTCCCCAAAAGCCTGTTTGTAGCACTTAAACATAAACAGAGTTCTTTCTCTCTAAACAAAATAATACTCCTTTTGCCACAATTTATGTTCGTTTTCTATAATTTTGGCTATTTTGTAATAGCCACGACCCTGTATTGCCCTATAACAGAGAGAGAGTTTCCTGGTCTTTATCTGTCACACTACTGAGCATCCATCCCAGGAAGATTATGTTTGACTTTTGACATCACTTATGTGCTGACATTCCCCTAATATTCTCTTTGACATGCAAGTTTTTGTGTCTGCCACCTGTATGTACACAAGTATCCCTATGTATTTTTATTTGTCTAATTCTTTCTTAGTCCTAAATGTTCTTTCATAACCTTTGGAAATTCACCCACTATTTGGGAAACCACTAACTCATATTTTTGAAACCCCTTTAAGTGCAATTTCCTTACTTCTGTGAAGTGCTAGCTACTTTGAATGCTTAACCTACCTTCATTTGGTTGTTCTGGTGTTTACAGTCACAGGTTCAATGGATGAGCTCTCAATCCTGTTATCTCTATCCCTGAGAACCAGATCTAGCACAAACTTTTGTGTGATGTTGACACTGACTTGCTTGCTGGCCAGATTTTAATGGATTTTAATATACCAAGAAGCAAACAAATAAAGCTTTTTTGTTTCTGCTGTTTGTATTTTCAGTGACTTAACTGCCGTGTTATTGGGTTCAATGTTGGGCACCCAAAATATAAGGTTGCCCAAGGTTTCATGTGCAGTGCGTCTGTGATTACAATCTGTGATTACTAGTGTAACTTGTGCGTTCTGAGTTTTATATGCCATAGCAATGGACACCCTGTTGATAACAGAGGCTTAGATCATGCTCGCTTTACCACCTTATGGCCAGCAGGTGGCATTGTTGGAACTTCATATTTATCCTCTTTTACAACTTTCGGAGCAACTTCTTCAAACGTTAGAAATCTCTATCATGTCATAAAAGTTTGAGTCGGGAATTCTTCAAAATCGTACAAATAAGAATCTGAGTGTTTATTACATTTCTTACAACCAGCCACTAGAGAAGGTTGGAGGAGGTGTTGTGTGGTTGTCTTTAACATAACGCATGCTTCTCTCCTTCCTTCTGCTCTTTTCTCACCTTGATTCCCGGTCATCAGTCCAGTGTCTCTCAACTCAAATCATCAGGCAGTCTGGGAGAGCTGGCTGAGCTGAGATGTCTCCAGGGCTTGGGACCACCTTAATTGTGAGGGTGGTTGGGTTTCTGAACATCTGGTTAATTATTAATGCAAATGGTAGGTTTCCCCCAAATATTCATTATTGATTCTAACCACTAGATGGTAGTCTTGTCACATGTACCTTTTATAGCTGCTCCTAGAGGGTCTAAAATCTCTGTAAACAATGGGTCTAATTAACCACATCTGATCACACACACACACACTCACACACACACACGTGTGTGTGTGTGTGAGTGTGTGTATAGTATTAACTTGCAATACTGTACCCTTTCTCCCTGTTTTAGAGGGAAGGAAAGAGAGATGAAGGAAAGAAACCAGGATCTTCCGATGCAGGGTACTTTCTCAGGGCAGATAAGATGCTTATTCAAGTTCTTTATTTCAAGGGACTTGATGTAAAAACTATCCACTGTGTAGAAATATGTTCACAATGAGTTGGAATTTGAAGCGCTAAGAACGGTAAGCATACATCAGTGTTTGTTTCTATCACCATCATCATCGTTGTCATCATCATCATCACCATCATGTATTCCCATCTGGCCTGGCAGAATAACTGTAGGAGTGGGAGTGGGAAAGAGGGTTCTTGAATTGGGGGGGAGAGGAGATCTTTAAGGCCTCATCCATTCTAGTTTTCGAGTATTCTCAGAGGAAATGAGCATTCTTTTGATTCTGGATTTTAAAAAAAATCCAGTTTTTTTTTCTTTTAGACATCTAGGCCTAGAGCAAATTGTGCAGGTGTCCACTGATGATGCTTCCTGAGGTTATAGGACTTGTTTCTTTCTCTTTTTTTTTAATAAAAAACTTTATTTTTTAAAAATTTATTTATTTTAAGAGAGAAAGAGAGAGAGAGAGAAATGGAAAGAGAGGCAGAGAGAGACGGAGAGAGAGAATCCCAGGCAGGCTCCAAGCTGTCAGCACAGAGCCTGATGTGGGGCTTGAACTCACCAACTGTGAGGTCATGACCTGAGCTGAAATCAAGAGTCAGATACTTAACCGACTGAGCCACCCAGGCACCCCTCTTTCTTTCTTTTTTTTTTTTTTTTTAAAGAACATTCTTTTTTGTAGTCTGCTCTGTCTAGAGTCTCATCAAATTCATTGGCACTACAGAATTTTGAAGAGGGGCACAGACATTAGAGGAGGAGATCCTTTTTCTAACTTCTCACTTTACAGATAGGGAAATTGAGATCTGCAAGGAGGTCATTTTCCCGGAGTCACACCCCGGTTGACAGGAGATTCAGGGCTAGAATGTGGATCCCAGCCCTGCATTCATTCCATGTCACATCTAATCCCACTGTCCCCCCTGCTGCTCTATAGCAAAACCCAGGGTTTGTGTGACATGTGTAACCTGCTCACACCCATGCTCTCTCTCTTTTTAAAGTTCTTAGTTTATTAATCCTCTTACAAAAAAGTCTGCACAATCACCACAGATAAAGTCACTGCAGAATCTTTACTCCTTTTGCTGTCCAATCTCCAGTTCACTTTTTGCCAGTGCCAGCACTGACTTTTGCAGGCCCCTGACTTTCGTCATTCTGTTCTTGCATTCCTTTTGCTGTTTTCTTGCGTCTTTTTTATTTTTTAATTTTTTTAACGTTTATTTATTTTTGAGACAGAGAGAGAGCATGAACAGGGGAGGGGCAGAGAGAGAGGGAGACACAGAATCCGAAGCAGCCTCCAGGCTCTGAGCTGTCAGCACAGAGCCCGATGCAGGGCTCGAACTCACGGACCGTGAGATCATGACCTGAGCCGAAGTCGGACGCTTAACCGACTGAGCCACCCAGGCGCCCCTCTTGCGTCTTTTTAAAAAATTCTTTTAACATTTATTTATTTTTGAGAGATAGAGTGTGAGCGGGGGAGGGGCAGAGAGAGAGGGAGCCACAGAATCTGAAGCAGGCCCCAGGCTCCGAGCTGTCAGCACAGAGCCCGACGAGGGACTTGAACTCACAAACCGTGAGATCATGACCTGACCTGAAGTCAGATGCTTAGCCGACTGAGCCACCCAGGAGCCCCAAGTCTTTTTCTTCTCATACAGGCCATGTCCTGCAAGTCTGTGTTTGGGTTCATTTTTCTTTGCATACTCCAAGGAATCCTAAATCATGCCAAAGCCCATTGTCTTGCCACCACCAAAATGGGTTCTGAATTCAAATACAAAGGTGACACCTGGTGTGGTCTTGTACATTTTGGCTTGTTTTTCCTGAATTTCTATCTTAGGTACTAATACCTTTCTGGGGTGACAGACATCAAAGACCATTTGTTTCTGTTGTGAAGTAGTCAGTTGGCCATGAATTCCTGGTCTGGATAGTTACTGTTTGGTTTATGATGGTGCCCAAGCTTCAAGCCATGCTGTCTCTCTCCTAGACACACAGACACACAGACACATACAAGAACCTTTGCATTTGGGAAAGTGAATCTTGCAGGTTTGGAGTGTAAGGTCTTGCCCAGGTGTGGCAGGCGATGAAGCTGGGCCAGTTAGCTGGGCCAGTAAGCTGGGCCAGTATGTGAGGGCATGTATTTGTTACCCTGGGTGCTGAGGAGCTTTCTTCCAGAGGCAATGAAGACTCATTAAAGACTTAAGCAGGGAAGTAACTGATGGCGTTTGTCTTTTAGAAGGACAGCTCTAGCAATTATATAGACTGAGGACCACATGAAGGGAGGGGCTGGAAAAAGGGAGACCTGTTAGAACAAGCTTTCCAGAGATGGTGAGGGCCCTGGACTAAGGATGTGGTGGTGGTGATGGAGAGGAGTACGCAGGGTCCATGGGGTGATGGATGCAGAGGCTCAGTGGGGCGAAGGTAGCAAGGCTGACTAGTTGAGGGCTGAGGTGAACAGAGATGCCACTGGCCAAGTTGGGGAAAACAGGAAGAAGAAGGTGTGCGCATGTGTGTATGTTGTGGAGGGTATGTTCAGAAGAGGGACTAATGAGTTTGTTTTTAGGCCTGTTTAGGACCCTCTGGTATGTCACTGGAAGCTCAGCAGTCACGGGGACTATGAATGCGGAATTCAGAGCCAAATGCTAAGATGTGTAGTTAGAGCTGTAAGAATGCAGTCTGCTGGATGAATATATGTAAAATTTGGGGTTTTCTTTTAAATTTCTACTCATCTTTCCAGTTTCCCCATTCCCCCACTTTTCTCTTTTCACACTTTCGAGAGCACAGGTGAGATTTGTCGGTCCAGTCACTGCTCCTGTTGTCTCTTCTCTTCCCACCTCTGGGACCTTTCCAGAAGCAATAGGCACCCTTTATGTGCCTTTATGAAATGCAGTGATTTCTACCCAGTGGAGCTCTGTGGTCTACAAGTGTCTTCCAGTTGGTCTGTTGGCTGATTCACCCTGTCAGGGTGGGATGTCCTGATGGGAAGGAGGAGATTCCCGGGTGAGAGAAAGAGAGGAGAAAGGGAGAAATCTTTACTGGGGGTAACTTGATGTTTGGAGTCTTATCAACCACAGCTTGAAAGTATTGGACAAGTTGCAGGGCTGCTCAGCCAGTTTGGCTAAGAAGTGACATTACTGGTTACTGTATCCCATCACCTCTCAGCTCTCAATGGTGACAAAGGAGGCTGCACCGAGCTGTAGGGAGCAGGAACAAGGGCAGAGAAAACACAGCAAGCCTTTATGAAGGAGATAACATCTATCTTCTCAGCAGAGCATTGGAACCCAAGGTGGGAGACAATTGGGGTCTGCTGGGTGCCTTGGGTTCTGCTCTGGGATCCACACTCAAGTGGGAGGTGGGTCTGGGCCAGGATAGCCAGAAGCAGCTTTTCTTCTACCACTGATCTGGGTCGAAGTCTAGTTTGATGTTATTCTGTAGTTAAATACCAGAGTTTTCTGCCCTTTAATTTCTGATGTTCCTGAGGATCAGAGAAAGCTCATGCCTATAAGCCTCATGAGTATTTGGTTGTGGACACTCTATTGAAAATCTTTTCTGCCACTCTGGGCTCACTGCTCTCACCTTGTCCATGATGATATCTGTTGCTCATCTCCCATTGCCCACCCACTTCACTTCCAGAGTGAAACAGAGGCATGAAACCTGACATGAGGCAATGCACATCGACTAAGTTAGTAAGAGATAGGGAAAGATGAGGTAGGCATTCCACATGATTTTGTAAATGAGAAACCAGATAAAAATTTGTGGGCAGTAGCTTATGAGGTGGAAATCCTTCCATCCTGGGAGATTTAGTAAGAACCCTCCCAACCTATTGGGTCCAGTAAGAGGCGTGATGGATGACAGACAGGTGGAGAGACGGAATCTGTTGCTGTGCAGGTGGTTTGTTCAACCTTAGTGGTGACCTTGCCTAGGAAGGTCTTTTTGAGAACTCTTGTTCCCTCTTCAAGAGCCTTCCTTGTTGGTCCTGTCTGAAATTCCACCATCACAACTGCATTTTGAACAAGACTTTGATACTTTAAAGGTGTAAATATATGTGAATGGGAAGCACTTTGAAACTGTTATCAGTTGTTTTCACCTGAGTGTAAATTAAGATGCAGGCAGCAGCAAATTTTGAGGAAAGGAATTGAAGATGTATGAGAAGAATTAGAGAGAGGGCAGAAAGCAGAGCAGGGGCTGGGTGGGGTGGGGAAGACAGGGAGTGTAGCAGGTGGAGGGGAGGGGGCTAGAATGCTTGGAGGAGACAAGAGTGGAGGAGCACAGCGCAGATGGGAAGGGTTGGCTGTCCTGGGTTTCCAAAAGCTATGTACCTACCCCCTAATTTTACCTACATGAAGAGAGAAAGAGCTTACAGCTCACTTCATGGTTTTTTTTTTTTTTTTTTTTTTGGCAGAACAAATCAGAGAAATTGCAAACTCCGGAAGTGAGACCTATATCATACTTTCTAATTACAAGAGTCCCACGTAATGCTATTTACTCTGTGGGGTCATTGTGTTCTTACTGATTATAATAAGACTATTACTCCATTTTCATGAGTAAGGAATTCAAAGTTCCTGGAGACTGGGCCATTTAACTAGCATCCCCAAATAACCCAACATCAAACAGAGCTGGGGCTAAGCCCTGGCTTGAAGATCTGCAATTTTGTGCAGTCAGCTTGACTGTTCCATGCTCCTGATTTCTCAGTCATATAAGGGCTGGTGTTTTAGGCTCAGGTCCTGGAGCAACCATATCTGATTTTCAAGTATTTTAACAACATGTGTGAGAAGAGGCTTCTTCCTGTTTGGGCATGGGCAGGGCTTGCTTGGTATAGTTCAGGAGCTAGGGAATGGGCTTCTGAGAGTACAAATCTGCCAAAGTTATGGGCCAAGTTTCAAGTGTGTGTACATTCCTGGTACTTTTCTAGGGATGAGGTTTCACAGTGTTTATAACATCTCCATAGCCTCCAAATGGTGAAGAATCACTACATTAGAGCAAACTGTGATCTCTACTGACTTGCAGTGAGTCGAGTCCCCTTAGTGCCGTAGCCTGGAGGGAAGGAAGTGAAAATGAATACAACAGAAAAAAATGCTCTCTTAATACAAATTAAATAGTACTCCTCTGTGATGAGTGTTCTCTGTGGCTTTTTGTAAAGGCTCCAAAGACAGTAGACCAGTCACACTGAGGCCATCAAGTTAGGTGTTGATCTAGAGTTGGACTTGGCTTCCAGGCAAGTCACGGTGTTCTTATAAATCCTATTTAAACTAGCTTGTGAGCAAGCATTCAAAGAGTGTGAGGGGTGTGGGTATGGAAGGAAGATGAGGAAAGAACCGCGTGCTGGGAGTATACGACAGGCCAGAAGGGGTGTGCCCACGTTGGGAGTGAGGAAAATGGCACGGTCTTGCCAGAAGACAGGCAGCTGAGTGAGGTAGAGAGGAAACATTCTGGGCTGGGACTTAATACCAGGTGAGTGTTCCAGTCTTCCTCTTGCTACTTACTAATCAGATGACCTTTGTCTATCCCCCTAACCTCTTTAAGTCTTAGTTTTAATTGCCCAAAGTGGAGATGCCAGTAATTCCTGTCCTACCATTTTCCCTCCCCAAGTGTTTCTGTGAAGATGAAGTCCGATCATATGTAGGAACTCGTTTTACAAATCACACACTCTTTTGTGTATGTCAAGTAAATTTTTTAAGAAGGAAAATGTGCCGAGGGAAGAAAACATAGTCACCTGGGAGGAATGATGCATTTTGTTTTGGATCCTTGTCTAACGTACTAAAGTTCAGGGGTGGTGCTTTCCTGCTGATGGTGGCTGGTGGCCTGAGGCTCAAGTTCAAGTGCCCAGTTTGAAGCTACTATTCTGGGTGCTGATGGTGACAGGAAAAGAGTATACTGGGAGGAGCAGAGGGGATAGACGATAGTTTGGCAGAAAAAACTTCTTTCTAAATCCCCAGACAGGAGTGGAGGATTTAGTATTCATTTCTTCTCCCTTCTAGTTTTTTCTCCTCCACCAGCCTGAGCGCTAGTTATCTCTTGAACAGCCAAGTGCTCCAAAGTAATTTAGGTGTGTGTGTGTGTGTGTGTGTGTATGTGTGTAAATCTATAAAATGAATGATTAAATTGGGAAGCCTGAGATCCAAGGGTAGCAGCTGTTTTTCAAACTGTGTAAGGGGGAGATTCAGGGTATAAACAGGAGGCAGCAGGGAACCATGGTTTGATGAGTTTCCTCAAGCCAAGTCAGGACCCTTTGTTCTCACCTCCTAGCATCCAAGAGAACAAATACAGGACTTAAGTGCCAAAGGGATTTCTATGAAATACTTTGCCCCAGAGAACCAAACAGAGTGGGTGGCTGAGAGGGAAAAAAATAGAGTTAAGTATTTCCTCTGAGCAAAGAAGAATGGACCCAGGCCCAGGGTTATAATTCATGGGGTCTCAGATGAATCTCCAGCTGCTTCAGCTGTCTCCACATCTGGGAGAAGAGTGGCCAAGGAATCCAGCACTGGTGGAAGCCAGTGGATGATGCAGCTCAGTGGCTTAACACTCCTTGAATCTTCCAAGAAGCTTCCTCAAACCCGCGCCTTTTCTAGATGTCGTGTGCTTTGCCCATTTCTGCGGTGCAGTTTCCATGAAGAGCACATTGAATACATCTGGGAATTTTAGAGATCTTTGACAAAGAATAATGAATCTAATTTAAGCCTAAGTTAAGTTCTAACATGGTAGACCAATGACTCCTAACATGGGTAGACCCCATTTGAACGATGGGGAGACCTCTGTCAGTCACTTCCCTCCTCATTAAAATATTGCCTAGACCATAGAGATCATTTCTTATTTTTTCACCTACCCATTCTCTTTTTTCCTTAATCTTTTTTTTCCTGTTTGGGGAGATCCTCCAGGATGCTTGATTTTCCAGGTAGGCGGAAGTCATTCTTGGTTCTCATGTTGAAAAAAGTCACAATCTGAGAGAAATGAAGTCTAAGTCTCCAAACTGAATCATTGTGGCTGCCTCCTTTTGTCCTCTGTGCATCCTCCTTTAGGGATGATTTCCTACCTGGAGCCTCCTGCATCCACCTGGCTCAGCCTAGCAGTCAACACCTGCTTTGGGTGTTGTCATGGAAGAGGACATGAAAGAAAAGGAAGCCCTAGTTTTGGTGAGTTTCTGGTCTAGTCTGTTGTGGCCATAGCCCAGTTCAGGAAAAGGGTTGAACATTTAATCAGAAAAGGCAAGTTCAAACAGAATATTATTCAAAAAAATTTTTTTAAATGTTTATTTATTTTTGAGAGAGAGAGAGAGAAAGAGAGAGAGAGAGAGAGAGAGAGAGAGAGAGAATGAGTGGGAGAGGGGCAGAGAGAGACAAAGACACAGAATCTGAAGCAAGCTCCAGGCTCTGAGCTGTCAGCACACAGCCCGATGTGGGGCTTGAACTCACAGGCTGTGAGACCATGGCCTGAGCCAAAGTCAGATGCTTAACTGACTGAGCCACCCAGGTACCCCCAAACGGAATATTCTTATGTTAGAAATGGAATAAGCATACACTGAAGGAATTGAGAAACAAGGAACAAAGCTGTGCTGTGTGAGTTAAGTGAAGTGCTTTCACATAGGAGGTGAAAGTTAAATCCATAGGCATAGAGGAGGCTGAGAGGGCATCCTATATGGAAGAAATGGTTTACACAAAGCTATGCATGTTGTAAGAACAGCTTCTGGGCAGAAGAAGCCAAGTTAGAGCCAGGTTTTCATGTAAAGGGTAGGGAGAAACAAGTTTATGACATGAGCAAAGCAGCTGGCTGGGAGCCTTAGATAAGTAACCATCCCTCTGGACTTCAGCTGCCTCAACTAGGAAATGAGTGGGCTAGGTGACTAGGCTACTGGGCTGAGCTTTCCATCAGAGAGTTGAAGAGAGTTAATAATCATGGGAGCAGTGTGTCAGGCACTCCAAACTCTCCTAAAAGCTAGTCTTATCCCCATTTTAGAGATGAAGTATCTTTTTTTAAGTTTATTTATTTATTTTGAGAGAGACAGAGAGAGAGAGAGAGAGAGAGAGAGAGAGAGAGAGAGAGAAGGGGAGGGGCAGACAGAGAATGAGAGAAAGACAATCTCAAGCAGGATCTGCATTGCCTGATGTGTGGTTTGAACCCACAAACCATGAGACATGACCTGAGCTGCAATCAAGAGTCAGAGGCTCAACTGAGTCACCCAGGTGCCCCCAGAGATGAAGTACCTTGTCCAGAGTTTCATAGACTATGAGTGACCAAGCTGGGATTAGAAGTGAGTCGATTTATCCACTCACTATGAATGGAGAGCTCCTATTTGCCATGCACTGTGCCAGGCCTTGGGGGATATAATAGGGAATGAAACAGACAAGGTCCCACTTTCGTTCTAGTTGGGGTGAGAAAGTTAAGATCCAAGTGAATAAAACAGGTTTAAATAGAATTAAATTCCATGGAAAAAATAAAACATGGAATCATGGTCATGATTTGGGGCTTCTTAGATCAGGTGGCCTAAGAAGTCCCCTCTCAGGAGGCAGCACCTGGCTGGAGACCTGAAGGGCAGGGAGAGGTCGGCCTAGTTGGCAAAAGGCATAACTGGCCAAGCTGAAGTATTTAGATTTGACACCATGGACTACACTCCCAGTCTTTCTTTGGGGGGAAGGAGTTGTTTTTTGCTTTTTATTTCTCAAAGATCTTAAGATGGTGGAGGGGGACTCCTGGGTGGCTCAGCTGGCTAAGTGTCCGACTTTTGGTTTCACCTCAGGTCATGATCTCACGGTTTGTGGGTTTGAGCCCTGCATCAGCCTCCACACTGACAGCTTGGGACTTGCTTGAGATCCTCTCGCTCCCTCTCTCTCTGCCCCTCCCCCACTAGCTCACTCTCTATGTCTCTCAAAAATAAATAAAGATTAAATAAAAAAGAAGATGGTGGAGGACAGGCAGAAGCCAGAGGGAGGCAACAGCAGTGTCCTAATGTGAGGTGGGGTGGTCGAAGTGACATTGGAGGTTTCTGGGCAGAGCTAGGAGAGGTTGTTCCCATTAGCTTCCATCCCTTCCCTGTTAGGAATATCAGAAGACTTCAAAAGGTGATGATGGCAGTTATCTTGGAGGGCCAAGGAAGGCTTGATAATAATAATAATGGCTAATGAGAATATTAGTTATTAAATAACATTTAAGAATCATTTTTTTATGTACCAAGCACGTCTGAGCACTTTTTAAGCATTAACTTATTTAATCTTTATAGTAATGATAGAGATGGGTAGTATTATTATCCTAACTTTAATAATGAAGAAGCTGAGGCTTCGGGAGGTCCAGTCACATAGTCACATACCTGAGATTGCACAACTGAGGTTGGTGGAGCAAGGTTGCACGTCTGGGTCCTCTGAGCCTAGACTTTCAATCATCATGCAATGTTGCCTTCCATAGGTGTCAAACTCTCATGTAATATTTGCTCTGGAAGTGATCTTAGATATCATATAGACCAGAGATTTCTAATGCGGTCCTCTAAGAGAAGACCTCTGGTCTAGGGTAATCCCTCCTCTTTTGACAGATGGGAAAATTAAGAGTCAGAGTATCAGATTAGTGATGGAAATGGAGGGTTGATGCTGAATTCTGCCTTCTACTCGAATGCTGTTTGTAATCTATTTCAGCAGCATATCCCTAGATACATGAACCTGGCGGAAGTGACTGGACAGAACTGTAGCCTCCAAGAGGGGACAGATAAGCATTAAGGAAGATAACGCACATGAGATTCTTGGTGTGGTGCTCAGCACAGAGTGAGTGCTCAATGCATGCCAGTGCCTTTGAGAAAGTCCACATGGCTGGTTTCTGTGCCCAGTGGTGAGAACAGTTGGACCATGGTTGGGGAAGAGGAAGCAAGACACACAGGTGGAGAAGGGCTTCCTCTCCCTGAGCCTGCCATCTTGATTGACATGGCACAGCCCTTACCGAACCCCATCCACCACAGTGAAAGTAAAATGTCTTTGGAAGCCTTGTAACCCATCATTAAAACTGCTGGGCATAGGAAAACAATTGCTTGCTCTAAATAAGTGACTTATGATTGCGCTTGGTCTGTCTGAGTTTTCCTTTAATTATAGGCCCTCTTGAAACACTCAAACACACAAGGGCTTTGTAAATTTGAATCTCCTTGCTCTCACATACATTCCTGCCATATGCACATGCTCCCTTGCATTTACAGAGCATAAACACCCATCTCTTACTCATTCACATAATGAATTTCAGCCCTGTGCATCTCAATTGAGGAGGGGCCCAGGAGAAATACGGGTATCTGAGCAGGCTTCCTGTTCCAAGGTGCCAGGGGGCTCTTGGAAGACTGAGTCCTTTGTGGGGAGAAGGTAATGGGCAAAAAGTACTCTTAACTGATGGACCAGTCCCGGCATTCTCTTTCCTTCAGCAGTAGAGTTGTTCACTTGAGCAGCCATGTCCCTAAGAAAATTCCAAAATTCTTCTGCACCACCCCACTTCATGCTTCAAATCACTGCATCCTCCCCTGTCCTGTCCTCTCCTCTTGGAAACTCACTTGGAGCCTTTTGATTCTGACAAGATGTTCTAGATACTAGGAGAAACTACAAGGACCTTCTTTCCTCTACTTGCATTTTTTCCTTGTCAGAAGAAAGAAGGGGATTTTTTTGAGAGGTACAGAGCATCTTGGGGACCAGTGCCTGAAACAGGGCTCCCCAGACTATGTTGGAACTAGATGGGAACTCATGGCTTGATGGTCTTGTCCCCACTGACCCGCACTCAGCCTTCCCTTCAAGTGCCCTATGTGGTACCTGGTCAAGGATCTAACGAGAGAAACTCGAAGGAAGTACTGGCAGATTTTCCTATTGCCCACCAGTCCCTCAGCCCCTCTCTGGCAGGAAAACCACCCCTTTCTGCACATTCCCTCCAGGCATTGTTGCTGGCCCACTGGTTCTCTTCCCTTCCCCAAGCCCTAGGTGATAGCAGTTGCCCATTTGGTGGTGTAGGTACTCCCCCTGGGACCTGTTTCCAGCTCTTATTGTGATGTCCTTGAATGAGGTAGCATTTAATATTTCCATCATACTTTCACCTCCTTTGCTGTCTTTTCTGGGAGCTGTGGGCTGTCCTGGAGGGTTGGTGGTTCTGGAGGCTCAAGGGCATAGATTATAGTTAAATAATTAGGAAGTGACGGGGTTTGTTATTAAACAATTTATAATTGTAAGTTATATAGTGTAATTTTTAGTAACGGTGGTGTTTAACAGCCACCTGGCAAAATCCCTGAAAATTTAACCTCTGAACCAGCCCACCCAGCACACCACTGCCTCAGGGGAGACTGTAGGCCTACACGGGTTCGAGAAGGATTCTCTCCGTGTTCCTGGGAATTCGTCCTTCTGACGATATGACATTTACAGGGACAATTCTTGGTTCTGGGTCTTTTAGGGGACTCTGTGATGAAGAAACAGGAGGGACGTTGCAACGGGAGGGGTGAGGCGGGCCTAGGATGGGGAGGGGAGGAGAGGGGTCTACGGTGAGTCTTCATTCCCAGCTCCCGACCCTAACTGCCTTGAGATAAAGGCTTTGACCCAGGGAGCAGACAGATGTCGATCGGGACGGAAGTAACTGGTGTGTGGGGGCACTGGGGCATAACGCGAGGGCAAAATGCGAACCGAGACTGTAAGCGTTGGTTTCTCTAGCCAGCCCACGCCTCCTGCCTCAGCTCAACGCCACTCCCTCCCCGCCAAGTGGCTCTTCGCTCTGGAGGCGGGACCGAGTTCTCCGGTGGCCCCTGGAGGAGGTTCGGGCTGCAAGCTTTGGGAGGCTGGGAGGGGAGAGAGGGAGGGGCGCTGACTGGGCAGTCCAAAGAGGAGGGGGCCTTTAATAGGCTCGCCCAGCTCCTGGCTCTCAGCGCAGCGAGTGGCTGCGGTTCGAAGTGGCCCGGCACCTCCCTCTAGTTCTCGGCTGCAAATCTCTGTCCTTGCACTTGACAGCGATTGTACTTAAGCTCCCAGGGCGCGCTTTGCTTGGAAAGGCACAGGTAGGAGGCGCGGGGCTGTTCGGGGCACGCTCACTGCTCTGGGAGGAGTCTCTCTCCCTTTGCTCTGCTTTCTGGGAGCTGCGGACTGCCCCGGAGCGTTGGTGGTTCCCGTGTGCCTGCTGCAAGGAGACTCGCCGGCGGCCGGGGAGCCGCGCCGAGCCCTTCTGAGAGTGCGGCAGTGCGCTGCCCGGCGCCATGCTTCTGCTGGGCATCTTAACCCTGGCTCTCGCCGGGGGACCCGCTGGCGGGGCAGAACCAGAGCAGGAGGTGGTGGTTCCCATTCGACTGGACCCGGACATCAATGGCCGCCACTACTACCGGAGGGGTCCCGAGGACTCCGGGCACCAGGGACTCATTTTTCAGATCACAGCATTTCAGGAGGACTTTTACCTACACTTAACTCCAGATGCTCAGTTCCTGGCGCCCGCCTTCGCCACTGAGCATCTGGGCGTCCCCCTCGCGGGACTCACCGGGAGCTCTGCAGACTTGCGACGTTGCTTCTACTCTGGGGACGTGAACGCCGAACCAGACTCCTTCGCCGCTGTGAGCCTGTGCGGGGGTCTACGCGGAGCTTTTGGCTACGGAGGCGCCGAGTATGTCATTAGCCCACTCCCCAACGCCAGCGCGCAGGCAGTGCAGCGCAACAGCCAGGGCGCACACCTCCTCCAGCGCCGGGGGGCCCCTGGCGGGCCACCCGGAGATCCCACCTCTCGCTGCGGGGTGGCCTCAGGCTGGAACCCCGCCATCCTGCGGGCGCTGGACCCTTATAAGCCGCGAGGGACCGGCTTAGGAGAGAGTCGCAGCCGGCGCAGGTCCGGGCGCGCCAAGCGCTTCGTGTCTATCCCGCGGTTCGTGGAGACACTGGTGGTGGCAGACGAGTCAATGGTGAAGTTCCACGGCGCGGACTTGGAGCATTACTTGCTGACGCTGCTGGCCACAGCGGCGCGACTCTACCGCCATCCCAGCATCCTCAACCCCATCACCATCGTTGTGGTCAAGGTGCTACTTCTCGGAGACCGCGACGCCGGGCCCAAGGTCACGGGCAACGCGGCCTTGACGCTGCGCAACTTCTGCGCCTGGCAGAAGAAGCTGAATAAAGTGAGTGACAAACACCCAGAGTACTGGGACACAGCCATCCTCTTCACCAGGCAGGTGAGTTAGATGATCTGTCACCTCTTTGGACCCAGATAACCCCATTTTCTTAGGGTCACCGTCCTTAGCTCTCCAAATGCCCTTTGTGCCAAGTAAGTGACCCCGGGTTAAAATTTTGTTGATCTCTCCCGTCTCCCACTTTGGTTCTAACAGGGACAGTCCGCTCCTGGGCTCCGTGGAGCTTCGGCTCACGTGCATCTGGATGCACGTGGGCTGTCGGAGGAGCGCCTGCTACTTCAGAAGGTGTTGGCCTGGCGTGGCCAATCAGCGCCTCCTAGATCAGGCGCGGAGGGGCCGGAACCCAGGAAGTTGCCGCCCCGGAGCCGCAGTGTGCCTCCAAGGCAGATAGGAGGCGCTCTGAGGATGGTGTTGGAGGGGTCGGGAAAGGTCCGCCCCTGTTCAACCAGGGCGTCTAAATCCTTCCAGACAGCTCTTCTGAGGCTTCTTTTCTCTTCTTGTGAAACTGGAAGGTGATGCAAGCGTTCCAGTTCGGAGCCTGGCTACATTTCTTCTGGGTAACATGTTCAGTTATCCTCTGTCCTGGGCCTGGAAAACCTGGATTGGGACGAAGGGAGTCAATTGGGATATTTTGTGGGTTGAAATGAAAAAGACAGACTCAAGTACTGGGAGCATTCCGTCCTTCTTTGCTGCTTCTCCTGTACCCTTGTGTGCTGGGCCTGCCTTCCATTTGAGGGGATTCCAGTCCATTCAGAGCAGGCCATCTAGTTCAAGCACCTGTTTGGAGGTTGGAGTTTCAAGTGGAGTTGCACTTGGAGTCGAGTTGGGAAAAATCTCTCAATTTTCCCATTTCCTTGTTGGCCGAGGGTGACCCATTTGCCCTGATGTGTTATGGAGCAGAGCAGCAGAGGTTACTTATGACACCGATTCACTGAAACTTCTGATGACCACACTTGACTGTAGGGCTCCAGTTTCTGCCCCTGGCAGTGTGCAGGTGGTGTGAGCTTAGTAAAGAGCATCTGGAGACCCCAGGTGCAGGACTGGAAAGGTACTGAGTGTTGGGAATGGAAAGATGGTCGGATCACAGAAGCACCTCTGCTCTTTGCTATGGCTTTATGAAAATTTACATTCACAGGTATTGTGGTGACTGGGTACGTTGAAGATTTTGGATTCTTGAAATTTCTCAGATTCATGGGACTGGGAGGAAGAGGGGCATCCAAGTGACCCGCTTCCTCTGATTTTGGGGGTTGCAACTTGAATTGGTGCCATGCTCTTGTTTTGTTATTGTCATAACCACATCATTCTGGGAATGGCACAGAATCCTTGGTTACCCATGGGGCTCTCACTCTCCACTGTTTCCAAAGGCCACTCAGAGCTGCACTGGCACACACCGGGCTGGAGCTAAAGTCTTCCACACTAACCCATTTGGCACCGCCTGTCCCCTCCTGGAATTGAACTTCCTCTTTTCCCAGCCTTCTCCTCCCACCACCTGGTTCCTCTAGGGAGGTCTTTGGCCTGAGTCTGTTTCCTTGCACTCATTCTTCCAATTGAGGTCTGTAGAGCTGCCACTGCCCAGCCCCTGCACACACTGTCTGAGTCATGGGGAAACTGCAGAGGAGGTGGCTTCGACCTCTGCACACAGACCAACTCGGCAGTCAGATTGCTGGGGGGAGAAAGCAAAGGCCAAGAACAGGATATCTTAATGGGCAAAGCAGCTGTTGGCCCATCTGCTACCTGGGATGCCCCTGTGGAGGTCACTCAGTGCTTCTAACGTAACAGACCTCAGTCTCCACCGCTTTGTGGTTAGGTTGACTTTTGGAGCCAGCCCTAGAAAGAGGACTCCTGCTGGGAGTATGGGCCACATCATCAGAAGGATTCGCGTTTTAAAGAAGAAGCAATCAAGCAGCATGACAGCTTCTGTTTGTCAGTGGTGTCTAGACCCAGGGGCTATGCTAACCATGCATAATGGGTACAAGATGCATGGCCACTTGGGTCAGAAGCAGTGATGTGCAAGATGTGAATTTTGGAAGCTGTCTTTCTCTTAGGCTTCTAGAGGGCGAAGCCAGAAAGTGGGGAAGCTGTGTTGGCAGGACCAACATCCAGGTATGTGCTTAATGCTTTCGAGTAAACATCTCTGCCTCGCCTCCTTGCCAGCACAGACTTCAGGGCCTGCAGCATTCTCAGGGTCTTAGGAACTGCTCATTCCTGAATTCCCCTGGGGAAGGTACAGTATGTGGTGAGAACACGAGCCTGCAGCTGCTCTTTGTAGACAAGGCAGATGTGGTCTCTGGGAACCTGGAGGAGTCTCCTGCTGCACTCCAACGCAAGAGAAACTTGTGTTTTACTTTGTAAGGTTTAGTAGTAATCCTTTAAGTCGGGTATGAACTTCCCTGATTATTGTAATGTTGGTGTAAGCAATGCTTTTTCAAACTAAAATGAGGAGATATATATATATATATATATATATATAGGATATGCAGTAGGATTGCATATCTATTTATCTATATCTATCTATATCTATCTATATCTATCTATCTATCTATCTATCTATCTTTACAGTTGACCCTTGAACTTGGGTTTGAACTGCATGGGTCCACTTACAGGTGGACTTTTTCCAATACAGTATAGGACTCTAAATGGATTTTCTTTTATGATTTTCTTAATAACAATTTCTTTTCTCTAGCTTACTCTACTGTAAGAGTACAGCGTATAACACATATAGCATACAAAACGTGTGTTAATTGACTGTTACTGGTATGTTTTGGTCAACGCTAGGGTATTTGTAGTTAAGTTTTTAGGGAGCCAAAAGTTATGTGTGGATTTTAGACTGCAATGGGGGTCAGTGCCTCTAACCTTCATATTGTGCAAGGGTCAATTGTATATGGTTTGTTTGGATAACAAGTTTTTAGAAATATGCTTATTTTGTTAATCACCTTTGGTCTATAATGGATCTTGAACTGTCAGACATCTTTAGAGTCACCTATTCCTTGGTCCCCCCAGAAAATTCTGAAAAATGGCTAGTGACTCTGATAGTACACAGGAAGGAAGCAGGGAAGGGTCAGTCTCCATCAGACTGTACTTCCTCCTATGAGGAAGAGGCGAGAACAGCACCTGTAGAGCTCCAGGTGCCAGGTACCTGAAGGGGGAACAGTGGGAGCATTGGGACTGATGGGCACCGGAGCACCCCCGTTGACCCACTGTCAGAGTTGCTGTGCATGAAAACAAGTCTGGGCCCAGGCTATGGGGAGACGCTGCTGTCCTCTTGGCGGGCAGAGGGAGGGGTGTGGGGTGTTGAAATCAAAACACTGGAAAGACATGACCCAGGGAGGAGACTTTGCTGTGCGCAAAGGAGAAAAAAAGAATTGATCATACAACAAATATTTTGGCAATTTGAGGAGTTTTCTTAAAGATTCAGAGTCAGTTCACGGTCTTGGAGAAGGAGCGCACATTTGATTCTGCAAAGCAATCAGTCTCCAGACTCATAACAGCAGGGTGAGGTCAGCACGGGATTGGAACCAGGATCTGTGGAGAATTACAGCCAGTCTTTCTGGGTGGACATTCATTTCCGTGAGAAGACAAGTTTCAGTGGCTTCTTGTTGCCTTGGGCAGCAGGAATGAGGTATCTGGTGCTGGGGCTCAGTAGGACTGCATTTCTCTCGGTCTCCTCTCCCTTAACCTCCGATGCCTCTGCAATTTGGGTAACTTTGTGGCAGACTGGCTTTCGTGAATTTATTCTACATTTCAAAAGTGCTTACTGAGCAGCTGTTATTTCCAGGTACTGTCCTGGGCTGTGGGGGTACAGATATTACGATGTGGCCTCTAGCTCTCAGGAATTCACTGGATATCTGGGAGCCTGACAAAGAAATAGCTTATTACACAAGGGTGTGTTAAGTGCCATGGGGGAGGCATGAGCCCTCTGTTGGAAGTCCGGTGGGGGATTGTTCTTCTTGTGGCTAGAGCCAGGAAGGCCCTCTGAGGGAAGGGACAAGGGACAGGTGGCAAGAAGGTATTGGGCTTGGGAGCTGGTGGTGATGGGAAAGGAAACTTGTTTCCTGTGTTGCAGGAGTCCCTCTTCTCCATTCCACCATCTGTTTTGCTATTTGTAACATTTTCTCCTTTGAACAGACTTTGTTTTTTAGGATTTGCAATTTGTGGTTTTTCTGCATGAGTATTCCTTCATTTACTTTATTTATTCTGTTGCACTTATTTTATTTTTATTATTATTTTTCAAATTTATTTATTTTGAGAGTAAGAGTGCACAAGTGGGGGAGGGGCAGAGAGAGAGAGACTCCCAAGCAGACTCCACACTGTCAACTCAGAGCCCCATGTGGGGCTCGAACTCATGAACCATGAGATAATGACCTGGGTGGAAGCTGTATGTTCAACCAACTGAGCTACCTGGGCGCCCCTATTCTGTTGCACTTAGTAGGACTGTATGCCGTTCCCTCCCCCTCTCCCCTCACCATTTTTTCTATGCTCTGTTTCTCCTCTTTTGAGATTCTCCAGGGCAGGCTGCTTGCCATTGTTCTCTTCTCTTCTGTTTCCTTCATTCATGTCCTCACCTTTCTGCCTCTTAGTCCCCAGCTTGGTGCTTACCTTGTTTTGGCCTTGAGTAGTACTATGTTTTATGGGGGCACATGCATGTATTCTATACTGTGTAGAGAGGAACAGCACTCTGGAGGCTCAGTTGAGATAGAGGCTAGTTCTTTCTATAATAAATGACTTGCCATATGGCAGTGAAATTTAGCATTCAATTAAAAAAAGGTAATAAGGGGCGCCTGGGTGGCTCAGTCGGTTAAGCTTCTGACTTCAGCTCAGGTCATGATCTCGCGGTTTGTGAATTCAAGCCCTGCGTCAGGCTCTGTGCTGACGGCTCAGAGCCTGGAGCCTGTTTCAGATTCTGTGTCTCCTTCTCTCTCTGCCCCTCCCCCGTTCATGCTCTGTCTCTCTCTGTCCCAAAAATAAATAAACGTTAAAAAAATTTTTAAAAAAGTAATAAAATGATAACATGTGTTTTACACATATCTCCTAATACAATAAAGAGAGTT
This sequence comes from Lynx canadensis, assembly GCF_007474595.2. Taxonomy (NCBI): domain Eukaryota; kingdom Metazoa; phylum Chordata; class Mammalia; order Carnivora; family Felidae; genus Lynx; species Lynx canadensis. The sequence goes on from NC_044312.2 coordinate 27,104,401, forward strand.
ATAGTGTTGTCAGAATCTTTTGGAAGTTGGACCTTGGAAGATATTAGCAAAGAGGGGTACCTGTAGCTTTGGTATTTAAGAGTTTGTAAATCTTTATCACTGAATGGAAACTGAACACTACTTCTGGGAGGGAGGAGGGAGGAGGGAGGAAGGGGAATAGGAGAGGAAGGAGTGGAATATGGTTGCTCCCAGACTTGGAAGGTGATTGTTCTTCTCCCTCCTTCTTTTACTTATACCAAATAAGGAAGCCTATATTAATAATGGAGGATGGGGGAGGAAGTTTGGAGGAAGGAGTGTGCACCAGAATCTTTTTTTTTTTTAATTTAAATTCCAGTTTGTTCACATAGAGTGTAATATTAATTTCATGTATATGAGTTAGTGATTCAGCACTTCATACAACCCCTGGTGCTCATCATGAGTGCACTCATTAATCACCATCACCTATTTAACCCATCCCCCCACACATCTCCCCTCTGGTAACCATCCATTTGTTCTCTATAGTTAAGAGTCTGTTTCTTGGTTTGTGTCTCTCGTTTTGATTGTTTGTTTTGTTTCTTAAATTCCACATATGAGTGAAATGATACGGTATTTGTCTTTTTCTGACTTATTTCACTTAGCATAATATTCTCTAGCTCCAACCATGTCATAAATGGCAAGATTTCATTCCTTTTGATGGCTGAGTAATATTCCATTGTATGTATATACCACATCCTCTTTATCCATTCATCAGTTGATGGGCACTTGGGCTGTTTCCATAATCTGGCTTTTTTAGATAATGCTGCTATAAACATCAGGAGGAATGTGCACCAGAATCTTCTTCTTTCTTTTTCTTGAACGCTGGTTTAGATAGGAAGGCAAATGAGGTTTTCTCCCTCCTTTGGTCTTGCTGTCATCCTGTCTTTGAACTTCTTGGTAGATGTTTGTGCCACTCATGGTGCTTCCCCACACCTTGCCTTGATGCCTGGTCTTGGCTGCGTGGCACAATGGAAAGAACATGGACTTGGAGTCAGGCAGAGTTGAGTTTCAGTCCTGCCACTTGACTTTTAGCAATGGTCATTGAACGAATCAGCCACCTGGACTCCACTTTCCTTATCCATAGAAGGATAATGATGATGACAATGGTACTGAACTTAAAGGCATTATCAAGGATAAGTTACTGGGTATTCCAGAATAAGCACCTGTTGTCATCACTACCTTTGTGGTCTGTCAGTATGTTTGTTGTTGTTGAATAATTATTTATAGATCCTTTGCCAGAACTTACACTTGGGATGGCCCTGTTTTAAAGCATTCTGTCTCATTGTACTTGTAAGTACACTTAATACATGTCTGTTTTTGTGTGAAAACTATGGACTCAGCACATTCCCACTGACTTGTAAACTCCTTTAAGCAAGGAGTGCTGATTTGTAGGGGCACATGAACCCCAATGTTTATAGCAGCACTATCAACAATAGCCAAATTATGGAAAGAGCCTAAATGTCCATCAACTGATGAATGGATAAAGAAGATGTGGTATATATACACAATGGAATACTACTCAGTGATGAAAAAGAATGAAATGTCACCATTTGCAACAGACATGGATAGAACTGGAGGGTATTATGCTAAGTGAAATAAGTCAGTCAGAAAAAGACAGATATTGGGGGTGCCTGGGTGGCTCAGTCGGTTAAGCAGCTGACTTCAGCTCAAGCCATGATCTTCAGTTTGTGAGTTCAAGCCTGCATTGGGCTCTGTGCTGACAGCTCGGAGCCTGGGGCCTGCTTCAGATTCTGTATATCCCTCTCTGTGTCCTCCTCATTCTCTGTCTCTGTCTCTCTCTCTCAAAAATAAATAAACATTAAAAAATTAAAAAAAGAAAAAGATATCTTATGTTTTCATTCGTATGTGGAATTTGAGAAACTTAACGGACCCCAGGGGAAGGGATGGAGAATTATTTTAAAAAATAAATGAATCTAAAAAATAAATAAATGAATCTAAAAAAAAAAAGACTTTTGTGTCTTTGTAGCCCCTCCAGTGGGCCGTGCATGCTGCCGTTGTTCAGTATGTATTCATGGGAGGAAGGCACTGATACTAGTGAAAGGAGTGTGTGTAGCTCTGGGTGCTTAGGTAGCTCACCTCCCTTCCTGGGGATCATTAACTCAGCGTTTTCAGCTGTCAGGCTGCAGGGTTGGGAGGGGTCAGGTTCTTCTGGCATTTCGTGTTGGCTCTTTGCCATCAGCTTTTGCCCTGGAGAAAGGAGAGGCCCCAGCAGGGAGCCAGCAGACAGGGTGCACAGGAGGGACGGGGTCAGTGTGTCAGTGCAGGTGTGGGGCAAGGAGCCAGGAGCTTGCTCAACCAGGAAAGGGGTGCAGGCGCTGCTCTAATAGCACTCTTGGCAGTCAGTCCTGTCATTCCCCTCTCCCCAGGCCTCTCCCAGGCCTCTCCCTCTTCAGTGGCCAACCTGTGCTTTGGGGGCTGAGGGTATGGGCTGGAAAGTCTTGCCATCTTGAGATTCCCCAGCCCCTTCATCTCTGGAAGCAGTACTGATGTGAGGGAAGCATTCAGCTCTCAGGCGGCACTTCTGAATTTCAGTCTTCACTCTGCCCCTCCCCTCCTGTCTGACCTTGGGCTCACCGATCCTGGGCTAGTAACTTACCTTCTCTGAGCCTCATATGTAAAATGGGGCCTGACAATGGCATCTCCCTCATAAAGCTATTGTACAGATTTAAGAACTAATACAGGAAAGCTCTTAGAACAGTGTCTGGCACCTGGTAGCAGCTCAGTGTCAGCTATTAACATTGTATTCGATATGTATCCTCTCTTGAACTGATGATTTCCAGAAAAAGCTTGGTCTTCCTGCATGCTTTGGATTTCTCTTATTCTTGTCTTAGTTACCTTGGTCTCCCACTGTAACACCATTTTGTACATCTTGAGGAATTAATATTCTAGCGAAACCCACTCTGCTGATAGATGTTTCCAGAGTGGGTTCTCTTCTTCACCAGGCATCCCTAGTCCCATTGCCCAGACACCCAGAATTGCTAATTTTTTCCCCTTCTTCTAGCAAAACAAGGCCCTCCCATGCTTAGGGATTACAAACAGAGGTAGATTTGGGGTTGGATGAGGAAATACAGAGATGCACGCCAGAGATTCAGATGGGAAACAAGTTAAAGGCACAATATTAATACAAGCACTGGGTGGTTTTCAACAGTACTTATGCTATCTTAACTAGAGTGCTGTGGTTCAGACCAAAGACCCCTGCTGGCCTTGGTGTCAAAAGGGTTCAGTAGCTCATTCTTTAGTTAATAGCTGTATGGCTTTGGGTGAGTTCATGGAGCTTCAGTTTCCTCATCTACAGAGTGAGAGGTTGACTCCCAAGTTGTGTGAGTACAATACTTGGAAGCTGCGGTGTGGCCATGAATATAAGCACTGGCCCACATGCTTACAAGTTCATAATGAGTAGGAAGTTGGCTGCATGAGAACACATATCTTCTGCTGCATTAAAAAAAAAGTTAATGTGCTTGATTTTTGTGGGTCCTCCACCCCGTACTGCTGGAAAATATGAGCATCTCAGTATGTGGCTGGGGAAATGAGAGGAGGTGGGAAGGAAGGCCATGAGGAATTGTGGTGAGGCGTGGAGGGAGTGGGCATGGTAAATGTGGATTGGGCCACTGCAAGGTACTTGCTTTCAAGTCATGGCTCTCCAATCCTAAATTATTTTATGAAAAGGTACAGTGAGAAAACAATAACCTGGGAAGACCAGGGTCTTGGCCAAGATGATTCTTGGGTCATCTGGAACAGCAGCTGTAGCTTCAAGGAGAAATGGCAAATTACCAGAAATAGTGAGGCAGGTAGGGGCTGAGTGGGAAGTGCCTCCACCCTCCAGGCAGAAGGAACCAGAACAGTTTCTATTTCTGGAGACAAGGGCCTGAGCTGAAGAGGTTAAGGCAATTTGAGTGCATCTGAGTTCATTCCAGAAGGGTGGAGACATTCAGTGCCACAAATGAGGCACTACTGAGCCCTGCACACCCGCCTGTAGGCGTTCAAAGAACTAAGATCCAGCAATTCTTCATTTGAGTCCCTGGCTGGGGGAAGAGGGCCAGGCAGAGCCTCTGACCCCAAACAGCTGCATCTTCCCACAATGAAGACACTGGTTACTGCAAGCCTGCTGCTCTCAGCTACACCCTGACCCTCAGGAAATCTGCCGGCTCCTTCCTTGTTCCTCTTGTTTGATCCAGGGAAACCGGGATTTCTTGATGGAAAGAACAGGTTGCTCCTGGCCAGGAAGGGTCTGCAGCTGCATGTCTATGCTCCAGAGAGAATCCACCCTCCTGGAGAAGAATGGAGGCCTTTTTATTGGCTTTAAGGACCTTCCAGCGGCAGAGGCGGGCTGCTGGGCAGTGGAGCTCCAGTGGCTAATTAGACCCCAGTCTGAGCTGTCAGTCTGGTCTCACCATTTCTGCTGAGCAGAGCAGCAGATGGGATTCTGAATGTCCACATGGGTGACCTTCACTTTTCTGGGAGTTCGTTTCATGGATTAGTAGACAAGATCATCCTTAGGGTTCTTTCCATTCTAGAAGTTTATCATTGTGTGTGTTCCTTTCATAACCTACAGGGCCAGAAGGGGCTGAGCACCCTGGGATCAGGGAAGGAGCAGAGGAGACTGAGGCCTGAGGAGAGAAGTGACCTGCCCCAAAACACACATCTACTTAGTGGTGGGGCCAGGGCCAGAGTCTAGGCTTTTCCATTCTTGTTTCCATGCCTTTTCTCTTACACAAAGCCCGCAGTGAGTGTGCATGGTGGCCCCAGGATGGTGTCATGTTTGTCCTACAGGCTCTCCCTATGGGCTGTGACCACTAGACGAGAATTTTCAGAGACCCCTGCCTTAGTGGGGAGGCTGTACTATAGTGTCTAGGGATGCATGGGCCCAGCCCCCTCCCCCTTCCATGCCTCTGTGCAAACCTCTGTTCTTTCCTTCTTTGTCCCCTGCCTTCTTCTCCCTCCGTTCTCAAGCTGATCCGTGTGACCCTGCCCTGTTCCTCAGCAGTTGTGTTCCTTAAACTGCTTGTCAGGTGAACTACCCCTCCCAGGTTTTGATAGCAGTTCTTTTCTAGGTCTCAGAACTCTGAAGGAAGGAGAACTTTCTGGAAGAGTGAGCCTTTGGAAAGGGAAGAGTACTTGGAAGAGAGGGAGTTTGAGGTTCACCCTGAAGGGTTCCAAGAAATGGCAGACATGCCACATGTGAGCCCAGGACAGCAGATCAAGGCCAGGCGTCCACCGCTCATGGTTGACCTGTGTATTCTGGAGTCTGATTACCCTCCCAGTTCTTTGGCCAGAGTTAACACTCATTAGGAGGTGTGACTATCACCTGACCATGGGAAGCCAAGTTTGACTGCTCAGGTGGTAAACTTTGGAAGGCTCTGGATTAAATTTTGCTGATTTTCTGTACTATGACCACTTTTCCTCCTATGCCTCCTGGCCCCACTAACTCTGCTGCCCAGCTGTTCCCCACCATCAGCATGTGCATGCACACGCACGTGCACAGAGCCCTAAAGAGAAATAAGATTGAGAACAGCTCTGGGTGTGTTTATGTGAATGCCTTGGCTACCACGGAGAACACACACCACTCTTTCTCCTGGGAATTCACTTAGGAGCTGCTGACCAATCAGCTGTGACATGGTGCAAAGAATGCTGGTAACCAGTCGTACAGACCCCAGTGCACATCTCCGCTCTGTGACCTGGGCCTCTCTGAGCGTCAGCTTCCTTGTCTGTGGAAGGTGATAATAGCAGTCATTCTTCCAGTGGGATGTTGTGAGGATTAAGTAAGGTCATGCACGTTAAGTACACACACGATGTCAGCATTTAATAAATCATCGCCATGATTAACTGTGAGCATGGGCCTCAGTTTTCACCTTTGACAAATAGGTATAATGATGTATCTGCCTCCTAACACTCTCTGGGGGATTAAAATGAGATGATACATGTAATAGTTTCTTGTAAACTGTGAATGAAGACAAGGATGTAATGGAAAGAATACCGGTATCACTGATTCAACAGTGTCTTCTCTATTGTGATTAAGTATCTTGTCCTGTTTCCAACTCCTGGGCTCTTAAGATATGTAGGTGCATTGATGGCTCAATAAGTTTATTAAGATATCCATCCCCAGAAGTGCTTCCCATCAGGGTTGTTGCAGGAAGTCCTAGTTTCTGATGCAGGTTTCAGTACAAAAAAGAGGGACTGTCTTCGGTGGCAGTTCATTTATTTTTTGTTCCTAGCAGCCGCTGAGCCAGTGGTCCCTTTGAACTTCTGTAGCCAGTTGAGCTATGTCTGGATAGGAGACTGTATCTGCCTCATTCTGCCTCCTCCCAATTCAAGGAAGCCAAATCTCTGGCTTGGGTGGGTCCTTGGCCCATGACACTTTGGCTGAGAATCTGAGCTTAATTCACGGTTGTCCAGTCACTCCGCAAGGACTGAGACTGCTCAGAGCTGACTCTGGATGAGGAACACACTTGCCTTCCACTCCCACCTGCCTCAGTTGTCCATGACTGGAACCTCACCCAGCTGTAGGAGTCGCCATTTTCTGGTTCAGAAGTCTGTCTCTATATAAAGCAATGACCTTGTAGTTTAATTTTGTACCTCCTAATTTCCGCCCACAGGATCTCTATGAGTAGGATTTGGGCACAATCTTCTCAGTGAGCCATAGGGCTTTCTTCCTGATGCTTCCTCCCTCAGTCTGGGTTGATTCTATGTGTAGCCCTGCAACCCTCTGAGAGAAAGGACCTGTCTAGGAAGGTGCTGGACTTCGTTAGACTGGGAGTTGGGATGAGCTGAGCATCCCATAGGATGCCTTTCTTTCCTCCAGGCTCCTTCTGTACCCCATCCTAATTTCTGCCTGGCTTCTTGCTTCTCCCCCACCCTGGCAGGACCTGTGTGGGGCCACCACCTGTGACACGCTGGGCATGGCTGATGTGGGCACTATGTGCGACCCCAAGAGAAGTTGTTCTGTGATCGAGGATGATGGGCTTCCATCAGCCTTCACCACTGCCCATGAGCTGGGTAAGGTTGGAGGGTACTCTTGGGTACGGGGAGGAGAGCTCCCCTCTGGGGTCCTTTTGGATTTGCCCTGGGTGCTTTGGTCAGGGGGTAGACATCTGTCTTTGCTTCCTCATGTCCTGAAGCTTTAGGGATCCTTTCTTAGGGTCAGAGTCTGCCTTAGCAATCGCTTGGTTTTATTTTTTCTGATTGCCCCAGCCCAGTTGGCCAGCAATATTGTCTGACTCAGCAGTCAGAGTATCTCATCAATTAAGCATGAAGGGGAGAATATATTAGATAACACTGCTGCTCTCATTGAGCCCACAGCCTGATGGACAGGACAGAGAACACAAGAACACTATCTTAACATTTGCAAAGTAGTCAGTCTATCACTACGTAGAAATGACCAGCCTGAAAATTGCTGACATGGGCTCTCTAGCTTCCTCAGCTGAACCGCCCTCCCCTCCCCTCCGCCCTGCTGCTTTAAAACTGCATAGCCCACATCCTTCTGCCCTCTGAGTCCTCTTGCCTCACCCCACAGGCCACGTGTTCAACATGCCCCATGACAATGTGAAAGTGTGTGAGGAGGTGTTTGGGAAACTCCGAGCCAACCACATGATGTCCCCAACACTCATCCAGATTGACCGTGCCAACCCCTGGTCAGCCTGCAGTGCTGCCATCGTCACCGACTTCCTGGACAGTGGGCATGGTAAGCCAGGGTGACAGAGGAGGGACTTCGGGGTTGTCACTGGAGTGACTGCTCACTACCTCTCTGCACCTGTCCTCTGTTACCTAAGGTGTGCATGAGCCCAAAGAGTTGGGTTCTCTAGGGAGTCCATTCCACTGGCTCTTGCTTCAATGTCTCCCTATCATTCAGACTCACGGCTAGCTGAGCTCACCTTTCTCAACTCATCTTTGATGAATGTCCTTGGCTCCCTGTAGGTGACTGCCTCCTGGATCAACCCAGCAAGCCCATCTCCCTACCTGAGGACCTACCGGGTGCCAGCTACAGCCTGAGCCAGCAGTGTGAGCTTGCCTTTGGTGTGGGCTCGAAGCCCTGTCCCTACATGCAGTACTGCACCAAACTGTGGTGCACTGGCAAGGCGAAGGGGCAGATGGTGTGCCAGACCCGCCACTTCCCCTGGGCAGATGGCACCAGCTGTGGTGAGGGCAAGTTCTGCCTCAAGGGGACCTGTGTGGAGAGACACAACCTCCATAAGTATAGGGTGAGTGTTCTGGAGCTGAGTGGGAGGCAGGGGGTGGACTCGGAGGCCTCCAGCGGGAACAGGTTTGCTGTGTAGCCATAATTGTGTCACATTGCTGCACTGTGCCTCCATTTACCTGTCTGTGGTCCTATCCCCTTCTTGACTCTAAGCCTGGAGGCAAGAGATATGGTAGGTCAGAGAACTTGGTGAGGCCTTAGACATGTGAGGAAAGTCTTTCATGTGGAATAAGGGGGCCCAGCCCTGAGTTCTGTGCCTCATCCTACCTGGGGAGGAGTGAGCACTGAACCCAAAGCCAATCACTAGATATTTGGCATTCCTCACTTGTTGGCTCCTTCCAGCCTCCCCTTATCAGCTATTTCTTTTTCTTATGATAATGATGACTAAATTTATTGAGCACTCACTCTAAATTCTTTATTTAAACTTTTTAATGTTTATTTTATTTTTGAGAGAGAGAGAGGGAGAGGGAGAGAGACAGACAGACAGACAGACAGACTGTGGGTGGGGGAGGGGCAGAAAGAGAGGGAAACACAGAATCTGAAGCAGGCTCCAGGCTCTGGGCTGTCAGCACAGAGCCCAACACAGGGCTCGAACCTGTGAACTGCAAGATCATGACCTGAGCCGAAGTCAGACACTCAACTGACTGAGCCACCCAGGTGCCCCTATCATCTATTTCTGAGTGTGTTCTGTTTCCAGGGAGCTCTGGGCCAGAGGTGAACCAGGCTCAGAACTGAAAGGAAACAGACCTTTGGGCAAGCTTCAGTAATTTGCTACATTCCAAACCAAGTTTCTGTCGTGATTGTTTTTTGAAGCTAAGACATAACTGAGCAAAAGTTATTTTTTTCATGGTAAAAAGAATAACAGTTGAATAAGAACAAATTTTAAACCCCACATGTTCTCTGAATATAATAAAAACTTTATATTCTTCTGGTCTGGGGGTGGGGTCACAAAGGGATTGGGACTTTGTCGGACAGGAATAAGCAGTCCATCCTCTTTCTGGATCCTGGAGATGATGGTCCCTTCCCCATCCTTGTCTTGGATGCAGAGGACCTTGCCTTGGGGTTTTATGTACAGGGGGGCAATATAATACAAAAGCATTTGCCAGCACTTTATCAGTTGCCCTGAGCTGGGTTTGGTACACAATTATGTAAAATCTTGTTCTATGTTTTGGGAACATATATTTAATTAAGCCTTTGGCCATTTATTAGGCATCATCCCACTGTATTCAGAGAACTATGTGAGGTACTGTGTGGTGGTCAGTGAAAGAAATAAAACATGGGTTGTGTCTCAGTGGGCTCACAGTCTAGTGGCGAAGCTAGAAATGTCACTGTAATCCAAGACCCAGAGAGGCATGTATTCAGTGTTAAGATAGAAGTGTGAAAATGTGTCATGGGGGAATAAGGAATGAGAGATTAATGATGACTGGGGGGGGGGGGTTCTGAAAAAACTTTGGCAAGGAGGTTGGATTTGGAGAGGGACTTGAGGAATGAGTAGGGTCTCAACAGGCAGGAGCAAAGTCAGGGAGGTGGGGCAAGCTGGAGGGGTGGACAGGCCAGAGCTATATGGGAAACATCTTTGGGGGTGTGGTTTGGGGCTAGTCTGGGGTTGCCTTGACCACCAGAAGGTCCCGAGGACAGGCCAGCCATGGCCAGCTCCTTCTCTTGGGAAGAGGAGTCTGGAGGATAAAGATGTTGCCCAAGAGGATACTGGATATAGGAAATGTGATCTGAGAAGACAGTATTTCCACATGCTTTCTGGAATTCTCAGTCCATCAACAGCAACATCCACCATATCCTCAGTCTCTTTTCTGGACATTCCCTTCACCACCCTGGCCCTTCACAAAGGACACTGCCCTAATCAGCCGAGGTCAAAGCACAAAGCTTATCTTACTGATCACACAGCCCCAGTGCTGCCCTGGGATCTCATTTGCAAGAATCACACTCTGACTACCAAGGCCCTGTTGTCCAGCCCTCTAGTTTTGGACTCCAGCAATTCTTCAGTCCCACCTGCTCTTCCTGTGCCCTCACCAACCTCCTTCTTGAGCTGCAATTCCGTGGTCCATTGTTAAAATCACTCCTTCATGTACACTCGTGGCTCCCATGCCCCTGCCTCTCTCTGTCGTACTCGCTAGGATAAACCACTGTCCTGGTGGAATCCAACTGTCACTCAACTGTGCAGGTGGAGGTGAGTGCGGCTGGAGAAAGACATGGAACCATGTTCAGTGGGTTCAGCTTAAACTAATGGCCTGACAACTTAGGGGGGCCTGCAATGCTGCTCAGGAGTCATATGGTATTTTATTTCCTTTACTGCATTTGTCCTCCCAACATCCTACATGATTATATCACACCTTCGCCTCTCTCTGCCATTACCAACCCTTTCTCTTCATTTCCACTTTTGCCAGTAGTCTTTCTTCCCATCTCATTAATAAAAAAACAAGCAATCAAGTAATCAGAAAAGAACTTCCACCAACTCCCACCACCACATCCACTGTCTGTCCTGCTTCTGTGCTTGTAATCTCTACCTTTCCTCCTTTGCTATGGATGAGCTGCCCACATTCTCATATGGGGCCTGGCGGTGCAGTGCTTTGTGCTTAGGATAGTATCCCCTCTATTCAAGGAAAATGCTCCATAAATTCTTCCGTCTCTCTCCTGCAGTGTCAGATTTCCCCTCTCTTGAGTTGAATCATTTCTATCAGGATACAAACTTGCTATAATTCCTCCCATCTTAAATAAAACTTCTCCTGATCCTACTTCCTCTCCATAAATCAAAATCTATCTCTCTGACTCCCTTTACCACAAAGTTCCTGGAAAGAGTGGTATGAAATTTCTCTCTCCAGTTCCTGTCTTGCCATTTTTCTCTGGAGTCCATTCCAATCTGGCTTTCAGTCCCACTATTCCTCTAAAAATAACTCTAACTAAGGTCGCCAAATGGCCTCTACACTGCTTAAGGCAGTGATTGATTACCATCCTCATATTGTCTGACCTGTTAGCAACATTTGACACAGCTGATCACTCTCTCCCCTGGGAACACAGGCTCGTGTCTTGGTTTCCCTTCTCCCTACTGGCTGCCCCTTCTGGTCCCCTTCACTGGCTCTTCCTCATATTCTTGTTTTTCCATGTTGGGCATTCCAGCTTTCAGTCCTTAGCTCTCCTCACTATCCACACTGACTTCTTAGGTGATTCATTTAGGCCAATGGCTTTAAGTACCATTTACACTGATACATTGAAGACTCCCAGATGTGTATCTCCAGCTCAGACCTCTGTCCTGAACTACAGACTCACATGCCTCACTGAATCTTGATTTCTCCATTCAGATAAGCATCCTAAACATAACATCTGTAAAACCAAGCTCCTGATCATCTGTCCTGAACTTGCTTTGGCAACTCCATCTTCCCGTTGCTCATGCCAACCCTCTGTTCTCTCACACCCGCCCATCTACTATTTCAGCAATTCCTGTTGATTCTATCTTCAAAATAGATGCAGAATTGAACTATTTTTCCCACCTTATCTGCTTCCACCCTGTGCCAAGCTACTGTCAACTCCCCCTTGGATTCTTGCTCTTGGCACCCTAGCTGATCTCCTTGCTGCTGGTCTTACACCTCACAGACTGTTCCCAACATAGGGGCCAGAGGGATCCTTTAAAATGTAAGTCAGGGGGCGCCTGGGTGGCGCAGTCGGTTAAGCGTCCGACTTCAGCCAGGTCACGATCTCGCGGTCCGTGAGTTCGAGCCCCGCGTCGGGCTCTGGGCTGATGGCTCAGAGCCTGGAGCCTGTTTCCCATTCTGTGTCTCCCTCTCTCTCTGCCCCTCCCCCGTTCATGCTCTGTCTCTCTCTGTCCCAAAAATAAATAAACTTTGAAAAAAAAATTAAAAAAAAAATAAAATGTAAGTCAGGTCATGCCACATGCTCAGAACCCTTCAGGGACTTTACTCCGTGTGCTCTGGACAAGTGAGTCCTCTATCTGCCTTCATCTCCTGTTTCTCTTGTTCATGTGATGCTGGAGCACTCCAGGCCCGTCCCTCCTTAGGGTCTTTGCGTTGCTCCCTCTGCCTAGAATGCTCTTTCCCTCCTATCTGCACAACTCCCTCCTGTACTTCCTTCAGGCATCTGCACCACCGTCACCTCTGTAGTGAAGTCTCCATGACCCCCTGTAATGGAGAGCAGCCCACCTCACCAAGGCCCTCTCCACCGCTCTCTCCCCAGTGCCTGCATTTAACTGCTTCTGACACAATATGCCCAGGCCTGTTTTTATTGTCTATCTTCCCCTGCTGGGATGCAGTCATTTTCAGGGCAGGGATTTGATGCACACAGCGTTGACATGGAGTAAGAACTCAATAGGTATTTGGTGAATGAATGGCACATGGCAGGAGTGTTTCCTGTGAGATGAATGTACTGAAGGATTAAGCACTGAAGGAAAACTGGAGAAAATGAGGTGTATACACAGACTCTTCAGTTTATTAGTGGTCATGTCAGGCCTTTGAGAGAGCAGCTTCCCAGGTGTGATGGGGACAAAACCCATATTACAAGGCACCGAGGAGGGAGGAGGTGGAAGGAGCGAATGTAGAGACTCTTAGGAAGTGAAAGGCCAGGAGGAGGTGGGGTGCTAGTTGCAGGAGGAGGTGGGGCTAACAGCAAGTAATTCTTCACTGGATGAGAGACATGTTGACTCAGTGAAGCAAAAGCTATCGGACAGAAGGGCAGATAGAATAACTATGCTGCATGTATGCCTAAGTTAAAGTATTTAGATTACATGCAGCCAGTTCCTGATTAGCTCCATGTGGGTTAGTCACTTTGGATGATGTATGAGAGCATTTTAATCCCAGGCTTGTACAACTAGGCCGCTTCCTTTGTTGCCCAACTGATGTGTGTTCAGGGGATGAAAACTCGCTTTACTGGCATCCTAAGAAAAACAATAATGAAAACTATACCGTTTCTCTCCCCTCTCCACCCTCTTGAAAAATGAAACAACACTGCATAGTTCACCCTGAAGCCAAACAAAGTTTTGGGATTGCTTTGTAGTCTCCTATCTTCATTTCCTCTGAGCACAAATGTTAGAACCTCTTGCAGTGAAACTTTCTCAATTTCAGCCCGGTTGAGCTTAAGATCTGCTTAAGTCTGGTTTGGAGAGGAGTCTGGATTATGGATCATTTATAAATAAAAATGTTCAAGTATCTATGGCAACAAGGTTTTCTGGCAAGACTGGGGGCCCGCCCCTGCCTTAGATTTAGAGACTCTTGTCAATACGCTAAGAGTAGGTAAGGAGAAACCCATCTTGCTCGGTGGCAAACACAGTGCTAGGAATTTTCACACACGATGTATCATTTAAATCTGTCTGATCTCACACCTGAGTATTACTGGTCCCATTTTTGCTAATGAAGCACCTTAAATTTAAGGAGGTTTCACCCCTTGCTCAAGACCACCCATGTGGTGAGGGCAGAGATGATGACAGAACTTGGCTATCTGACCCCATAGCCCAAAGGGGCTTGTCTTCGGAGTGGCCTCATTTATAACTGGGTGCAGTTGGCATTTGCTACTGACCAGGTTGAAGTGTTCTGTGGGCGCTGTGTGGACCCTGACCATTTGCTTGTCATTTTCCCCTTATGATCCACAGTGGACTTCATTCCAGTGGGACGGGATGGAATGGTGGGGGCTGTACCCGTGTAGCTGTTCTGCAGGCTCCCGGTGTGCATCCGGCCGCTGCAGGAGTATGACAGACTCTTTCTCATAGGTGGACGGTTCCTGGGCCAAATGGGAGCCCTACGGCCCCTGCTCACGCACCTGCGGGGGGGGCGTGCAGCTGGCCCGGAGGCAGTGCAGCAACCCCACCCCTGCCAATGGGGGCAAATACTGCGAGGGGGTGAGGGTGAAATACCGATCCTGCAACCTGGAGCCCTGCCCCAGCTCAGGTGAGGAGGGGAGGGCAGTGTTGGCCTGTGCCCGGGGACATCGAGGCTGGAGAGCACCCCTCCCTCATCCTCCACACTCTGGATACTTCATGGCTGCAGATTGACAGCAGTCAAGATTCTATCCCCTAGGACAAAGTCTGGAAGTGCAGAGGAGCAGATTCCTCTTGGGATCATTTCTTCCCCACTCCCCTTGGGCGGGGGTGTTTTCTTCCCCCTACTTAGGCTGGGGGGCTAAGTGGCCCAAGAGAGTGACACACTAGATGTCCTCTTAGTTAATTAAGTCTCGCAAGCCCATCACTCATAAGCAGGGACTCTTTATCCAGGGTCCATGAGCTTGGAGGGGAGAAAATTACGTCTCTATTTTTACTAGCCTTTTTAAATTTAAAATTTATCATTCCCTTCAGTGAGTTTAGTATAGTTTTTACTAATCTTTCTATCTAAAATTATTATTTCTTTTAATTAGCAAACTGCAATGCTAGTGGCACTACACGCGACTTTGTCCGCAGTAGAGATCTTGAATATGTTCATATGACATTTCAGTTATTGCCATTTCTCAGAATGCCATTTCTTCTCATCACTACTTGAAAATGACGGTGGTTATTAGACTCATTATTGAATCTTGTTATGTATTGGGCTAACAAGGAGCACACATATCACAAATATGTTTTGATATATATTGATAGTTGTATATCAGTATAATTAGTATTATTTGTCGTGGATGTAATTTATTTTATTCATGTCATAACATTCTGAAAATAGTTTCAGAAGACTCCTGAAGGATTGTGTAGCCCCAAACTGTTTAGGGTGTCTGTTATGGAGGGAATTGAAGGCGGCCCATTGTTTGGGGGTTGTGTGATTGGCTGTGACCTGCATCCTTTGGTCCTAGCCTGCTTTAGTTCTTTGAGAAGGGATGAGGATAACTCAGATGAGGGTAAGAGGTGTTGAAGGCCACAGGCGCTGAGCACCCTGGGGAGGAGGGCTCTCTCTCCCCCATCACTCCTCCCTTTAGCTTCCTGCCTGTGCTTCCTCCCTCCACAGCTTCCGGCAAGAGCTTCCGGGAGGAGCAGTGTGAGGCTTTCAATGGCTACAACCATAGCACCAACCGGCTCACTCTTGCCGTGGCATGGGTGCCCAAGTACTCAGGTGTTTCTCCCCGGGACAAGTGCAAGCTCATCTGCCGAGCCAATGGCACCGGCTACTTCTATGTGTTGGCACCCAAGGTGAGTGAGCATGGGGCAGGAGACCAAAGCAGAGACAAAGTCTTTGGGATGCATCTGGCTGAACTGCCCTTCTTTCCTTTTCTCCCTTTCCTGGGGGCACTGCAGGTGGTGGATGGTACACCATGTACTCCTGACTCCACCTCGGTCTGTGTCCAAGGCAAGTGCATCAAGGCTGGCTGTGATGGGAACCTGGGCTCCAAGAAGAAATTCGACAAGTGTGGGGTGTGTGGGGGCGACAATAAGAGCTGTAAGAAGGTGACAGGCCTCTTCACCAAGCCCATGTGAGTTCTGGGTCCTGGAGCAGGGGGAGGAGGGCTAAGTGGAGCTGCTCCCAGGTGGTGGAAACTTGGGTTAGACTGGGGTAAATGGGCTGCGCCCTTGGTGTAGGGGCCACTCAGACTCTTCTGGGAGTATGATATTCAGCCAGCCAGCCAGGCAATTGACAGAGATGAATGCTTGAGGAGTCCACCACTGAAAAGGAGATGATATTTAGGGAGATGGCAGAGAAACATTAGAGTCTATCTAGAGTTCTAGAGTAAGACTGGCCAGTGTTCAGATCTCAGTTACCCATTTTCTGGATGATCTTGAACATGTGACAACATCTCTGGAATTCTGGATTTCCTCACTTGTATAGTGGGCCTGATATGAATATATTTCCTATTGTGCTATTGTGAAGATTAAGGGTGTTACTCTAAGTAAAATGCTCAGTGTAGTACTTGGTGCATAATAAATGCTCACCAAATGTTCATGATGATGATCACAAAACACAAAACATGCCTGGGGACAAAATGTGACAGCCTGCCCATCTCCCGGAGCCTGAGGCCCTGGCCTCAGGGATGAGATTGAGGTGAGAATGGCAATAAACGGCAGAGTGAGTGGCTAGGACTGATCGATTCCCTCTTCCTGGGAGATGTGTACAGAGTCAGCTGAAGAAATGTCTCTAAGCTTCTTCTATTCCCACCTCCAGAGCCCGGCTTTCTGAAGTCCAGCAGGTTCCTTTTTATTTTCAGGGGGAATGTGCTCCTTTGGAAAGTCCTGCCTCAGGTTCTGGAAGGAGCTGGAGCAAGCAGAGTCCCTGAGCTCTCAGTTGAGCAAGGCTATGGTTGGCTCTGAAAACTTGGGAGGCCAGGTGCTATGATAGAAAGGCCTAGATGGCTGTCCAGGAGCCTCAGCTGCCTCTTCTGGACACAGTGCCCTCTGCTGGGCCTGTAGGTGGGCAAGTTTTCTGGGAACAGGTGGCACTGCAGGTGGGTGGTGTTCACAGGGATCTGCAGGGGGTGACCAAGTGGAGAATTAAAGGTAAACACCCCCAGACTTGCTTCACTGGCTAAATGGCAGGCACTCCTTTCATGGACTAGTGGAGCTGGAAGGAGCCTTAGATATCATCTAGTTTGACCCCCTCACTGTATGGGTGAGGACCCTGGAACCCAGAGAGACTGATTTGTCTGAGCCACCAAGGAGGTGGTGTCCAAGCCAGGGCTTCATCTGGGTGCCCGACTCCAGGGCCAGTGTGTCTCATTACGTCTAGTCCCAGCCTTGGGCTCAGGGACTGAAGCCTTGCCTTCTGTTCCTCCTCCACTTCCTCCTCCTTCTCACAGTTAGTATATATTGAGTGCTTACTGGATGGCAGGCACTGTGCCATAGGCTCTAGGTGCTTTAATGAGGTATGTGTGATTATGATCTCCATTTCACAGATGAGGCAACTGACAAGCTAAGTGACTTATCCCAGGCCAACAGCTAAGCCAGTGATAGAGATGGGTCTGGCTCCAAAACCTGTGCTTTACTCCTGCCCTAGAATTCATCACCATGTAGGGGTGTCTGGGTGGCTCAGTCGGGGAAGCATCCGACTCTTGATCTCAGCTCAGGTCATGATCTCTCATGGTTTGTGAGATTGAGCCCCACGTTGGGCTTTGTGCTGACAGTTTGGAGCCTGCTTGGGATTCTCTCTCTCTATGCCCCCCCCCCCCAAAATAAAGACATATGAAAAAAATTTTAAAATAAAAGAATTCACCACAGTATAAATATCCTGAATAAAAAAGGCCACAGGGTGGCACAGCCAGTGTATGTAGCTTCAGATGATGTGGTGACAATCTGAGGTACTGCCTTCCAGTTTGTGTGCCCCCCCTGACCTTCCGTGCTGTGGTTGAGCAGTCTCTGCCATCTTGGTGACCTCCTGCAGGGGTTGTGAAAGGGGCATCAGCTATGACTTTAGAGGGGGATGAGGGCATTATGTCCAGGCAGGTGTCTAATATACGATCCCCTTTCTCACCACAGGCATGGCTACAATTTTGTGGTGGCCATCCCTGCAGGTGCCTCGAGTATCGACATCCGCCAGCGTGGCTACAAGGGGCTGATTGGAGATGACAACTACCTGGCCCTGAAGAATAGCCAGGGAAAGTACCTGCTCAATGGGCACTTCGTGGTGTCGGCCGTGGAGCGGGACCTGGTGGTGAAGGGCAGCCTACTGCGCTATAGCGGCACGGGGACCGCGGTGGAGAGCCTGCAGGCCTCCCGGCCCATCCTGGAGCCCCTGACCGTGGAGGTCCTCTCTGTGGGCAAGATGACGCCACCCCGGGTCCGCTACTCCTTCTATCTGCCCAAGGAGCCTCGGGAAGACAAGGCCTCTCACCCCAAGGACCCCCGGGGCCCCTCTGTG
Organism: Lynx canadensis; assembly: GCF_007474595.2. Lineage (NCBI taxonomy): Eukaryota > Metazoa > Chordata > Mammalia > Carnivora > Felidae > Lynx > Lynx canadensis. Next base: position 27,122,410 of record NC_044312.2, read on the forward strand.
CTCCACAACAGTGTCCTCAGCCTCTCCAATCAGGTGGAGCAGCAGGGCGACAGGCCCCCTGCACGCTGGGTGGCAGGCAGCTGGGGGCCTTGCTCTGCAAGCTGTGGCAGTGGCCTGCAGAAGCGGGCGGTCGACTGTCGTGGTCCCCCAGGGCTGCATGTGGCGTCTGCCTGTGATGCAGCCTATCGGCCGGTGGAAACGAGAGTCTGTGGGGAGCCCTGCCCGACCTGGGAGCTGGGTGCCTGGTCGCCTTGCTCCAAGAGCTGCGGCCGGGGATTTAAGAGGCGTCCACTCAAGTGTTTGGGCCCTGGAGGGCGGCTGCTGGCTCGGGACCAGTGCAACCTGCGCCGGAAGCCCCAGGAGCTGGACTTCTGTATCTTGAGGCCATGCTGAATAGGACTGTCCTTTTCTCCTTCTTACTCTCTGCCCAATTGGTGCTGCCAGTGTTCTGACCAGCTGGAGCCGTGGGCAGAGGGCAGTGGCTGGGGGTCCATGCCATGACGTCACCCACTTCCAGGGACAAGGACCAGGGACAGGAGTGAGAAGTCCCCTCCTCCTCCCTGGCCTCGGTGGGGGAAGCCAAGTGACTAATGCACAGTCTACCTCACGCCGGGCTCCTCCAGGGCCCAGTCTCTGGGAGAGGCTGAGAGGTGCGGGCACTGGGTAGAGGCGCCGGGGCCTGGTTTCCAAGGGACCTGGAGGATGGGCACCTCCCAGGAAGAACTTCAGGGACCTTGGCCCCCATCAGGGAGGCCACAGGCTGCTGGAAGAGCCATGGCCCAGCAGCTTGGCACCCTCAGGTGGCCCCGGGGGGCTCTAAGCCGTTTCTGAACAGGCAGATTTTTATGGTGCTGTCAGCCCACCTTTTCTTTCTGACTGACAAGGACTGAATAATGAAAAATGGCTGGGGTGGGCCAAAACTGGTGGGAGAGTGGGATTAGGTATAACTGGAGCCTGGGCCACCCCGTTTGGGAAGAGGTATATGTGTAGGGGGAGTCTGGAGGTTTCTCATCGGTTTTCTACTCCTGGCCCTCCCTCAAGAGCCACCCACCTCTTCTCACTGTGTTGTCTATGACATCAGGCTGGTGGGAGGGCTTCCAAGTACATGCCCTCTGACACATTGCATATAGATATAGGAAGCCAATAGGGAGCCTACTGCCTTCTTAAAGAGGGATCTGACCATTAAAATAAGATACAAGGGATGATGGATTCTGTGGTAAAGCACGGAGTTTGAAGAGTGACGTAGGGGGTTCTGTATCACTGGTGGCTGGGCTTGAACTTATGGCGCACAACACCCTGGGATGGGGAGGAGGAGGCCCCAGTTCAGATGGCTTCTTCTTCCAGAGAGGCAGGTATAAATAGGGCTGCTACCTTAGCTCTGTGTTGCCTCAGAGAACCTTCAGAGTGGCCATGGTCTTGTCCCCACTAAGAAGGGCGTGGGAAATGCACAGAGGGCTAGGTGCTGAACATCCACATGCCTGCAGGTTGGTTTTCATCTGGCCAGCTACATATGGTCTGGCTTTGGGCACATCACATGGCATTGCAGTTGGATAGTGAGGTTCACTGTTTGCTACCTCAGGCTATGCTCTCTGGGAACCAACATTTGTCCCTCCCCAGGGGCAGTGGTGACCCTGGTGCTTCCAGCAGACCTGGCTGTTGTCCTCCATAGACTGAGCTGCCCAGACACAAAGATGATTGTGTGGTGCATTGTGTCCTGCTCCTCATAGCCCAGCCAACCACCCACTGGTGTTCCAAATATGAAGACAGGATCTCTCTCCTCAAGTGCCTTGGGGACAGGTTTCAGGTGACATCAAGAATCAATAATCTGACCCAGAAGCCCTTGGCAGCCACAATGAGAACTCTTGTCTATCCTGGAAACATGTTGGGGATATAGATACCAGGGTGTTTCCTATAGCTCCACATGGGAAGATGTTTTGGAGTTAGCAGTCTTTGGTTAAGCAGGGTATTTCTTGAAGGTGCAGCTGCTCCAGCATGTACATGGGAGATTCTGCTTCTGAGTCAGGTAATATATACTGGACTTTAGCAAGGTGACATCAGAGCAAGTATCTTCCCTGGGAAAGGGGTTCATTCCTTTTATTTGGCATCCCCTAATAGCCAGAACCCCCAAACCAGCCATCCAGGCAAGCCTCTGGGATGGTTTTCCAAATTCCAGCCTAACCCCAGGCTGAGCCCTCGAACAGCGCTCCCCCAGAGGGGCCGAGGGCATGTGGATTTCTGAGGCAGGGCTACAGTCACTTCTGAAGACTGAAGTGAGGAGGAATCTTCCCCCCTGCATGGGTGAACACTGTGGGGCTGCAGCATCAAAGGGAACCCAGGGCTCTAGGGCAGATGTGGACACCCACTAGCCGACGATAGCACTGCACCCTGTGCTTGGTGCACCCATCCTTGGTGAGGAGGTGGTGGCACAGGGGCTGTGCAGAATGGGCGGGGGAATGGGGTGGGAGGGAAGGGAGCTGCCATCAGTGGGGGTGACTGGCCCCCTAGCAGAGCAGCTTTACAAATTATTTCAAGGAGGGACAACCTATCTTGTTCCTGACACAAGCTGGGTCTCAGTGCTTTTTTCTGTTGTGATGTCTTTCTTCTTCCTTTTTTTTTTCTTTTTAAAATAAGTATGACCAAGACAACTTGGGAGGTTTGTCTTATCCTTGACCATTTTGCTAATCCAACCATGCTCTCCAAGGCTGAGCAGAGACAAGCCTCAAGGTATAGGTTTCTGGTGATGGGATAAAAAAAAAATTAAGGTGGTATCTCATGTCTGTGGAAGAGGAGGGAGATTCTGTGGGCTCCAGAAACTTCTTCCATGGGGTGTGGACCAGTTAGGATCTGGGCTCTGGAGCCCCCTGCCTCCTCTGCCCTTTGTGTGCACTGACTAGAGGAGTCCAACCTTGTGAACCTTGCTGTGCTGGAGTAGAGGGCTGGGTGAGCTGGGGGGCTTGGTTGTTCCCAGCCCGGGAGTTGGCTCCCAAAGGCACTAGACACTGTCACTTACAGAGCCCCCTTTGTGTTTGGTTCTTTTGCATTCCACGTGCTGCAGAAGGATGGAAGGACCTGGGTACTGGCTAGGCTGTGTATACTGTGTATACATGGGAGCTGGCTGCTGCAGGGACGACAGCCTGCTCCTAATAAAGTTGTAAGTATTTAAAATCTGTGTCCTGCTTCTGTGATTTCATCTTATCCATGCATAGATCCCCTTGTATCTGCTGTGAACACACACGATGCACCAGCCATGGGAGTAGGGGCTATGATAGTCACAACAGTGACTAGGACAGGCACAGTCTCTGTCCTGTGCAGCCCCCAGGCTAGCTGGGGAGGCAGAGTGAACAGTTGGGAAGCAAAGATCCAGAATAATGACAGATGAGGTAGGTGCAAAGAAGAGATGAACTGATGCTAAGAAAGAGAACTTGCATCTGGGTGTGTGTGGTGTGTGGGGTAGAGTGCCCAGGGAAAGCCTGGCAGAGGATGGGATTTAGGGGCATTCTGTGATTAGCATCTAGGTGTCAGACAGCATTCAGAGTCTGTCTCTACTAAATAGACCCTCACTTGGTATACATGCCAAACTTGGGCCCTCAAATATTAATAATATTAATAAGGTTGCAAATATTGAAACGCACAACCCTTTTGAGAAGGGGATGGGAGCCTTTCAGCAGACGAGCAGCATGCTGGGACTTGGTGACTGGAAGGACCAGGTGTGCAGGAGGGTCTGAGAGAAGGCTTGTGAGGCAGGACTGTGGTGAGGGGAGCAAGGCACAAAGGAAGGCCGGAGGGTCCCTCATGTGGGGTTTCCCAGACCCCTGAGGGCCCTACTAAGTCTCCTGAGGGAAAGTTCCATTGTGTTTGAAGACTGTTTCCCTCTTCATTATTTGGTTTTGGTCTGACAATGTTAACAAATATACAGGCGGGGGACTGGTGTGACCCATTTTAATGAACATCCAACTAGGAGTCCAGAAACTTGCGTTGGTCTTAGATCTAAAATCCTCTTCTGGGACCCCATTTTCAGTCTGCAAAGTGGGAAAGGTAGATTTAAATCCTTAAGGTGCTTCCAGCTTTAGCGGTCTGGGTTTCTAGACACAGTTATGTTTTACACTTTGGCAGATGATTATTTGGTTTCAGTCTGGTGTTCAGAGATGAATGGGGTTCCTTTCATGCCTTTCCTGCAGGGCAAGGCCATGGGATGAATGACTGATTGGAAACCTAGAGGCCCAGGGCGAGGGGTGTGGAGTGGGAGCTTGGATGAAGCTTCAGCACTTGATAGAAGGTTCTGGTGGAAGAAGGAGTTAGCCAGAAGAACCCACTTTGACACCATGGGCTAGTTGGAGGCCTGGAAGGGACAAGGAAGGGTTTGGGTTGATTGATGTCTAAGCTAGAATTCAGCAACTTTAAGGTTTTTATAAAATTTCTCAAAGCATTGTCATAATCCTGGGGTTGTTATTTCTGTTACCCCTTCTGTTTTCCATTGTAGCAATTGCCAATAAAACCTTTCTGAGGAAAAGTTCCCACGGGTTGGTCTCTGGGTAAAAAAATGGTTTCTCTGCTTACAATGCTTCTGACACCAAATGTGTGGAGTTTTTTTTTTCCCACGCTAACCAATTTTCCAACTCTGCAGACAGCAACTGCGTGTCCTAGAATTTAATTCATTTCTGACACTAACTAGGGAATTAGCATCAGACTCCACAGGTTTAGGGTTCAGTCTCAAGAGACTGCCCTCACTTCAGACACCAGTCACAAGCAGTGGGTTTCCAGGGCATCCACACTTCTGACGAACTTAGCTACAAAGTTGAGTGTTCCCACAGTCTCTGGGGACGTTTGATAATTTGCTGGGTTGGCTCACAAAACTCGGGGAAACATTTACTTAATTTTACAGGTTTATTATACAGGATATGATGAAAGATATAGATGAAGAAGTACATAGGGCAAGGTCTGGAAGGGTCCCAGAGTGAAGGAGTTTCTGTCTCTGAGAGTGGGGAGTGTCACCCTCCCAGTGTGTTCACCAATGCAAAACTGTCATTTAAGGATTTTTGTGGAGGCTTTCTCATGTAGGCATGATCGATTATTAACTCAATATCTCCAGCTCTTCTCCTGTCCCTGGAAGATGGGGGGTTGGGCTGAAAGTTCTCAGCTTCTGATCATGGCTTGATCTTTCTGGTGTTAAGTCACCACCCTGAAGCTATCCAGATGCCTACCCAGAGTCGCCTTGTTGGAATAAGAAATGCTCCTGTCACCCAGGAAGCCAAGGGATTTAGGAGCTTTGTGTTAGAAACAAGGGTCAAAGACCAAACAGAATAAAAAATGCTGCTAGTACCCTTATTACTCAGGAAATTAAAAGGGCTTTACAAGTCCAGTGTCAGGAACTTGGCATGGAGACAAAAGTATATATCTCACGTTGCAGGAGGTCAGCAAATAAAAGAGGAAGGAGAGAAGTCTGGGTCCCACCCTGCAGCTAGTTAGGCTGTTCAAAAGAGCCAGGTAGGGTAAGGAGGTAGCATGTCACACTGAAGCCATCTGGAGCACACAAATATGCCTGAGTTTTCAGGCTTTCTGGAGAAGGAAGGAGTGGTTTCCTAACCTCCTTGGCCTTTGAAGAGAGGCGGGAACAATTTGCTTTGTAATCCATCCTCATGAGAGGAATGCTTTCTTGCCCCAGTGGAGAAATAGCCTCAATAATTGCAAAAAGGTCTTGACTCTCTGGGCCTCACTCCCCTTGCCCGGCGAGCCCTGGCTGGTCCCCAGCAGCCTGAACTGGCACGCGGAGGGCAGCGTGTGTGACCCCGAGAGTCTTTCCGTGCCTCCTTGGCTTGCACCCAGCACTGTTGAGTGAGTCAGCTCCGAAGCCTGCAGTCTTAGCAACAAATCCCAAAAGAGCAGAACATCTCTCTTCAAGCTCTCTGGATGCCACTACATCACCCCAGCCCACAAGAGAATTGCAATGACACGTTCACTGCTCCCAATTGTGTGTGGAAGGACGGGGCAGCGGGTCAGACCCCACGCTACTCCAGAACTCTGCCCTCCCCCTTTCGCTCCCACCCCGTACTCTCCACCCTGCCCCCTTCATGCTCTACTGGGAAGCCCTTCCTTTGTTTTGTTCTCCTGTACTCTGGTCAGTAATGTAAATCACATTCCGAGCATGGGCCAGAATGTTGTTGAGGGAGATAAGAGTTCCTGGCTTCCAGAGGCATTCCAAAGAAGAAACAGAACTATTTGTTCCCAAAGGAGAGCTATTTTGGCAGAAAGGGTAAGATAGAGAGGAAGACAGAGGGATCTCCTCATGAAGAATTAGAATCGGGAAAATGGCGAAAATATCATCATGGTGAATGGTTGGAGGTTAAGATTTCAGCTGCATCCCTAAGTTGTTACCAACAGTCCCCTTCTACCCACCCCCTTCTCATGCCCCATCTGGGCCACAATCTTAGACTGTATACACAGCGGCTTAGGCCACTGTGTCTGGGGCTTCTAACCAACTGCCGGATAACCTTGTGGGACTGGGATCCTAGTGTCTCTGCAGAGAGAGGACCCATCACCTCCACCACGGGTGATCCAGCAGGTACTCATGTCATGGTGTTGGAGTTGAGGATTTTGAGGAAAGAGACTTTGAGAAGCCTAAGGAAGGGTATTCAGGAGGATGACATGACCTTTTCAAGAGCCCTTTTTGCACTGGGTCTGCACTGCCTCGGGAATCTGGCCCCAAGATGATGACAGAACCATCTTCTCTGGAACTATGAGGATACTTCTCCGTGCAGGCACTGTTCTAATCTACAAACAAGTTTCAATTTGGCCTTCATAACCACCCTCTGAGGGTTGACCAATCCAGCCTTACAGATGCTGAAGCCTGGCTTTCAAAATGTGAAGTAACTTGTACAAAGCTAGCCTAGTGAGTGGGAGCCAGGATGCAAGCTTGAGTTTGTTTCCTTCCAGAACTAGGCTCTTCAAGACTCTGCTGTATTCTAGGATGCCTTCCAGCCGCTCTTGAGGCAGAGAGACAATTAACTGTTTCTTTTGTCCTGAAAGATTTTTTGAAATGACCTGGGAGCATGTTCTTGAGGCAAGGTTTTATGGTTTCTAAAAGATCTCTTAACCCAAACTTGCCCTGATCCCCATAATCTCTTAATAGGAAACCAATTCACTTGATTGCTTATTTGGTATGTTTCCCAGTGGAGCTTCTTCTGAGGTTTTTAGGACCTGTGTCTGGCCCTTGGAAGCACACTGCCATCAAATGAACCTAGAGTTTAGATAAGCCCCAGAAACTTCGAATGGTTTGAATTATTTTGAGTGTCAAAGGAGCAGAAAAGAATGGCGAGGAGTAAAACTGGCAATGGAGTCCAGCAATCCATGTGGCTCTTCATTTTCCCTGGAGACCTCCAGAAGTTTTTCTTTTTCTCCCTTCACTTCCTTAAAATAGTAATTAAATACTTAAAACACACAGAAGGAACAAAGAACGAGAGAATAAAGCCTAGATGCCAATTACCCAGTGTAAGAGCTGAAACATCTCCAGTAGAGTTGAAGTTCCCAGAGGATACCTCCCCTCTTCATGCCCCTCCCTTCTCTGCCAGAGTTAACCATTATCTTGAATTTGGTGTTTATTATCCCCAGCCATTCTGTCATTCTTTCACTACATATATCTGGTTCCCCAAACAATGTAGTTTGCTTTGCATGCTTTTCAACTGGGTAAAGTCAGATAGGGTAGCATCTGCGTATACCTGTGTATACCTGCACCTCAACTGTGTTCTTCTGCAATTTACTTTCTCTGCTTAACATTAAGCCTGTGGGAGCCTTCATATGGATACATGTAGCTCTACTTCACTTGTTTTTCAGTCTGGTATGTTACTTCATTATGTGGATATGCATGATAGACATTTAGGTTGTTTCTAGAATTTTGCTATTACAAAACTTTTGCTGTGAAAATTCTTGCAAATGTTTCCCAGTGCATGTATTATATGAGAGATTTTAGGGGTGGAATTTCTGGGCCATAGGGTATATCCATCTTCAACTTTATCATGGGCTATTTGCAAAGTATTCTCCCAAGTGGTTTTACCATGCCCAGAGTTTTGCCAATTTGCCTTTCTTTTTTTCAGGGGTTACTTGTCCACCAAGGGGGGTTGCTTCCTGATCCACCTTACTATTGGGTAAGATTCACATTTCTCTAGTTTTTTTCCCCCTCTGTTTCTCTTTCTTACTATCAGCTGAGATCCCAGAAAGAAATAGATGACACACTCAAATTGAGATAATCTGATGAAAGAGTGGAATAAAGAAGAGTTTACAAAGGTGTGGGTGGTGGGGTAGGGAAATCCCAAGAGCTGGTGTAGCACCCCAGGCTAGTAACTGTGGGGTTCAGTTTCCACACTGGCCTTGAAGGGTGAAGGGAGAAATGGTTTGGAGGACCAAAGTTAGAGAAGTTTAGGTAGATGGGGCTGCCTGACAGGAGCTGAGACTTTTGGGAGACACAGCTTTAATCTATAAAAGGGGAAATAATAGTGCCTACCTCTTATAGCTATTGTGTGAATTCAGTGGGCTAATGTGTTTAGCACAGTGCTGTTATGTAGTAAGTGCTCAAACAATGCCAGCTCATTATACTCTAAACCAGGAGTAATTACATTGGCTTAATAATTCTCAAAGAGGGTCGCCTGGGTGGCTCAGTCGGTTAAATGTCTGACTTCAGCTCAGGTCATGATCTCACAGTCTGTGAGTTCAAGTCCCGCGTCAGGCTCTGTGCTGACAGCTCAGAGCCTGGAGCCTGCATCAGATTCTGTGTCTCCCTCTCTCTCTACCCCTCCCCTGCTCATGCTCTGTCTCTGTCTCAAAAATAAATAAAAACATTAAAAAAATAATTCTCAAAGAGTTTTCATGGTTATTTCCCAATCTGTGTTGAAATATAAGTAGGTTAAAGTTATTCTTCTCATAGTTGTTTCCTTAATGTCTTAAAAAATAGGACATGTGATATCTCTATTTGTTTGTACTTTGTTTTTTTTAAAGTTTGTTTATCTGTTTTGAGAGAGAGAGAGTACAAGAGAGCGAGGGAGGGGCAGAGATAGAATCCCAAGCAGGCTCCATTCTGTCGGCACAGAGTGTGATGCAGAGCTCAATCCCATGAACCATTAGATCATGACCTGAGCCGAAATTGAGTCGGACAGTTATCCAACTGAGCCACCCAGGTGTCCCCTTTTGTACTTTTCTTATGCTGCCTTTTATCTAGCTTCTCAGGAGTCAATGTGGTTCCTGCTTCCTGGATATTGCAGAACAGTTTTTGGGACATGATTCTCCAAGTTTCTGGAGACTAAATTTTCAGGTGCATCTGACCCTTCACTCTTAAATATTTTAGCATACATTTCCTAAGAATAAAGGCAGTCTTTTACACAGCCTGATATCATTATCATACCTAATTAACATTATCATACCTAATTAACAATTCCATGATAGCACCAGATATCCTGTTCATATTCAAATTTCTCCAGTTGTTCTAAGAATGTCTTTTATAGGATCCAATCAAGGTTCTCACATTGAATTTAATTCTGTGTTTCCTCATGGTGCCTTTTGACTTGTTCCATTCCCCCCCCCCCCCGCCCCTGTGTTTCCTGTGTGTGGCTCTCTGTTGCAGCAAGTTGGAAGTCTCATCATGCCAGCTGTTCCACTAGTAGTGAAGCTGTTGGATTAGTTGGTTTCTCTGACTCTTTTCTGGATGGTCTTGAGGAAACTTGTGTTTTCTTTCTGTCATTCTTTCATTTATGGGATGGATTTCAGCCAGCTGTTGGATTCCCCACTCTTTTACTGAATGCTGAGGTCCCTCTGTCCATGATCTTGAGTGCCTTGAAGACTATGGGGGTAAAATAATAGATGTATCCCTGTTCCTATGAGAGGACTTCCATATGTCTTCAGTTTTAAGTGGGTCATTTAAATTCAGCTATTCATTCATTTATTCTGCAAGTATCTGTGTATCTACCAAGTATCAGGCACTAAGAATAACAAGAACATTCTTCTCTCTGCTTCCTTGGTTGCTTCTGTGCTTCTGTCTTCCTTTTCTCTCTCTGCTTGTTCCCGGTCAGTCTCCCTTCTAGCAACTTTTCTTCCTTTAGCTTTAAACACTGGTGTTCTTGGGGCGCCTGGGTGGCGCAGTCGGTTAAGCGTCCGACTTCAGCCAGGTCACGATCTCGCGGTCCGTGAGTTCGAGCCCCGCGTCGGGCTCTGGGCTGATGGCTCAGAGCCTGGAGGCTGTTTCCGATTCTGTGTCTCCCTCTCTCCCTGACCCTCCCCCGTTCATCCTGTCTCTCTCTCTGTCCCAAAAATAAAATAAACATTGAAAAAAAAAAAAAAAAAATTTAAACACTGGTGTTCCTTGCAGACCTTTATTTGGCTCATTTCACACACACACACACACACACACACACACACTTTCCCTGGGGAATCACATGCTCTCACATTGCTTCTGTTAAAAAAAAAAAAAAAAAAAAGAGCATAATGATGGCTCCTGAAAAAAAAAAATTGGACCTGTGTACATTCAGACTTTCTGGCAGGGACCCCCACATCTTATCATTCATTGATTCACATGACTTGATTCCACTTCCTAAGTGTCTTTCTTCCTAAATGTTCCTTTCTACTGTTGCTAGCTTATTGTAGGCCAGCATCATGTCTCACCTGGAGGATATCAATAGCCTATCCTTGTTGTCTCTGGTTCCAGATTCAACCCTTTTCAATCCTTCCTTCTAGAATGACTTTCAGCCATAACAGTAGATGACCCATTTCATACTCTCCTGGCATCCTCTGTGTCCTTCTGATATTGCACAGTGTTATCTTTCTCTTGGCTTATACTCTAAGGACTTTGAGAGTAGGCCTTAAATGACTTTGCACTTCATAAGTGCTGGGCATACATATAACAGCCATCACTTAGCATTAACTATATACAAGTATTATGTTAGGGTCTTTACTTGTGTCATTGTATTTATTGTTCACAACAGCATTATGAATTATATTAAATTATGGCACCCTTTTGTGTATGAGGAAGCTGAGGGCCAAAGATGTTAAAGATCTAGCATGTGTTCTCTCAACTTGTAAGTGACAGAGTCAGGACTCTAAATTCCATGTTTATCAAAAGAGTTATAGAATGAAACACTTAGCTCACATTTTTATTGGGGATGGGGCAGGCATAAGCAAATGATTCTGATGCAGTGTGGGGAAGGCTATATTGGAGGCAGGCATATTAATCTATGGGATTATAGAAGAAGCAATCACAGTAATAACTTTCAGTGGATCTGGGAAGACCTCGCAGAGGAAATAATGTTGGAGTTGGGTCTTGAAGAATGAATTGAATTTGTTAGTAGACAGGAGGGAAGGCATTCCTCACAATGGGGTCAGCATGTATGGATGGAGCTTTAGGAATGGGCCTAGTATGGTATGATATGGCTGAACTACATACAGAATGCAAGGGCAGGGTGGTGGTGATGAGTCTTCAAAGCTTGGCTGGGGTGTCATCATGAAGGGCCTTCTATGCCACAGTAAAGAGTTTGTGCTTTGTTTGGTGGGAAATGGAGAGCCATTGAAGGATTTTAAAAAATATTTTTAAATCAGATCATATTTTAAGAGCTCACAACTCTTGTGAGTTTGTAGTGAGCATGGACTGGGATAGGAAAAGACTGTTATTAGAAAAACCAAGTAAGAGGTCCCTGCAATAATACAGATTTAAGACCTTGATAGTCTGGACTAATGTCAAAATGAATTGGAGAGAATGACATAAATTCCAGAAATATGTAGGGTCAAGTGTGAGCCAGTCTTGATGACTGTGTACAGGGCCTGACAGTGAATGAATTGTCAAAGGAAACTGCAGATTAATGTTTTTCCTTTCAATGATTTCCTCACTTTAAAGGAAAGTATAAAATTAGGCCATTTTGACACATGGATATGACCACAGAACAGAGGGAGAGGAAATTAGATATTCTTGATCTCCTCTCTGGATTATGTTTCTAAAATTTGGTACTGCCTAGATTTGAGGGGATGGGATGACTGATACTTCTTTTTCCTATTGCTCCTCACTTCCTACCACACTTCCATACTGACTGCCTTACTTTCTGGCATCACATCCCCCTACCTCTAATCTTACTATTTTGTGGTTAGCTTGGTACCTCATACAAGGAGACATAAGAGATTGAAAGGAAAAGGACAGAGTGATCAGAGGAAAAGACAGAGAGTCCACATACATTAGTGTGAAAGCAACAGTATGGTATTTCAAATGTATTGCAGCATAGGTCATATAAACAGATTTATTTTTTTAATATACCCCCTGTATCTTTCAATTAACCATACATTGTGCATAATATATTTTAATACATGTATCTCAGGATGGGAATAGCAGAAACATATGTTAACAGAGTTATATTAACTCTAGGGACAATTCCACTGGGTTACAAGATATTATGGCTCCATATGTTGCCCATAAAGAATCCTGTGGTTTAATGTGTAACACACTCTGTTTTGGATTGGCAAAGGGATTGGAGTCAGGCTGAGAAAAATGTGGCTTTTTCTGAATGAGAAGGTTTATGTACTGTATCTGGGTAAGAAAACATTCTTAAAGAAACTTGGGTAAATCTCCTTGCCACCCAATCTCTATCTGAAATGGAGATTCTATTGGGTTAGGCCACTGCTATTTTCTCCTTACCATCCTGGGAAAATTTGACACCTATAAATTGCCTTTGAGACAATAAGATACCTAATTGCTTAACGGGGAAGTCTGTCCTATTCCATGAGTCCAGGGCACTATGTCTTGGTAAGTCACTCTGTTCTTATTTCTTCAAAAGGTACCTCTTTATACATGGAAAATCATGGCTCTGGGAGTTACAAACTTCTGTCTTGGCTCTTCTACCACTGGGCTCAGTGACCTTTTGCAAGTGACTTGTCTTCTCTTGGTGTCCCATTTTTTCACTTGTTAGATGAGGTGTTGGACTTGACATGGTTCTTTTCATGCTCAAAGACTCATCAATTCCATACATAGAAAAACCAAGCTCCAGGGGAATTTTCAAATGCTTTTGTCTGTCATTTCTTCTGAAATGAAAGGAAGTGTATCTTCTGGCTTTATACTTTGGAAAACTCCATGATTCTTCACTCCTTTTGGACTTTGCCCACCCAAAACATACCTACCTGCTCTTCTATCTGTAGGCAGCCCTTAAAAGGACAATACATATTTGAGAAATTTCAGTATAAAGGCAATTCAGTATAATTGCCTGTGTGGTTTCCTTAGTCCTTCTTGACTTTTAAAGTAGTTTTGGATGTCAGAGGGCAGGAAAGTGATACTGAAATACTTCTATTTTCTCTCTGCATTTCTCATGCCATGCCTAGACACCAAAATACGTTTTGAATTCCGCACTGCTGCCCAATGGGTAGTTCTCATCACTACATTCTCTTTGTACTGGGCCTTGGGCAAAGAAATCTGAATACCTTTTGGAAGGTGGGGTAATAATGAGGCTGCTGCAGCTAATAATGGATGGTTTTCTACATCCAGCTCTAGTACTGTTAAATCCTTATATGTTGTGTATGTTATATGTGTTTATAGGTTATGAGTATTTATGTGTTACATGTTGTCTATTTTCAGAGCTGCTTGATGAAATAGGTTCCATTATTATTCCCATTTTGCAGATTGGTTTTGCAGAAACCAACATTGATAAGTGACAACTAGCTTGGTAGGTTTTAGGGCTAGAAACAGTGAGAACAGTTCTCTCTGGGCCTCTGATCACACAGAAATTCCCAAAAACTATGTTCCTGTCTCAGCTGCTCTCCCAAGCATACAAAGAAAATGGACTAATTGTTGGATAGTGTTTTCAGTTCAGTCCAATAACTTTCTATTGCAGTGTGTGCTTGGAGCTGTGGAGCATAAGAAAGAAGCCTGAGGAATGGTCCTTATCCTTAACAGGCCTGTCATCCAGTTCAGGGGGGTTATGCATATATTTAGGAAATAAATAAATAGCGCAGGGTAGTCCAGAAAGTTTTGTGGAAGACGAGGGGATGAGATGGATGAGGAAGGCACAAGTCAAATGTGGAGGCTGCAGACAGATGGGAGATGGTGAGTGTGGGTGGATTGGGAGGGGGTCTCCTTGAGGCAGACACTGTATCCTTTGTATTCTTTTTCTCCTCTTCCCCGCTTTTCAATATGTATCATTTTCTCAGTTGAATCCGGGCATACTGAATGTGGAATATCCATATGGAATATGGAATATGAAGTGGAATATGGAATATGAGACAGGATCTGCACTCAGAGGGCTCACAGACTAATGGAGAAACTGTAAAATTAACTTGAGTGTAGGCACCAGGCAGTGATAACTCTGGCCCCTGCGGAGTGGTGAAGAAGCTGACCTGAAGCAGAGGCACTGTGCCAGAAAGGTGTGGTAGGTAAAAGCAGATAAGAGTAGACTATGGAGAATTGAATTCCTGCCCAGAAAACTTGGGGCTTTAGGCTAAGCCATAACAATGGTGGATCTGGTTTCTAAACAGGGGAAGAGCATTCTGAAATCATATGGCATTGACATTTTTTTAAGTGAGAGAAATGAAGAGAGGATTGATGTCTCACATCCTTTGTACCAGAAATGAGTCTCTGTGTTAATGTGTTGAACTCTTTTGAATCCAACTGTGGAGAATTCTCCAACACCACTGCTGCTTTTCTCCTCCCGTGACTATTCTTGGAGAGATTTAGCAAGGACAACCATATTGGCTGTTAGGGTATGTGGCTTCACAGATGATTTAATGTGGTCTCAGTAAGTTTAAGGCATTGCTTAGGGAACTCAAGAGATGAAGAGCCCCAAATAGAAGCTAGAGACAGAACACGCTGTTTGACTTCTATAAGACTGAGGGGTTTGGTCATTTTTTGAAGCTAAACATGTAACTGTTTTTTCTTTTTCTTTTTTAGCTCCCTCTCTATGATAAGGTCAAAAACTCAAAAAATGAAACAGGCAGCATAGAAGGGAGAGCAGGAAGACAGTTTAGTACAGAAAAAGAACTATGATGAATTATTTAACAAACTGTATGCATGCAAAACTCAAAAGCCTCCAGGCAATATGGACTGACTTATAAAATATGCTTCTTATTTGATATGGGAACTCTTTGATGAATCTAACTTATAGAAACACATACTTATAAATGTGCAGGAATATACATAGGAGTGTTAGTCACAGCACTATTTATAATTTAAAAGGAAAGAAGAAAAGAAGAATGGAGGGAGGGGGGGAGGAAGGAAGGAAACAAGGAAGGAAGGAAAGAAAGAAGGAAGGAAGGCAGGCTGGCCTTAGATTCCTATCAAAAAAGGAACAATTTAAATCGGTTAAGGTACATTTATAAAATTGTATGTGAATTGTATGTGGCAGTTTTTAATGGTGGTAAAGTTATGTATTAGTTTACTAGGCTGCCATAACTAGGTGTCTTCATTACTTTTCTCACAATTCTGGAAGCTAGAAGTTCAAGATCAAGGAGTCATCAGGTCTGATTTCTTCCAAGACTTCTCTCCATGGCTTGTGTCTACTCAGGGTCTTTCCTCTTTACATGTATGTGTCCTATTCTCTTCTTTTCATAAGGACACCTGCCATATTGGATTAGGGACCCTAACGACCACATTTTAATGTAATCACTCCTGTCTCTAAATGCAGTCACATTTCAAAGTCCTGGGTGTTACGGCTTCAACATATGAATTTTGGGGGAAAACACAATTTAGCCTATAACAAATTATGTATACTCAAGTTAAAAAGAGCCTAGTATTGTTAAAAGTAATAAATTAAAAATTAGTATGAGTATGATTCCATTTTGAAAACAAAGTATGTATGTAACGTATATGTGCACATGTGTACCAAAAACCATTAGGAAGGATATACATCAAACATTTAACAGTGGAAATTTGTGAGTGAATAGGTAGGCATTGTGGTGAAGGGGATGTGGCTGTGTAGGAATGGGTTATGGGAAAATTTTTTCCCATTTGTTTATTGCTTGGATTTCATTTTTAATATTTAAAAAAATTTTATATTAGTTTAGCAATAAAGAACACACACTCTAGAGTTACATTGTTTGATTCATGATTTGAGAGTATAGGCTCAAATTCTGGTTTTACCCCTTTGTGACGGCTTCTCTACATCTCTGGAGCTTCATTTGTAATGGGGAAAATAATAATAAGATTTTTTATGACAGTCACATTAGGTAATGAATGTAAAACATTAGGCAAGTGCCTGGCATCTACTAAGACCAATAAATATTGGCTATTTTTATTACTATGGTAAAAAAAAAGAGTTCCCACTTCAACTTGGAGTGAAGAGGTGTGTTCTTGATTCCAGAGTGTTGTTAATTGAATACGGTTCATTTGAACAAATAATTGAGAGTCTACTGTGCATGCAAGGTGCCATGCTAAAATCTGCAGAGGAACAATGGTAGTTTGGTCAATGCCTGCCTGTAAGTAATCTAATAATAGGCAAACAGGGCCTTGCCTACAAAACAACCCTAAATCACAGGAGTCTTGTGACTGTCTAAGGAGGAAATACCTATAAGGCACTTAGTAAGAATTCAGTATGTGACAACAATTGTTGATATTATTTACCTCTCTTTTGTAGCAAAATCTACTTGGAAAACTAAATTTAGAAGGCAGCTCAGGAAGATTAGATTCAGGGAAAATTACTTAAGGGAAGTGTCACTAAGTCATCCATATTCCAGCTCATTTAGACATCTCTAGAAGTAGATAGAAACACTTATGATGGCTGGATGTCATCTCCCTAACATTGAGGGTGGGGTCCGGGTAGGAAGGATCTGACAAATTCATTTTCAATATTCCTTTTTGGTTGTCAAGAGCTTCTTTGAATATAGCCATATCACAGAGAGAAGTTATAACTTCTTAGATCATTGTCCCAACCTAAGAGATTGGCTTTTGGCACTTCCTTCTTGTAGAATGAATTACTTCTGAAAGGTTCCTGTAGATTCTTGTCCCTTGCCCCTGTGCCTTGAACACAGTTTTGTTGGTCCCCTGTTAAGACAAGCTGTGGTCAAGTCTGCATCGGTCAGTGGTGATGGTGATGTTCTGGCACTGGGGCTTTGCTCTCCCGGTCTTATTAAGATGCTCCAGGTTCTTCACCTTTGTACTCAGAGTATATGTCTATCCTGACCCCATCTGTTCACTATGTGCAAACCAGAGCCTGTTGCCAGCAGGGCCCTTCATTTAATCATAAGAGATTGGCTTATCAAGGCCAACTTGAATATTTGGCCTTATCAAGGCCAAAAGAATATTTGAGCTAGAAAAAGGGAACAGTTCATTTCTTCTTTTTCCCCCATTCTTTCTTTGGGGGAAGTCATGTGGAATTGACTTTTTTAGTCAGAGAAGAATATATACTGGAGTTGGGGGGAGTATGGCCAGAGGGTTACAGGAAGAGGCCTAAAATGTGAGCTGGGTGGGCTGAGGGACAGGGTCATGTGAGCATCACCTGCAGGTGCAACACTAGCCATCAATGGAAACAAGCAACCAGGAAGTTCAGGAGAGTGGCTTGAGGGGGGAAATCACATGTGGGGGTGAGATGCAAGAGAGCCTGTGGGAAGCCCTGCAAGCCACAGTGAGAGAGAGCTGAAGCATGATGATTCAGCTCGGGCTCCAGAGCCAAGGATCCAGGTTCAAACCCCAGTCTATTCCTTATGAACTATGTGTGACCTTGGCAATTTTTGCTCCTCCCTGTGCTTTGGTGTGCTTATCTGTAAATGGAGATGATAATAGTACCTGCCTGGTAGGTTTGTTGAGCAGACTAAGCGAGATAACATGTGAACAGCACTTAGAATGCTGAGTGCCTGGCTGTTCTTATGATCACCCCAAGAATGCACAGAGATGTCAATGCAGAGAGCAGTTATGAGCGCTTGCACATGGGAGGAGGGGGAGTCCTCCTGCTGCCCTCAAGCCTCACACGTTGATTCCTGCCTTTCCTGTCTGGTGTTATTCAGGCAAATTCTCTGCAGAAAATGTCCCTCTGCCGACAAGGTCACTTTTCCAACTCCCCAGGGTTGGGAGGTGGGACCTCCTTGACTGTCAGCCACCAAGGACCCTTTTGTGCAGATCTGGCTCTTTCCTTGTTGGATTTTATTGGCTCTGGATATTCAGTCCCTGCTGCCAGAGAAATGTGCCCTCAGTTACCACCATTGCAGGATCACAGCAGACCCCCCCCCCCCCCCCTCAGCTTGATAGGCCTCTCTGTGAAGAAGAAAACTGTGGCAAACAGCCTCTCCAGCCTTCGGCCTGCACACAGCTCAACCCTTCTTCGGCTTTCATGTTGGAAATATGAAGTGTGACTTCCCTTGCACAGGGGAGCCTGAGCCAACCCAAGGCTTGGCTTATCTCTTTACTCAGCATAGTGTTTGTTTTAGGAAAATCAAAGCACTTTCTTTTTCTGCTTTCTTCAAAGAGAGGAAGAGCAAAGCTGGCTGCTGCTCAGGAGCAGGGGTTGCCAAGTTCAGAGGGGTCAGATGAGAGCTTCCCCTTCCCCCTTAGCCGCTTGCCTTCTGGTCATAGGCCTACCCCCTCCACGGGCTAATCTGCAGGCATCAGCTTGAATCAGGGTACCCAGACTCAGGGTTCTGCATCAGGCCCTGCGAGAGGAGGCTGCCCTGAGTTCACCCACCTCTATGGATCTTCTCACTCCAGGTCACAACCATTCACCACCAGCACTGCTGAAGCCTCTCCTCCATACAGGGTTCTGTTGCTCTGGGCTCCTTCCTTCTGGGCCATTCCTGTAGTATTGCAGCTTCAGTACGCCTGCAGGTGGAGAGGTCTTGACAAGAAAGTTACCCCTCTCCCCCCTCATGTTTGTTCTCTTTCTTTTCCTTCTTCCTACCCCACATCCACCAGTCCCTAGGGCCAGTACCACATTCTCCCTCCCCCACTCCAGGGAAGGCCAGAGCCCCTCTTCTCCCTCAGCCTTCACAGAGGTCAGAGTTTCTCATTGCAGGCATTGAGGGAGCTCAGACTGGCTGTCCAAGGCCCAGCCACTGATGGGAACAAACAGCTCATTGTTTGAGATGCTTCTAGAAGTACTCAAAGCCCACTGGGTCCCTGGGGTGCCCTCAGCCAGGACTGGGACAAGGCCAGTGTGTGAACTCAGGAAAGCCGTTGGGGGCCTCCTGGAGCTGTTGAGTCATGGCAGTGGCAATGAATAGTTGGTAACCCCTGGGTCCTGCTTTATTACTTGGTTCAAATCACTTTTCATAGCCAGAGTCTTGTAGTATAAATTACAATGCTCTTTGGCTTAATTTTTTTTAAAGAAAAAAAAATGGGTATTTTCAAACACAGAAAAGCAGAGAGAACAGAACAAAGAAAGCCCAGGTACCCCATCACCCGGATTCAAAAAGCCCAGACTTTGCGTAGCTATGTCCTCAACCTCTTGCTTCACTATCTCTCTCTCTTGAAACATACTTCTCTTTAACTTGCAAACAATTGATGACTTCTTAGGTGAATTTGACACATGCCTTTCTGCCACACTAAACAGGAAACCAATGCTGTTATCACGGTTTATTATCATGGCTTATGCTTTACACTCAGGAGACACAATCTGTTTTACTAGAGAGCTAATCCAATGGCAAAAGACTGTCAGAGAGAACAACCCAACCTTATGCCAAATGGAAAATAGTTGTTTTAGGCAGGCATTTTCTTACACCCAATCAGACAGCTTTAAATAATGATGTGACTGGCCAATTTACACAGCTGCCTTGGGCTGAGGGGTCAGTTGGGGGCTGGCTCTTTACTTGAGCCCTTTCTGATCCTCTCCCAGATTCAGGGCCTCTCTGGATTAGTGGCTCTCTTTGTAGCCTTGTGGTTCAGGGAGGAGGCAGCTGAGGATGTTACCCACAAAGTTATTCATCAGACTTTTTAAGGGAATTACACCATAATTCTTGCAAAAGGCAGCTCCGGGAAAGGGTTTGCCATTCCTAATATTTGGTATGATTTTTTTCCCCTGACTGTACAAAGAAAAAAAAAAAAGAACACTTTTGTGTTCTGCTTTTTGCCTTGGCTACCAGGAAGCTTAGCACTAAGTGTAGAGCCTAATTACAGTGACCTGTGGTCTCCTGTCATTCCAGTTAACTTATCTCTCCCCCCCATTTCCTCTATATGATTTCCAATTTCACCCTTTTATCTTTATATGCCTAGAACACAGAGGTTTTATTGTATCCAAATTTCATTTTTGTTACTTTGAAATTAGGAGTGGTAGAAATTAAAACAAAAGCAAACAGAATGCAACTGCACCTTCCCCATTGAGCCTTGTCTGTAGAGCCCTTGTTTGCAAGAAGCACAAGAAGGTTAAGGTACTAGGTCCAGACCACACAATCAGTAAGTGGCAGGGAGGCATAACCAGACCATATATATATATATATATGCAGTGCATTTACACTTTGTAATTTATGGTTTATACTTTTAAAAGGGCTTACTCATATCTTGAGCAAATTGGCTCAATTTGTCCTTGATTTATTCTTTCAACAAGTACTCACTGCTCACTTTATCTATATCATAATGGGCACCATAGACAGACAAATAAAGATAACACAAACATTGTCCTTAGGGAATTTACAATGTAATGGGGGAATATCACAATGTTCATGTAATTAAAACCCAAAATGAAAAGTGTGGGAGTGTTTTAGATAAATTTTATAGGAGTTGACAGGAGGGAGAAGCTGCATGAAGTGAATGAGAAGAGACTTTATGTAGTTGGCATTCGAGTTGATTCTTGAAGGAGAGGGAAGGAATGGACACTGATTGCTACTATCCCTATTTTACAGAGATTGAAATCAATTCAGAAAGAGGAAGGCAATTTCCTGGCATCACACAGAAGTTATTACTGTCACAATCATCCCACTGCTTCCTTTTGTTGAAGCTGGTCCTGTGGCTTGAGGGTAACTGAAGGCTGGATTAAATTTTTCTTAGGTGACAACCATTGAATTAATGGTATTTACAAGCCAGAGCCCGAGCCTTGGTATTTGGGGCAGTAGTTTTTTTTATTTGTAAAAGACAAAACATCATTTTGAGCTAGGTTAGGGTAAAAAGTGGGAATTCAGGGAAGCCATTGAAGTATCACAGACAATTTAAAGATGGGTTCAAGAAGCAACTGGGGCTCAGAGACAGCAGGCATGGGGCTGGCATGCCACAAGAAGCCGCACTTTGTGTCTGTGGCCTGTGGTTCTACCAGAGTATCAACTTCATTTGCTACCCCCTTCACCCCCGTAGCCCATTTTTCAAGACTGACTTCGAAATGAGAAACTTTGTCATGTGGGTGCCTGTAGCCCACATATGTCTGCCCTCCCTCGGAACTGACATAGACATTACTCTTTGCCTCCTTCGAAAGCAATTGTATGAACATCCCACCCCTCACCCTCCTGCTCCTACCCCAAAGCTTCCTATAGCCTTGAGAGGGAACTGGCTTCACATGGTTGTTTGGAAAGGGGAAGGGAAGGTGGCCTTGTCAGGAGGTGGTTTATAACACCTCGGCATGGCATCTTGCACTTCCCTGCCACCATGACTTTAGGATGCTGTATGTTTTTTCCATTTCTGGATATCTCCAGCTCTCCTTTCGTTATTGTTTTAAATTAAAGTTTGGATTTTGAAATAACTATGGATTTACATGTAATTATGAGAAACCATTCAGAGAGAGCCCACATAGTCTTCACCAGGTCCCCCAAAGGTAACATCTTGCAAAACTATAGAATAATGTCACAACCAAGATACTGATGGTATCACAGAACGTTTCTGTCATCATACCTTCATGTTGCCCTTTTTGAGCCATGTTGCACCCCCCCCCCTTTATTTTAAAGAGAGAGAAAGCACAAGTGAGGGAGAGGGAGAGAGAGAGAGAGAGAGAGAGAAGCAGGGCTTGAGTTCACCCAGAGTGGGGCTCCAGCTCATGAACCATGAGATGGTGACAGGAGAGGGTCAGATGCTTAACTGACTGAGCCACCCAGGCACCCTGCCATGTTACCCTTTTTTTAGTGACTTCCCTTTCCCTGCCACTGCCTCCTTTACCACTGGCAACCACTAATCTCTTTCCCATTTCTATATATAAATGGAATCACACACTGTGTAACCTTTTGGGTTTCTTTGCTGCATATATTACTGCCTGTGTCAATAGCTTGTTACTTTTCTTTTCTGAGTAGCAGTCCACAGCATGGCTGTGGTGCAGTTTTACCTTCATCCACTAAAGGGCATCTGGGCTGTTTGAAGTCGTTGGCTAAAATGAAAAACACTGCTATAAACATTTGTGTGCAGATTTTTGTGTGACATGTTTTATTTCTCTGGGATAAATGCTAAGGAGGGATAAATGCTAAGCTGTCTGGTAGTTGCATTTAAAATAAATTGATACATTTTAAAAAATGGACTTTTTGTGTGTCAACTATACTTCAATTAAAAAAACAAAAAGAAAATCAGGGGTGCCTGGGTGGCTTATTCTGTTAAGCGTCTGACTCTTGGTTTCGGCTCAGGTCATGATCTCATGGTTTGTGAGACTGAGCCCTGCACTGGGCTCTGTGCTGACAGTGCGGAGCCTGCTTGGGATCTTCTCTCTTCCCTCTCTCTTTCTCTCAAAATAAATAAATAAACTTAAAAAAAGGAAAAAAAAGAAAATCAAACCAACAAAATTTTTTGCCATTAATATTTTTGCAACACGTTAGAGCTGTATTTATAATAAATTGGAGAATGTGATTTAAAAAAAAAAGACTTTTTAAGAGCAGTATTAGGCTTACAGCAAAATTGAGCAGAAGGTGCAGAGATTTCCCATAAACCCCCTGCCTCCACCAGCCTCCTCCATTATCAAAATTCCACACCAGAGTGGTACATTTGTTACAATCTATGAATCTACATTGATGCATCGTTCTTACCTAAAGTCTATGGTTTACATCAGGGTGTTATGTATTCTATGGGTTTTGACAAACATATAATGACATGGATGCATCACTATAACAGTATCATACAGGATAGTTTGCTCTAAAAAATCCTCTGGGTTCCACCTAGTAATCCCTCCCTCCCTTCCTCTTAGTTCCTGACAACCACTGATCTTTTTATAGTCTCTATGGTTCTGCCTTTTCCATGATCATACAATATGTAGCATTTTCAGATTGGCTCTTTTCACTTAGCAATATGCATTTAAGTTTCCTTTATATGTTTTCATGGCTTGATAGCTCATTGTTTCCAGTGCTGAATAATACCCAGTGTCTGGATGTACCACAGTTTCTGTATCCATTCACCTACTGAAGGACTTCCTAGTTGCCCCCAAGCTTTAGCAATTATGGTTGAAGTTGCTAAAACATTCCATGTGCAGATTTTGTGTGGGTCTAGTGTTCAACTTATTTGGTAAATACCAAGGAGTATAATGCTGGTTCGAATGGTAAAGCATATTCAGTTTTGTAAGAAACTGCCAAACTGTCTTCCAAAGTGGCTGCACATTTTACGTTCCCACCAGCAGTGAAGGAGAGTTCTTGTTGCTCCACATTTTCACTTGCATTTAATGTTGTCAGTGTTTTGGATGTTTGTCATTCAACCAGATGTGTGGTGGTATGCCATTTTTTTTTTTTTTTTACTGTTTATTTATTTTGAGAGCACACTCATGTGCATAAGCAGTGGAGGGGCAGAGAGAGAGAGAGAGAAGAGAGAATCTCAAGCAGGCTCTGTGTTGTCAGTGAGAAACAGGAGATCATGACCTGAGCCGAAGTCAAGAGTCAGGAGCTTAACCGACTGAGTCACCCAAGTGCCTTGGTATGTCATAGTTCTAATTTACATTTCCCTAATGATATATGATGTGGAGCATCTTTTCACATATTTATTTTCCACCTGTGTATCTTCTTTGGTGAGGTGTCTATTCAGGTCTTTTGTCTATTTTTAAACCAGGTTGTTCAATTTATTTTTGTTAAGTTTTAAGTGTTCTTTGCATATTTAGGATAGTAGTCCTTTATCAGATACGTCTGTTGATGTGATAGATTATTTTAATTGATTTTCAAGTGTTGAACCAGCCTTGCATATCTGGGGTAAATTCCACTTAATTGTGGTTTCTAAGTCTTCTTATACATTACTGGATTATATTTGCTAATAATTTTTGAGGATTTTTACATCTAAGTTAATGAGAGATATTGATTTGTAGTTTTCTTATATGCCTGTCTGGTTTTGGTGTTAGGGTATGGCTAGTATCATAGAATGAGTTAAGATATATTACCCTTTGTTCTGTCTTTTGGAAGAGATTGCAGATAATTTATATAATTTTTTCCTTTGGTAGAATTAACCAGTAAACACATCTGGGTTTCGTGCTTTCTGTTTTGGAGTACTATTAATTTTTGATACAATTTCTTTAATAGATATAAATCTATTCAGATTGTTCATTTCTTGTGTGAATTGTAGCAAAGTTTGTCTTTTAAGGAATTGGTCCATTTCATTTAGGTTATCAGAGTTGTGAACATAGAGTTATATTCCTTTATTGTCCTTTTAATGACTATTGGATCTGTAGTGATGGCCTTTTATAATTTGTGTTTCCTCCACTTTTTTCTTAGCCTGGTTACACGCCTATCAATTTTACTGCTCTTTTCACAGAACAAGTTTTTTTGGTTTTGTTGAATTTCTCTATTAATTTCCTCTTTCTAATTTAATTGATTTCTGCTTTTCATCTGCTTATTTTAGTTTTTTTTTCTTTTTCTATTTTCCTAAAGTGGTAGCTTTGATTATTGATTTTAAATCTTTCTTTTTTCCTAATATATATACATTCAATTCTGTGAATTTCTCTCAGAAATTGATGTTTCATTGTCATCTAATTCATGATGTTTAAAAACTTATCTTGAGATTGTGTTGTTTAATCTCCAAATATTTTGGGGTTTTCTAGATATCTTTTTATTACTCATTTCCAGTTTAATTCTCTTATGATCTGAGAGCAGATAGTATTTTATTTCTATTCTTTTAATTTTTTTAAGGTTTATTTTAGGGCCCAGACTGTGATCTATCTTGATGACTGTTCCACATGAGCTGGGTAAGAATGTGTATTCTTGAGAAGAATCTGTATTCTGTTGTTGGGTGCAATAGTCTATAGATGTCAATTGTATCCAATTTATTGAGGATATTGTTGAGTTCAACTATGTCCTTACTGATTTTCTGTCTTCTGGGTCTGTCCATTTCTGAAACAGGGATATTAAAATTTCCAACACTAACAGTGGATTCATCTGTTTCTCCTTGCAGTTCTATGAGTTCTTGCCTCACGTAGTTTGACAATCTTTTGGGAGGTACACAGGCATTATAGATCGTTATGTCTTATGTCACTGGAGGCAAGGGCAAAAAAAAAAAAAAAAAAAAAAACCAAAAATGAACTATTGGGACTTCATCAAAATAAAAAGCTTCTGCACAGAGAAGGAAATCATCAACAAAACTAAAAGGCAGACATGGATTGGGAGAAGATATTTGCCAATGACATATCTGATAAAGGGTTAGTATCCAAAATCTATAAAAAAAACTTATCAAACTCAACACCCAAACCCAAATAATCCAGTGAATAAATGGGCAGAAGACATGAATAGACACTTTTCCAAAGAAGACATCCAGATGGCTAACAGACACGTGAAAAGATGCTCAACATCACTCATTATTGAGGGAATACCTATCAAAATCACAATGAGATACCACCTCACACCTGTCAGAATAGTTAAAATTAACAATACAAGAGACAATAGGTTTGGCAAGGATGTTGAGAAAGATGAGCACTTTTGCACTGATGTGGGAAATGCAAACTGGTGCAGCCACTCTGGAGAACTGTATGGATGTTCCTCAAAAAGTTAAAAATAGAACTACCCTATGACCCAGTAATTGCACTATTAGGTATTTACCCAAAGGATACAAAAGTACAGATTCAAAGGGATACATGCACCCTGATGTTTATAGCAGCATTATCGACAATAACCAAAATATGGAAAGAGCCCTAATGTCCATCAACTGATAAATGGACAAAGAAGATGTGGTATATATAAATATATATATATATATATATATATATATATATATATATATAATGGGATATTACTCAGCCATCAAGAAAAAAAGAAATCTTGCCATTTTCAATGACATAGATGGAGCTAGAGTGTATTATGGTAAGTGAAAAAAGTCAGAGAAAAACAAATACCATATGGTCTTACTCATATGTGGAATTTAAAAAAGAAAACAGATGAATATATGGGAAGGGGGGGAAACATGAGAGAGGGAAACAAGCCATAGGAGACTCTTAATGGTAGAGAACACACCGAGGGTTGATGGAGGGAGGTGGGTGGGGGATAGGCTAGATGGGTGATGGGTATTAAAGAGGACACTTGTGGGGCGCCTGGGTGGCTGGGTCGGTTAAGCGTCTGACTTCGGCTCAGGTCATGATCTCATGGTCCGTGAGTTCGAGCCCCGCGTCGGGCTCTGTGCTGACAGCTCAGAGCCTGGAGCCTGTTTCAGATTCTGTGTCTCTCTCTCTCTGACCCTCCCCCGTTCATGCTCTGTCTCTCTCTGTCTCAAAAATAAATAAACGTTAAAAAAAATAAATAAATAAAAAAATAAAAAGGACACTTGTGATGAGCACTGGGTGCTGTATGTAAGTGATGAATCACTGAATTCTGCTCCAGAAACCAATATTTCATGGTATGTTAGTTAACTAATAATAAATAAATAAATGAATAAATAAATAAATAAAATATTGTTATGTCTTCTTGGAGAATTGAGCCCTACATATTAATCCTTGATAACTTTTCTTGTTTGAAATTAATATAGCTACTCCCACTTTCTTTTGATTAGTTGGCATGATATTTTTATTTGCTAACTTTAAATTTATATGTCTTTATATTTAAAGCGGGTTTCTTGCAAACAATAGGAGGATTTTGTTTTTTTTGATTCACTGTGACAATCTTTTAATTGATATATTTAGACCATTAACATTTAAAGTGATTATCGATATAGTTGGATTAATAACTACAATATTTGTTACATTTTCTATATGTTGATCTTGACTTTGTTCCTATTTTTGTCTACCATTCCTTTCCTGTCACAATATTATTTTATGATTCCATTTTCCCTCCTTTCTTACCATATCAGTTATAATTTTTTTTTTTTACTTCTTTTAGTAGTTAACTTATGGTTTGCAATATACATTTACAACTATTTCAAGTCCACTTTCAAATAACACTATATTACTTCGTGGATACTCCAAGTACTTTATATTAACAAAAGAACCCTAATTATTCTCTTGTCCCTTATATTATTACTGCTATTCATTTTACTTATAGATTAGCATACAAAATACATATATATATACATATATTGTACATATATATATACACACACAAGTATATGTAATTGAATACATGGTTGCTATTATTATTTTGAACAAACTGTTATCTCTGAGGTCAAGTAACTATAAGAAAAATAAAAGTTTTAATTTTACTTTCACTAATTTCTTTTTTTTAATATGAAATTTATTGTCAAACTGGTTTCCATACAACACTCAGTGCTCATCCCAGCAGGTGCCCTCCTCAATGCCCATCACCCACTTTCCCCTCCTTCCCACCCCCCATCAACCCTCAGTGTATTCTCAGTTTTTAAGAGTCTCTTATGGTTTGCTTCCTTCCCTCTCTAACTTTTTTTTCCCCTTCCCCTCCCCCATGGTCTTCTGTTAAGTTTCTCAGGATCCACATAAGAGTGAAAACATATGGCATGTGTCTTTCTCTGTATGACTTATTTCACTTAGCATAACACTCTCCAGTTCCATCCACGTTGCTACAAAAGGCCATATTTCATTCTTTCTCATTGCCAAGTAATATTCCATTGTATATATAAACCACAACTTCTTTATCCATTCATCAATTGATGGACATTTAGGCTCTTTCCATAATTTGGCTATTGTTGAAAGACTTTCATTAATTTCTTCTTCAGTGCTCTTCCTTTCTTGTGGATCCAAGTTTCTGACCTATATCATTTTCCTTCTCTTTGAAGAGGTTATTTTAACATACCTTTTAAGGCAGCTCTAAGCAACAAATTACTTCAATTTTTGTTTGCCTAAGGAAGTCTTTCCTCCTCACTTGTGAAGGATAACTTCAAAGGGTACAGAATTCTGGGTTGATTTTTTTTTTCTTTCCTTTCAACACTTTAAATATGTCACTCCATTCTCTTCCTGCCTGCATCTGCATGGTTTCCGAAGAGAAGTCAAATATAATTCTTATCTCTGTTCCCCTAAGATAAGGTGTTTTTAAACTCCGTTTCTTTCAACATTTCAATCTTTATTTTATTTTAATTTTGTTTATTTTTGTTATTTATTTATTTTAATTTTCTGCACTTTTTTTTCTTTAAAGTTTATTTATTTTGAGAGGGAGAATAAGAGAGCAAGAGAGAGAACACAAACAGGAGAGGGGCAGAAAGAGAGGGAAAGAGAATCCCAGGCAGGCTCCATACCATCAGCACAGAGCCTGACACGGGGCTCAGTCCCACAGAACCATAAGATAGTGACCTGAACTGAAATCAAGATCAGACACTTAACTGATTGAGCTACCCAGGTGCTTCTGCACTTTGATTATGATGTGCCTAGGTGTCTTTTTGTTTGTTTTTGCATTTATCCTGGTTGGTATTCTATGAGCTTTATGGTTCTATGGTTTAGTGTCATTAATTTGGGGGGGAAATTCTGAGTCATTGTTGCTTTAAATATGTCTTCTGTTCCTTTCTTTCTTTTCCTTTTGGTATTTCCATTACATGTATTTTACACCTTTTGTGGTTGTCCTATATTTCTTCTTGGATATTCTGTTCTGGTTTTTTTTTTTTTTCCAGTCTTTTTTCTTTTTTGTTTTCAGTTTGGGAAATTTCTATTGAGATATCCTCAAGTTCAGATATTTTTTTCCCTTAGCCATATCCAGCCTACTACTGAGTTCACGGAAGATATTGTTTATTTCTGTTACAGTGTTTTCTTATTTTTAGCATTACTTTTTGGTTCTTCCTCAGAATTTCCATCTCTCTGTTTACATTGCTCATCTGTTCATGCATGCTGTCTACTTTATCCACTAACAGTCTTAGCATATTAATCATACAGTAGTCCCCTATCCCAACCTTATCCATGGTTTTGCTTTCTGTGGTTTTAGTTACCTGTGTTCAACTGTGGTCTGTAGACAGAGGCCTCTCCTTCTGATGCATTGTCAGAAGGTCAATAGTAGCCTAACACTTCTATGTCACAATTCCAGTGTCATTGATCTCACCTCATGTCATTTTGTGGGCATTTTACCATCTCACATCATCATCATCATAAGAAAGATGAGTTACAGTACAATAAGATATTTTGAGAGAGAGAAAGCACATTCACATAACTTTTATTACAGTATATTTTGTAAATTGTTCTATTTTATTATTAGTTATTGTTAATCTCTTACTGTACCTAATTCATAAATTAAACTTTATCATAAGTATGTATGTATAAGAAGAATATACTGTATATAGCATTTAATACTATCTATTATTTCAGGAATCCACTGGGGGTTTTGGAATGTATCCCCCATGGATAAGGGGGACCACTCGAGTTGTTTTAAATTCCTGATAATTCCAATATCCTTGCTATGTTTGAGTCTGGTTCTGATACTTGCTTTGTTTCTTCACACTGTGTTTTTTGACATTTGGTATGCCTTATAATTTTTTCTTGATAGCTGAACATGATGTACTAGGTAAAAGGAACTGTAGTAAATAGGCCTTTACTAATGTGGTAAAGTGTGGGTAGAAGGAACTTTTCTATAGTCACATGATTAGATCTTAAGCCTTCTAGTGAGTCTATGCTTCTGGAATGTGAACTTTACACATACTTCTCAGTTTTGTTTTTTTACTCCCTTAGGTGGTAAGATAGCTAGAAGGGACTGGGGTTGGGTATTTTCCTTCTCCCACAGGGAAGGCTAGAGTGATCTGGAGTTGACTATTTTCTTTTCTCCAGGTGGATTAGGCTCAGAAAAAACCATCAGTAGTTTAGGCTCTAGTAAAATTGTTTCCCTTGAGGACAGGCCTCTGGTGAATTTCAAAATGGTTCATTTTCTCCTCCTCCTGCTGGAAGCACAAAGGGATTTTCCTATAGCATTCACTGTGAGAACCTGGGGGTAAAACTCACAAGAGTGTGAGAGTTGTCTTGCAGTTGTTGGCTTTTGTTCACACAGAATTTCTAGAAATTTGCAATTGCAGTTTAGATTTTCCTGCCTCAGCACTGGTTTCCAAAGAGGTTTTTCTCATGGGTTTCTGCTCTGGTAGGTTGTAATTCTCTGCATTGTCTGTCGGTTCCTCCAATTTTGGACACAGAAGTGTATGCTGTGACCTCATTTCTCTGATAAATCTAAGAAGAGTTGTTGATTTTTACTTGTTGTTAGGACAGAGTGATGACTTCTAAGCTCCTTACATGCCAGGCCGGAAACCAGAAGTCAGGCGTGGCTTTTTTCAGGCTGTATAATTCTCTGAGGATTCATCCAGGGTGTTGTGTGTGTCCATAGTTTGTTATTCTTCATTTCTGAGTATTCCATGGTGTGGATATGCCACATTTGTTTAACCATTCATCTATTGAAAGATATCTGGGCTGTTTCAAGTTTTGGGCTATAATGAAAAAAGCTACTAGAAACATTTATGTTTAGGTTTTTGTGTGAAAATATCTTAATTTCTCTGGGATAAATGCCCAAGAGTACAATTGCTGGATCATATGGTAGTTGCGTGGTTAGTTTTTTATGAAATGATCAAGCTGTTTTCCAGAGTAGCTGTACCATTTTATATTCTCACCAGGAAGGTGTGAGTGCTTTTGTTTCTCCTTATCACTTTTTAAAATTTTAGCCATTTTGATAGGTATGTAGTGATATCTCATATGGTTTTAATTTGCGTTTCCATAATGATTAATGATGTTGAACATTTTTTAATGTGCTCACTTGTCATTCTTATGTCCTCTTTGTATATGTCTCTTTATGTCTTTTGCCCATTTTTAAATTGGATTGTTTATATTTTGACTGAGTTTTGAATGTTCTTTTTATATTTTAGTTACTAGTCCTTTGCCAGATATGTGGTTTAAAAGTATTTTCTCCCAGTCTGTAGACCTCTTGATAAGGTCTTCTGCAGAGCAAATGTTTTTAATTTTGATAAAATCCAATTTATTATTTTTCCTTTTGTGGATTGTAATTTTGGTGTCAAGCTTGGGAATTCTTTGTCTAGCTTTAGATCCCAAAGATTTCTCTCCTAGGTTAAAAAAAAAAAAAGCCTCATAGTTTTTTTTTTTTAACATTTAAATCCATGATCCGTTCTGAGTGAATTGGCAAATTCAATTTAACAAAGGTCCTTATATTTATTTGTTTATTTATTCATTCATTTGTTTATTTTTGAATTGATGTTTAACTGGAATTAAATATTATATTAGTTTCAGGTATACGACATACTGATCCAACAATTTTATACATTGTGCAGTGCTCACCACTATAAATGTAGTTACCACTTGTCACCATGCAACATTTGGCTGTTTATAGTTTTATATTTTAAGTCCATGATCCATTCTAAGTGAATTTTTATAAGGCATGAGGCTTGGATTGAAGTCATTTTGTTGCCTCTGGGTGTCTAGTTATTCCAGGGCCATTTTTTTTGAAAAGGTTATCTTTTTCTCCATGAATTGCTTTTGCAGTTTTGTCAATAATTAGTTGGACATACTTACGTGGGTCTGGCTTCTCTATTCTGTTCCACTCATCTATATATTTTTCCCTCTGCCAATATACACAATCTTTATTGCCGTATCTATAATGTCATCCTCTTATTGATTCTTCTTTTGCAAAAATTTCTTCTAAGTATTCTAGTTCTTTTGCCTTTCCATATAAATTTTAGAAATAATTTTGTCTATAGTTACAAAAATCCTTGATGGCATTTTGATAAGAATTATGTCAAATCTATGTATAAGTTTGAGGAGAATTGACATGTTCACTATGTTGAGTCTTCTAATCATGAGCACGGTCTATCTCTCCACTTCAGAAGGATATTTTTGCTAGATACAGAATTCTGGATCGACAATTCTTTTCTTTCAACACTTGAAATATATTGTATTACTTCCTCATGGCATTTTTCGTCTCTGGTGAGAAATCCACTCTCATTTTAATCCTGCTCCCTGCCCCTCAGCCCTTGTAAAGTTTCACTTCTCTTCTGTGGAACTTTTCTTTGGTTTTAGTTTTCAGAGTTTTTCTATCTTGGTATAGGTTTCTTTGGATTTATCCTATTAGCCTTTGTTCAGGTTCTTGAGTCTCTATGTTTTTGCTTTTTACTAAATTTGGGAAGTTTTCAGACATTATTTCTTCAAGTACTTTTTCAGTCCTGCCTCTTTTTTATCTCTTTTCAGGATTTGGATGACTTGAATGTTAGATTTTTGATGTTGTTCTTATAATCCCATATGTCCCTGAAGCTCTGTTCATGTTTTTTTTTCAGTATAATTTCTCTCTGTTGTTAATATTGGGTATTAAAAATTTTTTAATATTTATTTTTGAGAGAGAGAGAGAGAGAGAGAGAGAGAGTGAGAGAGAGCGTGTGAGTGAGCAGGGGAGGGACAGAGAGAGGGAGACACAGAATCTGAAGTAGGCTCCAGGCTGTGAGCTGTCAGCACAGAGCCTGATGTGGGCCTTGAACCCATGATCCATGAAATCCTGACCTGAGCCAAAGTTGGATGCTTAACTGACTGAGCCACCCAGGTGCCAATATTGGGTATTTTTTATTGCCTTTATTTTCAGGTGTATGGATTCTTTTCTTTGTCCTCTGTTTTCTGCTGTTGTGTCCACCAATTGAGTTTCTATTATATTTTTCAGTTCCAAAATTTCCATTTAACTCTTTTTAATATCTTCCTTTTTTTTTTGCTGTGACTTTTTATTTTTTAATTTGTCTTTAAGCATTGTATAAATTGAAGCATTTTTATGATGACTGTTTTAAAATCTCTGTCAGATAATACTACAATTGCTATTATACTGGTATATGTATTTATTGATGGTCTTTTTTTCATTCAAATTGTTTTCTTAGTTCTTGGCATGTGAGATTTCCAGCTAAAACTTGGACATTTTGGGTATTATGTTTGGGACTCTGATTCTTATTTAAGCCTTCTATTTTAGCTTTTATTTATTTATTTTTTAAAGTCACTGTTGTGGGAGAAGAATGGCATGTGGTTACTGCTAGGTGAGAATAGATATCTGGGTCCCTCATTTGACCTCTAATGACACCTGAAGGGGACTCCTCATTACTGTTGGACAAGGGGGGTGGTTTCTGACTCCTCACTAGGCCTCCACTGAAATCTCCTGGCTGACAGAGGTAGGAGTATCTTGTTCCTGCTTCCCATGTAGTCTCCACTGACACTAGGGAAGGTAGGTGTGGTGGTTTCATTACAGCTGGGTGGCAGTGAGTCCTGATTTTCCACTAAGTTTTCTCTGACACAAGCTCTGCAGGCTGAGGGGACACCTCATTATTTCCATGTGGACTTGAAGTCCAGTTCCCCATTTGTCTCCACCTACACCTCAGTGGAAGATGATTTGTCACTGCCCAGTGGGGGGTAAATCTCCTGGCTCTCTTCTTGGCCTTTGTGATAGTGACACTGTAGGTGTCTTTTTACAGCCTGATGAGGTGATGAAAAGTAACTCCCCATTCAGACTCTGCTGGCAGAGATAGGGTGGGGCCACAGCTTTTTTCTATGGCATCTGGCTGGAGTAGAGCTGTGATGGTCTGCAAGTTTTGTGTTTTGCTTGGCTTCCTTTTCCTGGTTCTTTGGCCAAAGAGAGAAGGCTTTTGTTCAGAGTTTGTCTGTGTTTCGGTCTGTTTGCCACTATCTTCAGCTCCAAATCTGGTATAGATAAGGTGAAAAATAAGCCAAGGGAACTCACCACTCTCTTGTCCTTGGTTCCCTAGGTCCCTGTCTCATCTGCCTTCTTCTACCTGCCAGAGTGTATTTATGTTATTTTATATATTCTGTCCAGGGTTTTTAGTTGTACATGGTGGAAGGCATGGGGAAACTATATTTACTCCTCTTTACACAAATGGAGAGTCAGCCCTCCTTTTGAGCTTCACAAAAATTATCACAATTATCTAAACTGGGGACTGGGATCCTGGGCAAAGGTAGTTTTTATAATTGTTTAATTTATGCTTTTATATTTTATTGGTGAAAATATATTTAACATTTAATATTAAGATTTAATAGCCATGAACTATGAAAGCTGTTCTACAAATATCCCATTTAACCCTCACGGTGACCCTTTGTAAGGGCATTGCTATAACCCTGAATTTACAGATCAGAAAACTGGGGCTTGGCAAGCAGTTTACCAGGGGTCACACAGATGGTGAGTGCAGGGCTGGGTTCTGAACCTGCACCTGATTTCAAAGGTTCTACTGAGATGCCAACTGCCAAATTCTTCTGTCTGGGAGGCCTGGCAGACTATTGACTTATTGATGGGTTGTTGACTGTAGGAGTTATGTGGTTTGGCCAGAATCTTACTTGCTGTGGTGGATGGTGCCTTTCAGGACTTCCATTGACCCAGGAGGGTACTGGGGGACAATTCTTAGAGAGTCAAGGGTTAAGCCCAGGTGCTCGAGGCCATCTCTTTCTTTTTTTTAGTTTCTAAACCAAAACAAGTCCTTTCCTTTAAAAGGGGCTCATCCTATCTGCCTGCTTCATAGGAACCTGGATTTGTTTAAAAGTTTGATCAGGTCATTTGGACCAGTATCTGACTTTGTTTGCACCCTTGAGTCTCTAGACTAGAGAAGAAAATTTTAGTCTGAGGAGCTCTGTCACTGTGCCCATGAATGCCCATAAAAGGAGGTTTTTCCCTGTCATAAGCTTGCTGGGTTTTTTTAGCTCAGGAGGCCTGGTTTAAAAACAAACATCTAACATTTATGTTGGATCTTAACCAACTCCACCAATCTGACATTCTCTTTAAAGTGCAGTTGTAACTCCAAAGTATGTAGTGAAGAAAAAAAAAAGGAACACCCTTCATACGTCACATCTCTGTTCCTGGCTGGAACTGAAACCTCACTTTTAATGCTGTTGCTTGTGTGGGGCCTGCTTCTACTGGGGAAGCAGTTTGGACTAGAGGGAAGGTAAGGGCTGAATATCAAAGAGGTAGAGTTCAGACTTTAGCTGTGTAAGAAATTTAGTGATATGCAAACAAACACGTGGATGCTCCCTGATTCCCACACCCACATTTTAGAAACTGCGATGAACCCACAAGCAGAAAGAATGTGTCTAACTTGAGATGATCAAAAGCAAGAACTTTGGAATCAGAGACATGTTAGGTCAGTCTCAGCTTCTCTACTTGTACTTGGGTGTCATTGGAAAGATTTCTTAACCTCTTTGCGCTTCAACTTCCTCAGCTGTGAAGTGAGGATAATGACACTCAGACACTCAGGGTTGCTGTTGCAAGGATTATATTAGATATTGCAAGGAAAATGGCCAGAACATACTCAGCACTCTATAAACATTCACAACTCATGACATGATCAGAATATAACTTATTATTGTCCCTTTAAAATTATTCAGCTGGCAAAATCTTCCTTTGCCTTAGAAGGAAATGCCTAGCAGGTACATCTTACCAATACATGATGGCCATAATGGCCTCAATTCAGAAACTGCAATATCCAGGCAAAGATAATAATCATTCTGAACTGGATTTAATTTTAAATCTCCTACCTATTTTGGCTTAAGTGAGCCTCAGGTAGGATCCTCCTGGAGCTAACAGTGGGAGAGAAGTGGGGGATGTGCTTGGTTCTCTATTTTCCAGCACTTTCTTTTCTTTTCTTTTTTTAAATATAATTTATTGTCAAATTGGCTAACATACAGTGTGTAGAGTGTGCTCTTTGTTTTGGGGGGTAGATTCCCGTGGTTCATTGCTTACATACAACACCCAGTGCCCATCCCAACAAGTGCTCTCCTTAATGCCCATAACCCACTTCTCCTCTCCCCCCCATCCACCCTCAGTTTGTTCTCTGTATTTAAGAATCTCTTATGGGTTGCCTCCCTCCTCTCTGTAACTATTTTTTCCCCTTCCCTTCCCCCATGGTCTTCTGTTAAGTTTCTCAAGATCCACATATGAGTGAAAACATATGATATCTGTCCTCTGATTGACTTATTTCACGCAGCATAATACCTTCCACTTCCATCCATATTGCTGCAAATGGCATGATTTCATTCTCTCTCATTGCCAAGTAGTATTCCATTGTATATATAAACCACATCTTCTTTATCCATTCGTCAGTTGGTGTCCAGCCTTTTGTTTTCATCTTTCTCCCTCAACTCTTGGTTGGTTTCTGTTCCTGCCATGGATGGGAAGGTGGGGGAGAGTGGTGAGAATAAGCAAGGAGAAGACATAGGAAAGGTCCTTGTTGACTGGAAATGTCCCAAAGTGGCTTTGTGCTTGGGGTGTATAGAGAACTCTCTACTGGTGGGCACTTTGGTGGGTTCTTCCACATTCTCAATACCACTCACTTCTGCAGACCCCTTGACTCAGTGGTTGTATTTTAAATCTACCAGGACATTGAAAAAGAAACCTAGACAATATTATTTCCTTTTAAAAAAACAGCATTGAATCTTTCCAATTGCTTCTTTGGGGGTATGCTAAGAGCACAGGCTTATTCAGTGAAAATCAAAACCTCATATAATTTGAGGCAAAACATCAGCATAAAGTAATAGGTGAACATGGAAAATGCAATGTTAAAACAATTATACCCACTGAAATTTTGCACAGTGCACTGTAAATGAGGGCTAACACACTGAAAGTATTGTGTCATGTCACTGAACATGCCATGTACTGTAAGGTAATATTTGTTATGTCTATTTGCCTATGTGTTCAGACTTATGGTCCCATGTGTGTGATTGCTTTCAACTCCTACAGTCCTCAGCAGTCCTGAATTTATCTCTATCATTTTGAGGTTGGGGCCCCTCTGCTACTAGGCAAAACCTTTTGACAGAATTTACAAGACAGCCCCAATCTTCCTCTTTTTCTCCTGGGCTAAAATCTCAATACTTGAGAGACATGATGCACACTTGCCCTGATAAACTGAGGGAAAGTGGTTTGATTTCCATGCAACCACCTCTGACATCACCAAATTGGACACATAGGAGGCTCCTGACTTTCCTTTCTCCCATGGATGTACTGAACAGCCAATTATACATGGATCAATTCCCTCTGAGAGACATCCAGAAACACGTTAGATGCCTGAAAAAATACAGACATTGAAATGGGTAAGAAAGGCTGAGACACTCTTTCACCATAAACTTCACTCCTAGTACATCACAGCATTTATAATCAGGAAGCATCCCCCAAATCCCAGTTTTTCCCTTAGAAGTGAGGGCTTTGTATTGCACATATAGCACCCCAACTTTTGAAGCTGCCAACCAAGGTAAGAGCCTCAAATCACTTCCAAAGGCTAGTGGGTCTTGCATTTGGAAGTCCTGTAGGACTATAGTAAACAAAGAGACAATTGCAAATAGGCACACAAGTGCTCTCTGTGGCTATTCCTTTGGACACAGTGCAGTCAGAGAAGACAAAAATGCATATCTCCCAGATTTTTCCTGAAAAACGTTTGCATATTTTCTGAGCTGCTGCCTAAGGGCCCAGTTTCTAATCAACCTGCATCTGAGTGCTGACTGAGACCCTTTCAGGAGTTTGAAAGAGCTAGTGGGCACATCCCTTGGTGTCTCCTTCTGGCCCACTCCAACAATAAAACCAAACCTCTGGCTTCTCCCTGGAAGGAGCTTGTCTACACATCTAGTACCCCATGGTTTAAGGCTGTCACCTGAGGAATGAACCTTCATCCTTAGTCACGTACCTGTGATAGCCAATGAAGCTCAACATTCATGAATCCCGTAAACACTATTAAACAACAACAGAAACAACAAAAACAACAACAAAGCAATTTTCAAATGGGTGTGCAAGCACTTCCTGCAGCTACCCACCTCTTATCCCCTGGCTCAGCACAGATGAAGCAGACAAAAATGCCCATCTCATATTTCTCCATGGAAGGAGTATGACTGCATACTTTCCCAGCTGCATACTGTGGTTCTGGCTTCTAATCAGCCTGCACCTGAGAGCTGACTAGGATCCTCCTGGGAGCTTGAATGTGTGCACTCTTCCTCCACAGTCCCCCAGCTCATTCCAACAATAAGAACACGTCTCCAGATTGTCTCTGGAGGGAGCTTTAGCACCCCAACTATTATATCTGCCATCCAAAAGACTGGATCCCAAATCACCTAGCTCTGAGAATTGATGGGATTTAGCATTTAAAGAAAGTCTCCTGGGACCATGCAAAACCAAAAGGTGGTTCTATTTGGGTAAATAGTCATTCCCAGTGACTATTCTCTCTGGTTCAGCACACAGTGTGTAGGCAAAAACACCCAGCTCCCAATTTCTCCCTGATAGAGGCTAGACTGTATATTTAATATCCTGATTATCCCCCCAGCTGCTGCCTGAATATTGGGCTTCCAATTAGCCTATATTGAGGATCTGAAGGGGCAGGTGGTTCGTAGTCCTCTGGAAGTCTGAAGAGGTGTGTGGGCTTTTCCCACACCTTTGAGACATGCACATCTACTGGGACTAAGAACAAAGGTAATGAGTTGGACACTCACAAAGATTTGGGAAGCAACCAGGAGCTCAGACATGGCTGATTGATGAGGTTCATCTCCTGGAAGGGAGACTAATCTGTCAAGACTGAGAAAGGTGGCTGTTTTATCTAATGCACAAAAACTAACACAGAGTCAGGGAAAATGAAGAAACAGGAGAATATGTTTCAAACAAAAGAACAAGATCAATATCCAGAAACTGATCTTAATGAAATGGAGATAAGAGATTTGCTCAATGTAAAGTTCAAATTAATGTAATAAATACAGTCACCAAAGTCAGGAGAGTTATGCATTAATGACATGAGAATTTCAACAGAGATAGAAAATATTGAAATGTACCAAACAGAAATAGAGATGAAGAACACAATAATTGCCCTGAAAAATTCAATAGAAGGGTTCACAGAACCCTAGATTAAATGGAAGAAAGGACTAATGAACTAGAATATGGTGCAAAGGATATCATCCAATCATAGGAGTAAAAGGAAAAAAGAACAAAAAAGAGAGACGATAGCTTAAGAAACTTAAGTACACCATCAAGCAAATGAATATACATATTAAAGATGTTGTAGGAGAAGAGAGAAAGAGAGAGAAAGAAGCAGAAATCTTATTTAAAGAAATAATGACTGAAAACTTCCCTAAGCTGGGGAAAGAAAATATATGTCCAGATCCAGGAAGCCTAAAAGTGGAGGAACTAAAGAGATCCTCACTAAGACACGTTATAATTAAATTGTTAAAAGTTAAAGACAAGGAGAGAATATTAAAAGCAAGAGAGAAGTGACTTGGTACACAAAGGAATCCGCGTAAGACACCCAGCAGATTTTTTGGTAGAAACCTTGCAGGCCATAAAGAAGTGGTATGATATATTTAGAGTTCTGACAGAAAAGAAAAATTCCAATCAAGGATACTTTACCTGGCAAAGTTGTCCTTCAGTATTGAAAGAAAGATAAAGACTTTCCCAGACAAACAAAAGCTGAAGGAGTTTATTGCCACTAGATTGACCTTACAATAAATGTTGAAGGGAGTTTTTTAAGTTGAAATAAAAGGATGCTAATTAGCAACATGAAAATATGTGAAAAACTAAGAATTAAGGTAAATATGTAAATTTAGAATACCCTAATTTTGTAATGTGGCAGGTACATCACTTATAACTTTAGTATATAGGTTAGAAGACAAAAGTATTAAAGATAAATATGGCTACAATAATTTGTTAATGAACATACAATAGAAAAAGTTACAAATTATGACATCAAAAACATAAAATGGGTGAATGTAAAAATGTAGAGCTTTTGTGTGTATTTAAAGTTAAGTTTTTATGGGTTTAAAATAGACTGCAAAACATCTGTAAGATGTTTTATGTAAGCCTCATGATAACTACAAAACAAAAACCTATAGTAGATACACAAAAGGGAAAGAGAAAGGAACCAAAGCACATCATCACAGAAAATCATTAAACAAAGGAAGAGGGCAAGAGAGGGCGATGGAACAAAGAGACTACAACACATCTAGAAACAATGAATAACATGGCAATAGTAAGTCCATACCAGTCAATAATTACTTTAAATGTAAATGGATTAATTATCCAATAAAAAGACATAGAGTAGCTGAATGGATAAAAAAACATGACAATCTGTATTCTGCCTACAAGAGACTCACTTCAGCTTTAAGGTCACATATAGACTGAAAATGAAGGGATGTTAAAAAGGTATTCCATGCAAATGGAAACCACAAGAAAGTTGGGGTAGCTATACTTATACAAATAGACCTTAAATAAAAAACTGTCAAAAGAGTCAAATAAAGTTATTATATAATGATAGAGGGGTCAATTCATCAAGTGAATATGAAAATTGTAAATATTTATGCACCCAACATTGGAGCCCCTAAATAAACAGAACAAATATTAATAGATCTGAAAGGAGAAACATAGCAACACAATTATAGGAGGGGCTTTAATATCCCACTTTCAACAATGAATAGATCATCCACACAAAGAGATGGAAAGATATTCCATGCTTTTATAGTATTAAAAAGTCTATACTACCCAAAGCAATCCATACATTTGATAAAATCCCTACCAAAATAGCAACAACATTTTTTACAGAGCTATAACAAAGAATCCTAAAATTGGTATAGGACCACAAAACAACCCGAATAGCTAAAACAACCTTGAAAAAGCAAAGCAAAGCAGGAGACATCACATTTCTGGATTTCAAGTTATATTACAAAGCGGTAGTGATCAAAATAGTATGGCACAAAAATAGACACACAGATCAATAGAACAAAATAGAAAACCCAGAAATAAACCTACAACTATATGATCAATTAATCTTTGACAAAACAGGAAAGAATATCCAATGGGAAAAAGACAATATTTTCAACAAATTGTTTTGGGAAAACTGGACAGCAGCATGTAAAGGAATAAAACTGGACCCCTTTATTGCATCATAAACAAAAATAAATGAAAAATGGAGTAAAGATCTAAATGTGAGACCTGAAATAAAAATACAGGAGGAGAACACAGGCAATAACCACTTTGATATTGGCTGTAGCAACTTCTTTCTAGATATGTCTCCTGTGGCAAGGTAAACAAAAATAAAAATCAACTATTGAGGGTTAACCAAAATAAAAACTTCTGCACAGCAAAGAGAACAATCAACAAGACTGAAAGTCAACATATGGAATGGGAGAAGATATTTGCAAGTGCATATCTGATGAAGGGTTAATATCCAAAATATGTAAAGAACTTATAAAACTTAATAACCCCAAAATGAATAATCTGATTAAAAAATGGGTAGAAGATATGAATAGACATTTTTCCAAAGAAGACACACAGAGACCCAACAGATATATGAAAAAATGCTCACTATTACTCATCACAGGGAAATACAAATCAAAACTACAATGAGATACCACCTCACATCTGTGAAAATGGCTAAAGTCAACAACACAAGAAATAACAGGTGTTGTTGAGGATGTGGAAAAAGGGGGACCTTCTTGCACTGTTGGTGGGAATGCAAACTGGTGCAACTACTCTGGAGAACAGTATGGAAGTTCTTCAAAAGGTTGAAAATAGAACTACTCTATGATCCAGCAATTGTTCTACTAGGGTATTTACCTAAAGAGTCTAAAAATACTAATTCAAAGGGAAACACCCATCCCAATGTTCATAGCAGCATTATCTACAATAGCCAAATTATGGAAGCAGTCCAAGTGTCCATCGATTTGTTAGTGGATAAAGAAATGGTATATATATATATATATATATATATATATATATGGAATATTATTCAGCCATAAAAAGAATGCAATCTTGCCATTTGTAATGACATAGATGGAGTTAGAGAGCATTATGTTAAGGGAAATAAATGAGTTACAGAAAGACAGATACCATATGATTTCACTCATGTGGAATTTATGAAACAAATGATTTATAGCAGCACCATCAGCAATAACCAAATTATGGAAAGAGCCCAAATATCCATCTACTGATGAATGGATAAAGAAGATGTGGTATATATATACAATGGGATATTAATCAGCGATCAGAAAGAATGAAATCTTGCCATTTGTAACAGTGTGGAAGGAACTAGAATGTATTATGATAAGCAAAATAACTTAGAGAAAGAAAAATATATGATTTCACTCATATGTAGAATTTAATAAACAAAACAGATGAACATAGGGGAAGGGAAGGAAAAATAAGATAAAAACAGAGAGGGAGGCAAACCATGAGAGACTCTTAAATACAGAGAACCAATTGAGGGTTGCTGGAGGGGAGGTGGGTGGGGGGATGGCCTTAATGGGTGATGGGCATTAAGGAGAGCACTTGTGGTGAGCACTGGGTTATATGTAAGTAATGTATCACTGGGTTTTACTTCTGAAACCAATACCACCCTGTATGTTAACTAACTTAGATTTAAATAAATAAATTAAAAAAAAAGTAACACACAAATGAGCAAAGGGGAAAAGAAGAGAGAGGTAAACCAAGAAACTGACTCATCACTATAGAGAACAAACCGATGGTTATGGGGGGGGTGGGATGGGGGGGGAGCGGTGAAAT
The DNA here is from genome assembly GCF_007474595.2 of Lynx canadensis. Classification (NCBI taxonomy): domain Eukaryota; kingdom Metazoa; phylum Chordata; class Mammalia; order Carnivora; family Felidae; genus Lynx; species Lynx canadensis. Next base: position 27,165,052 of record NC_044312.2, read on the forward strand.
AGGTGATGGGGATTAAAGAGGGCACTTGTGATGAGCACCGGGTGTTGTATGGAAGTGTTGAGTCACTATATTGTACACCTGAAACTAATATTACACTGTATGTTAACTAACTGGAATTTAATAAAACTTAAAACTAATGGGTAGACATAAAATCAACAAGGAAACATTGAGTTTAAACTACATGTTAGAGCAGGAGCACCTGGCTGGCTCAGTCGGTTAAGTGTCCAACTTCAGCGCAGGTCATGATCTCATGGTTTGTGAGTTTGAGGCCTGCGTAGGGCTCTGTGCTGACAGCTCGGAGCCTGGAGCCTGCATCAGATTCTGTGTCTCCCTCTCTCTCTGCCCCTCCCCTGCTCACACTCTGTCTCTCTGTCTCTCAATAATAATAACTGTTAAGAAAAACTGATTTAAAACTACATGTTAGAGCAGATGGACCTAACATACAGAACATTCCATCCAAAACAGCAGAACACACATTCTTCTCAAGCACACATGGAACATTCTGCAGGATAGATCATGTAGGTACATCTACCTGAGCCACATGCATCTTTACTTTCTTAGGAATGACTCACACACCAGGTCTCTATTTTATTCTAATATCAGGAAACACTGAACATTTTCTGAGGAATCCCCTAGAAATCCCATCTCATTATCCTTGGAGTTGGAAGGTAAGCCCAAGTGGGAGAGGTGTGGGACTCACAGCTCAGACTCAGCTCTCTGCATAGAACTTTATTCTTGCACCTTTTCTCACAATTTTCTGCTCCCTTCTTAAAGCATTCATCTGCCCAAGGGTCCCAGGGTGGTGCAATTTGTTCTGGAACATTAACTGTATGAAGTCCACTCATCAGGATTGGTCTAACATTCATGGTGATATTACTCTTTATTATATGGATTCTTTTGCCAAAACTTTAATTTTAGCATTCTTTATACATTAAATAGGCCCAGAATTTAAATTCTTTTACTTTTAATTCTTTTAACATTTATTTATTTATTTTAGGGAGAGAGAGAAAGAGACAGACACACAGAGAGAGAACCAAGCAGGTTCTGTGCTGTGAGCATGGACCCTGATGTGGGGCTCAACCTCACAAACCATGAAATCATGACTTGAGCTGAAATCAAGAGCAACTGTGCCACCCAGGCCCCCCCACACCCCAATTCTTTTAATTAGTTATACTTCCCTCCCTGCCAAATCCTAGCTGATTTCTTCCCTCTTTGTCTTTTGACAAGTAGCTGGGTATCATTGCCCCACATACTCCTCTTGGAAGTTTACATTGTTCCTTCCCAATTTTAGATAACTGGTCCAAAATGAATAGTACTGGTCTCCACCATTGAACTCCAGATTCAGTAGGGGCTTCTCACAGATAGAGACTCAGATCTAAGTGGCCATCCACCATGGACATGAGTGGGAATGGAAGGAAGGATATGGACATGGAGAAAGGAGAGTGTGAGGTCTGGTGTGTTGGAGTGGCTCATACCCTTCAGCATGATTGGTAGATAATGACCAGGGCTCAGCACTGGTGTCTCTGCCTTGGGAGAGCCTCAGCACACAGGACAGTGAAGTGTCCAGTATCAGGCTCAGTTCAGAACTGAGGGGGAGATTACAATTGGGAAGACCGAATGGTAATTTTAGAGAAGGCTACCCTCCAGGCTGCTGGCTCCCTTGGCTTCCCCCAGCATACTGGAAATTTTCAGGCTCATTTTTTTTTTTTGTCTAGGCTCCCTTCCTTTCCCACCTCTCTTCTTAGCTCATGCCCTCTTGGTGAAGAACTTTGGTGAGGACCATGTGGAAAAAGGAAGGAATGGAGGCAAAAGGAGTGGGCATGGTGCCTTTTTTCAGACTGCCCACTGAAGCAGTTGGATATGACCCTGGCCTGTTGGGATCCCTTCCCTCCTAGCTCAGGATCTATCCAGTAGTGAGAGTCAGCTGCAGTCTGAGCTCTGAGCTGGCACAGGGAGGAGCTCTGCCTGACCTTCCCATTTGGCTGATGCCCTGTATATTGGCTCAAATGAAGCACACACCTAGTTCTCATGCTGGGGCTCAAGCCAAGTGGCCTCATCTCCCCTGCAGCCTCCCCTTGGCTCCAGCTGATGATTTGTGGCTGCCTATTAACTCTATTCAAACAGCTAAACTCTTAGAAACATCTGCTCTGTGGTAGAGCAAGCTGTGATGTTTGCAGTGACATATGGTCAGAATGTAATGGGGACAGATTAGGCTTACAGAGGGACAGAGTCCTGGACTTCTGCTGCCTAGGGAAGGCCAGGCTCCCTATTAGCTCATCAGAGAGCAAATGGACCTTCTCCTTACTTCCAGCCATTGTTCCCAATTGTGGCAGGGTCCTGGGGCTCTGCCTGGCTCTCTTGCCTCTAGAACTTTCTCTTCTATTCTGGCACTAACAAAGGGAAAGATCATGAGTCTAGACCAGTGGTTCTTAAACCTGGAAGGCTTTGAAAACACAGATTGCTGGGCTTGCTGCCAGATTTTCTAAGTAGGTCAGGAGTGGGGGCCAATAACTTGAATTTCTAACAGGTTCCCGGGTGATGCTGATGCTGTTGATTTGGGATCCTCACTTTGAGAACCACTAGTCTTAACCAGTCCTGGAATGGGGCACCTTTCTGGGAAGGTTAGAGGGATACCAGGATTGAAGTGGAAGGTTGATTGGCTTTAGGCTGGGCCAATGAATGACTAGATGAGAAAACTTTGAGATGCTGAGTTCTAAGCAGATTGCAGGGACTCAGATTGCCAAATATCAAGTTGTCATGGAGTGTAGATCTCTCAAAGTTCAAAGAGGGCTTGAGGTAAAATCTCTTGTTGTTTTAGTTATCCCCAGATCAGTCTCAGAACTCAAATGCCAGAATCTGGTAGAGAGCCTGTTGAGCATGGTTTGTGGACACATGTGTGGCCACAACTACTATTGCTCTGTGGGCATCTGTTGATGAGTGTGGTCTGCCCACTAAGTGTTGTGGGAAGAGTCTTGCATTGCATAGGTTGAACCATCTGATGAAAGGACTGTCTTCTTGGGAGGCCAAGGGACCCCAGCACTGACATCACAACTCTCATTGAGGACTTTACCTTTGGACACCTTCTCCCTATCTCCTGCCCACTCACATCCAGAATGAATGGAGGCACTGCTTCTTCATTGCCACACCAGAACACCTGCTCAGGATCCCACCTGCCAAGCTCCTGAACAGGCCTCAGGGCTTGATGAAGGTGCAGAGGCTCTGCTGCATGTGTGAATGTTCAGATCACCAGCTCTTAGGAGGCCCACGTTGTCTGTGTTCCTGTTTAGCAACATGCAGGGGGCAGTTCAGGCTGAGATCTGAAAAAAGAGGCAGTGATCTGAAGTGTCAGTGCTCGTGTGGAGGGGAAGAGATGACATCTGGGCAGCCTGGCCACTCATCTTTCAGCAGTGCCGGAGGAGCAGGGGCCAGTGAGGGTGAGGGGGGTGGACGGTGAGTCAGCTCACCGAAACCACAATGGCACACAGACGCTGGCCCTGTATGAGATGTACATCTTGAAAAGTGACACTCTGCTCTGAAATCCATCCCTTGAAATCTTCCCAGCCAGGCAGCTTAGGGGAAGGCCACGTGAGGACACCTCTCCCTTCACAGATACTCCCTCTGCCTCCTCCTTGCCTGTTCTTCCCACTGTTTCTTCTCCCTACCCAGTCTAGTTTGGCTTTGCTAATTCTTCCTTTACTGCTGTTGCCCCTTGGATGTGGGGTTTGTAGCCAGCGTGAAGAGTCATGGGGGTGGTGTGTGGGTAGAAGGGGGGCAGTAATGTCCAGTTCTGTGTGTCTACCTTTTGGTGTAGCAAAGCAAGAGAAACTACAGAGGAGAAAATAGAGACGTAGGAGTGAGCCACTTGTCCAAAGTAGCTATTCATTGGAAGAACTGGAATTTGATTCCAGGAGCCCATGGTCCCCAAGCCTGGACTCCATTTCCTCTACCTCCTGGTTCTCCTCATCAGACCCCCCCTCTGAGACTTTCCCTGGAGTCACCAGTGTGTGTGGGGATAAGAGGAGACCAGGATGCCTCTGCATATTATTTGCCTGCACCTGCCAGATATTTAAAGACGTTTCTCTCTATATATGTATCAGGTAGGGTTTAATCAGGGAAGCAGATCCACTATAAGTTAGGAGAGAAGAGATTTCTTTTTCTTTTTTCTCCAATTTTTAAAACAATTTCAGTCAGATAATAAACAGTGTAATATTAGTTTCAGGTGTAGAATTTAGTGATTCATCACAAACATATCATACTCTGTGCTCATCACAAGTGCCCTCCTTAATCCCCATTACCCATTTAACCCATTCCCCACTCCCCCACCCCGGCCCACCTCCCCTTCAATAACCATCAATTTGTTCTCTGTAGTTAAGAGTCTGTGTCTTGGTTTGCTGGGAGAAGAGATTTCTTAAAGGAATGAGTCTTCATATGATGTGGGAGGTGCTGGGCAGAGTGGGGGGTGTTCTCAATCAATTGAGAAGCTGAGTTGCCTAATGGCCCCATGAATCTGGAGCTGGTGGGAAAGTCCATTGGAAGCCAAGCATCTGGTGATGGCAGGGCCAGCATTCAGGGAAACAACTGATGAGGAATGGAGGAGGAGCTGGGATCCCAGGACACCTCTGAGACAACCCTGATGAGTGGTGGCCTCTGCTCCACGTCTGCCTCTAAACTAAATTATTGCAATTTCTACCTTTGGCTAACTCTAACTCAGAACCATGTAGGGAAGGGGATTCTGAGTAATGGCTCCAGTGTAACCAAGTTGTCAGTAATGGGACCATTGACACCATCTATTTTTTAGTTTATAGTCAGTGTCTTTCATTCCTTCCCACCTGCTTTCACTGACTACAGAGCCTTACACGAGAGACGAGAAGGAGATGAAACCCTTAAGGGCTCTAGAATAATCTTTGGGAGAAGTTCTCTGTAACTGAAATGAAGTGGTTTGCTTTAAAAGGCAAAGTCCCAGTGGCTGGGCCTGCATGGACTTTGCCCTGAGCCGTATAACCAGGGGGAACAAATGCCCCAGTTTGCACCTGTTCCAATTTACATCTGTTGTCCCAGCATAATTATTAATGATGCCTCCTTGTGTTCTAAAGAGTACGTTGGTCTGAATGACAAATTTTACACAGTTCCTTGGCCTTTAGCTCAACCCTGAGTTTGTGGTTGCAGATGAGGAGGTGGTGAGCTGAGGGCAGAGGAAGTTTGATCTCTGAGGGTCCCTTTAGTCCCTCACCTCCTGCCCTTGCCTCCCAGTCCTGCCAAGGCTGCCTTGGAGGGTCATATGACTGGGCTGCCACATCACAAGCCCTGTAGCCAGAACTGGGGAGAAAAACAGACTAAATTTCCCTGTTTCCAGTGCTTCCCAGGAATTTCAGGAAAATACCTGCCATGTGTTCCTGTCCTTCCTGTGCCTCCCCAGGCCCCCACACCCAGGTCTGAGGTTTGATCAGCTGAAGGAAACATGGCCAAGGCCCATGTGGCTTAGTGCCTGCCAGCAACTTCAGCTTTTCCTATGCTTACCGACTGTCTGCCCAAGGTCTGAAGCTGTACTTCCATCCCTGGCCATTTTTTTTAGCATGTCGCTGTGGGTGAGGGAAATGCCAAGGTGGGTGGGTACTGTGCATACTTGAGGTGTCTCAAGAGCTCCTCTGAACTGCAGGGGATGAGGCTTTTTCCAGGAGGGGTCACATTTTCCCTGGCTGTCTGTGGTGCCTAAGCCCTTGGAGCACAGATGTTTTGGGAAGGTTGCCCCATGGAGGCAGAGTATGGCCAGTAGCTTCTCTGAAGGGGAATGAGCTGAGAGTGGCTTCTCTCTCTGGACAGTACCTCCCCCTCCACCCCTCACTCCACTTTGGCAACTCAGGCACATAGGCCTTATGCAAAGTATAACCACACAAAATCCCAGGTTTGTGTCAGAGCTCCATCCTAGCTGTGTGATTTAATATCAGTTATTTAACCTCTCTGAGCCAGGGGAGGGGCTCTTCTTCACATAGTGAACTACCTAACTACCCTGTCAGTTAGCATTCAGGTTAGTTAAAGGAAGGCCCTGCAGAGCACCTTGTATATGATTGGTTACCATCTCCTCCTTGCAGCTCAAGGCCATTTACTTAATTCAGTTTCAGTTCACAGAGCTGTATTGAGTCAGACATAGCTCTACCTGACACTTTCTTGGAGAGCTGTGGTTTGATTAAGTCAGCTGTTAATTGAAATTCAAGACTTTCAACATCTATTTCCTTCAGGTCACCAGCTTACCATATTCACTACAGTGAATGGAATGAATGAAGAAATCACCAGCTTTGTTAAAGGTGATAGGTGCCGTGGGGAAACAATTAAGATGAACTTTAGCATCAAACCTCATAAGCTTTCCATATCAAGTAGGAGAAGACATTCCTCTAGCTGTTGTAGAAACTATGAAGATTGGGCCCAAATAACATGTTGATTCAAGAAGAGAAAGCTCAGGCTTTGTTTGAGGGAAGGAGGAGGGGATGGGGCCTTGGCCAAGTGACTTAAGTTCTCTGAGCTCACCCTCCTTCTTTAGAAAACTGGGACCACACTACTTACCTCCCAGGATGATTAGGAATAGTGAGACATTATTTATATAAATCAATCAGCCAGATGCCTGACATAAATAATCACACAGTAGCCACTCTTGACGCTGGCGTTTCTTCTCAGCTTGCTCCAAATGTAGCTCTGCTGTTCTACTCAGCATCCACTAAGCGCTTCCTGCTCATTTCCACTCTGGTGTTCCCTAGGTTACTCTTTATCCTCTGAAAAGCTTTCCATCCACCCTTTTCCCTGACCAGAGTGCTTAAGACCCTAATGGGGTCCCATCTCTCTATGGAGACTTCCTGAGTTCTCTGCCTATCCTCTTGAGTTCCTTTCCTTCTTCCCCTTGGCACTGATTACACACAGCTTTGGGGTGATGTTTGCCTTCCTAAGTGCAGACATGGTCTTATGCCTCTAGTGAGATGGTTGGGTCCTTGTAGACAGAAGTCTTTCTTTTTTATCCCCTCCTAGTACAAATGCTGGGTCATGCATGCAGTGGTATCTGATGACAACTTACAGAAAGTCAGATGCATCCTCCTCCCTAGTACTGAGCCTTTGTGGGAACACAAACTTGAGAACAGTGGAGTGTTTACTTCACAGATTCTTCTATTTCCCAACAATATCCTCAAGATTGCATCTGTTCTACCCTCCAACCTCATTTCCCAACCTGGAGCTCTAGGCTTGCAGAAATTCAAAAAAAGAAGTGACCTCAGGGTGGGAGGAGGCTGCAGAAGGCTGCATTGCAGCTGAGTTAGGAGCCTGATGCTGGAAATATAAGCATGCTTCCCAGAGGAAGTATTGGTCCCAGAGCAAAGATTCATGGCCACCCTGACCTTCTTTGCCATTTAAGCCTGGTATCTACAAGTAGTTCTTTCTTAGCCAAAAACAAATAAGCATTGGCTTGGGAGGGGTGGCATTTGTGTGTGTGTGTGTGTGTGTGTGCGCACAGAGAAGGCTGAAGAGGAGGGGAAGAGGTGTGGCTAACACTTCATCCAGGTTGAACCCCTACATTTGGATATGCAACAGAAGCAGAGATATGGGAATTGCAGAAACATGAGTTTTTTTGCTATAACATTCTGTCTTCAAACTAAAAGTTCACTTAGAAGTTCGTATATAAAACAAACCAAGGTGGAGCTGCTCTGGGGGAACCCAAGGGTGGGAGGAGAGACCACAGAAGCTTCACCGAGTACACTGTCAAATTACTGGTATCGTGAGCCTCATTCTTCTTACCGAAAAAACAAGGGACACTAGTGTCTTTTTCAATCCTAGCACATGCCTAACATGGGTAGGATGTGACATTCAGTGTCCATTTAAGTTTCATGCCTTTCTATGAGGTTATGCAACAGAAGAAGGTGATAGTTTTGCTTAAGGTTCTGCTCCCTTTTCTGCTCTACCACAAGGCATTTGATCATGATGTCAGATGGACAGAAGGTTCTGAAGACTCAGGAAGTGACAGTGTTAAGTGAGCTGTGTATTCAATAGTGTTGTTTTCATCTAGAGGTGGAGGCTGCAGGATACCCCTGGGAGGGGCTTTTGTGTGTAGCACAGTGTGTGAGGTGGGTGTCTGTGTGAGGCCTGGGTGGGGAGTGAGGCTCCAGGGTGGGGGTGTGCACGTCTTGCTGTGTGTGGTCTTTCTAGCTTCGCAGGCCACGGGAGACTCTGGTTTGGATGTCACTCTCAGTGTTGGAGGCATTTGGGCTGCTTCCAGCAGAGATGGTTGGTGTTGAAGGCTATGGATGATGGCTGCGGGAATGCTACCAGCCTGCCTAGCCTCTGAGGTAGCTGGTTTCCTCCATATCCCTGGGGGCGGGTAGTGGTGTCACAGACTGTGTGAGAAAGGAGGGCTGCCTAGGGGTGGAGGACAGGACAGCACAGGGTGTAGCCTGGGAGGGGTTGAGGAGGGCAGGCAGGAGTGGGAGTCTTGGGGGATTAAGGAAAGAAGGGCTTGAAAACTGGGATAACGCATTTCTCCAGCACTTGGCTCTCTTTATCTCTTAAAATTAAAGCCAGGCCTCCACTGGAACGTTCCACTTGAGACTCTGCTGGGAAATTAAAAAGATGCTGGAGGGGTGGGTGGTGAGTTGGACTTTTCTGCCTCAGCTGATAGTATGTATGTTGGGATGGGTGACAGAGTATTTTTTTTTTTATTCATTCATCAGTTGGTTTTGAGTACCTACTTTGTTCCAAACCCTGGCTTAAGGGATGGGTAAAATAGAAGTCATGATCCCTGCTCTTAAAGAGAGCACAGTCTAGTGAAGGATTCAGACAGATAAACAGATGATGCTATTATTTATCTGGAAAAATATAAATAGTATATTGTATATGTATTGATGCATAATATAGTACTAATAACATACATGCTATTATGTGCGTGTATATATCCATACATATTGTATAGTATACCATGTAGTATATATATACACTATTGATATAGTGTATTTGGATATAGATGTACATAGTATAGATACACATACAGGTACTTTGCCTTTGCCCTTCACCCCTACTAACTCAGTAATCCCTGCAACAACTCTATGTTGTCAGTGACATAGCTGGACTTGAACCCAGGCAGTCTTCCCTTAAGGTCTATCTCTTAATTACCCCACCATTCAGCTTTTCAGTACAGGTCCATATAGGGTGCAACAGGAGAATAGAAATAAGAATATTTAACTCTGCCCCAGGGAGTCAGAGAGGCTTCCCAGAGAACAAGTTGTCTTGGCAAGAGTACTGTTCTGAGATTGTGTCTGCGTCTGTGTTGGGGGTGGAGAGTGCAGAGTGGAAGGTATTCCAAGTGAGGAATCCAAACTTCCCAGGGTGTTGAAGTGAGTGAGAGCAAGGCACCTCATTTCAGGCCCATCCAGGCCAGGTACAGGAGGCCAGAGCACATCTGAACTACCTAGCCCAAGCCCTCTTACTCCACATGATAGATGGCAGTGTCACGGCTCCCCAAACACATGCAGGGTTCCTATCGGCTGACTGTAGTCTAGGCTCCAGGCACTTCTGATGACAACAGTGCTGAATCTAGCCAGTGTGAGAAGGGGAGGTTGGGGGGGATTGGAAGTGGTTTATTTCCCAGCTGTCATGCCCATCCCAGCCATCAGCTCTTTGCCAGAGGGGTCAGCACAGTGATGGTGAGGGGGCGTTGAAGGAGCTGTCTATGACATTGCTCAACCCCCGGCACGTGGAGCTGCCTGCCAGGGTCAGCTGGCCATCTGTGTCTTGTTTAGCATCCCCACTCCTGTGAGCCCTGCTCTCTGGCCCATCTGTCCAACTAAAGGGGAGGTTTGCAGGCAGAGGGATGTCAATCTCCTGGTTTTTGCTGTGTTTCTCTAACCAAACAGATGCTTAGGACAAATAAACAGAGTAGGAAGTCTTGGAGAGGTTGTGTCAGGCTTAGCTGAGATGTGCTGCCCTTTTTGAAGGCTGTTTGTGTGTTTGAAGGGACCGGCATCCAGGCTCCAATTGTATCTGATTGTACATTAAGGCCAAGATTCTCAGGGCATCCATAATGACAGTATCTAATATTTGTTTAATGCTTTTCAGTATCAAAGTCCCCACATCACCAGCCAGCAAAGAGTTCATGGGAACTTGGCATCCACATTCTTAGATTCTAAATGTAAGTTTTTTTCTTTGCATGATAATCCACCTTGGTACTTTAGCCTAGATAACATTAGAAGTCCCCTTGGAAACTGCCAGCTGTGCCGTGACTGGTTGTGTGATTTTAATTGCTTCCTTTAGGAGAATATTCTGGAAGGAAACTCTAGAACAGAGCTTTGAGGGTTTGCTCTGGGGACCATTCCCTACAGTCAGACCTTTACCATCCTGGGACAGAGAATGAGCCTGGCTTGGCAATCAGACTTGGGTTTTGGAGTCTGCTTGTGTTTTACAGGACCCTGATGGATTCTTTCACTTCTCTGGGCCTTAGTTTTCGTCTCAGTGGAGAGTAACAATGCCTTACTCATGGGGTTTCATGAGGATTCACAGGGGAGCATTCAACAACTGTGACCTCCCTTCCCATTTCTCTCCTGGCTTATTGTCTAAGTCTCTTCTGGCAGGAAAACCACATCCAGTTGTTTGGCCCCAGTCTTTTCCCTTTACTTGGCTGTCTCCTTTTCAACTTGATCCATATGTGCATCCAGACCTCACTTAGTCACCTACGATGCTGGGCACTTCATTACTGTACAGCCCCCCCCTCCCAAACATGCCAAGAAGCATTGGTTAGCTTTGAATGAGATAACCCTATGTAGTGCTGGGAAGGGTGGCTGCCTTGCTAACCTATGCAGTAAATATTAGCTATGACTATTACTGTTGTTCCATGGGATTCATGAGGGACAACTTAAATGGCTCCCAAGAGCTTAGGGCTGGAAGTGAACTTTGTGAACATTCTCCATTTCCTCTTTTGACAGATGAGCCATCAGGGGCAGAGTAAGTTCAGATCTGGGGCTGGATCCCAGTATTCACTCTCTCACTCACTCACTCACTCACTTGTTCAACAAACATTTATTGAACACTTACTATGTGCCAAGTACTATAGCAAGTATTGGTATAAGGAGATAAGTAAGACAAAGTGCCAGCTGCCAAAGAGCTCATGATCTGCCTGGGGAGACACACATAAATAGGGTACAACACATGCAGTAAAAGTGCAATAATGGAAGTATGCATGGGGTATTTGGAGAGTGAAGAAAGGCCTCTAATAGACACTGCAGGGGTCAGCAAATACTTCTTGGAGTTGGTGGTACCTGAGCTAAATTTTAAAGAAGTAGAAACTAATCAGGATAAGTGGAGATTTTTGGGTAGGGGGCCATGGAGAGCATGTTAGGAATTCCTGGTGAAGGAGAGTAAGAATGCACCATGATGCATTCAGAGAACTATGCATTGAGAGAATCAACAGCTGTTGATTTCTGGAGCCATATCCCATGGAGGAGGGAGATCTTGAACAGGACTTTAGAGAAAAAGAGAAAATTCTATTGGCAGAGTGAAATTTCTCTCTTGAACAGGGGTTTGAGGGCAGAAGCAACAGATTTATGCATGGGGCACAGAAAATGGATTGGAGTGGAGAGGCCTTGGCCAGATGACCATGGTGGAAACTGGTAGGAAGGCTTTGAGACCTACTCCCTTTCTCAGATACTTACCTGTGGGTTATAGAACACTTACATCTCCCAAGTATATATTTGTTGGAAACAGCATTGGAACAAAGGGAGTAAGAAAGGAGAACACTACATGAAACAAGATTACCCATGAGTATGCAGTGAGCGTGGGCTGAGTGTCAGCATGTCCTCTCCCAGAGGGCAGAATGTTGTGTGTTAGGAGCAGGGTCCCACGTTGTGTGTGAGACCAATACAAACGTAACAGTTTTCTCAGTTACCTGCTCACTGTCCAGAGAGGAGATGGTGTACATCACCAGAGAAAAGGACACTTGGCACTTCAGGGGTTAGATGGGTACCTCAAAACCAATAAGGGAGTAGTTTCTGATACATTTTCTGTTATAATTCAGTATTAGTGAGGGTTCTTGGTTGTAAATAAAAGAAGTCAATTTGATTAACTTAGGCATAAAATAAATTTATTTTAAGTATACTTGGTAGCTATTTTTTTTTTTTTTTTAGTTTGAGTATATGACACACGATGTGACATTAGTTTCAGGTGTCCAACATAGTGATTCAAGTCTATGGGCTATGTTGTGCTCACTACAAGTATAGCTACCATCTGTCACCATTGACTATATTCCTAATGCTGTGTCTTTAATTCCTATGACTTATTCATTCCATAACTGAAAGTCTCTATCTCTCACTCCCCTTTATCACCCATTTTGTCCATCTTCCCACACCCCTCCCTCCTGGTGACCACCAGCTTGTTCTCTGTATTTATAGGTCTGATTCTGCTTTTTGTTTGTTCATTCATTTGTTTTGTTTTGTTTTTTTAGATTCCACATATAAGTGAAATCATATAGTATTTGTTTTTCCCTTTCTGACTTATTTCACTTAGCATAGCACCCTCTAGGTCCACCCATGTTGTTGCCAATGGCAATATCTCATCCTTCTTTATGGCTAAGTAATATGGTAGCTCTTGAAATCTTTGGGAAGACTAGTGAACCAGTTTGGGGCACATATAAAGAAAGGCAAGACTCTGCCAACTCCCATGGGAGCAATGGGCTTAGGTGGCTGCTTCTGATGTCATACTTTTGGACACTACTGCCCCTAGAAACTTGCCATCATGAGAATGGCCTCCCAGTAATCTCTAACTGATTCTTGGCTTTTAACTCAGAGTTAAATTCTGTGTGGAAGCTTCTGATTGCCTACACTTAGATCACATACCCTTTCTCTAGCTGCCAGGGAAGGGGGAAGAGGAACTATGTATTCCCTTTGGCTACCATAAAAAGGAGGCCTATCTTCCACCTAACTCAGCATTTCTTCCCCTAGTTTGTGAGTGTTTGGATTCTGAGTGGCCCCACAAAACAAGTATCTACCATGTTCTTTAGCCTTCCAGGTCTGGTTCTCAAAGGCATTTGCTCTCCAAGGCTGTTCTCCTCTGGCTTCACAGTAATTCTGAGGCCTGAGGAACTAAGGAGATTTCTTGGTCATACTTGGAGGCATCATCTGTTGAATTCTTGATTGGTCTCTCCCAATTCCTTCCCTGAAAATCAGATATCATTTTTCTTTGAGTTTTTGAAAAGGGATGCAATGGCTTAATGATAAATAGGATTCCTTCTTCCTCTGAGGGATTTCTGCCAACAACCTCTTCTTGTCTTATAGTGAGCTCATCAGAGGTAAGCAAGAGGTACAGGACCATGTAGTCTCTCTGATTTTTTCAGCTTTTTTCTCCTTTGATAAGTGGCACAAATCATACTCTCATTGGTTAGACCCAAGTTAAAAAACTAAGAGCCATTGTTTCTTCCTTTTCCCCCCTTTCTTCCCTCCTTTTCTCCCTCCCTCCCTCCTCTCTTTTACCCTTTTTCTTCTTTCCTTATTTTTTCTTCTTCCTCCCCTCCTTCTGTTCTCCCTTTCTCCTCCCTCTCTCCTTCCTTCCTTCCTTCCTTCCTTCCGTTCTCTTCTTTCTTTCTTTCTTTCTTTCTTTCTTTCTTTCTTTCTTTCTTTCTCTTTTTTTCTTCCTTCTCCCTGATTACCTAATTTGGGTTTTCTTGGAACCTGTCTATGGATTTACCTACTAGAATCAGAGGGGATGGTTGAGGAATCTGCATGGAGATGTGAGTTTTGAGCCTCTTTGAAATTCCAATGACATTTGTCCTGATTTATTATAATGAGAAAATTTGGCTCTAGCCATAATATGGGCTGGGAAAGTTCATCTTGTTTGAAAGGGCCAGCTTGTGGTTTGTTAGAGTACTGGGATGATACAGGGAGGGGTCAGTACAGAACTTTTGCTTTGCTTCCTTCTCTTTCTTGCTCCCTGACTTTGTTTGTTACTTCTTAGTCCTGACACTGGAGAATGAAAGAAGAAGGAAAAAGAGGTGTATAACTCTTTCCCTAAGGAGTTACATCTTATGAGCTCTCCAGAAAAAGTTTTCATGTGGATGGCTAAAGATGTGGTATGTTAGAATGAAGCCAACACATAGTTTATTATCCATGTCTTTCTGCTGCCCACCAAATATTCTTCCTGTTCATGTTATTTCTTCATTAGGTCTAGGCACCTTGCTGAAGTCTGCATGACCATGGAGGTCTTAAGAAAACCCAGTGGACTTTTCACCAGCAGAAACTATGGCTGTTCCAAATGCAAGGAAATAATTTCTTGAGTGTCCCAAATTTCTCCAGAGGTCAGAGTTAAGACTCTTACTTCCAGGACTTTATGGAATCACACTTGCCTGATAGGGATTAAGAGAGGAAGGGTAACCCCTTCCTTCCCATTTTAACAGATCACACTCTCAAGGTGAATCCAACTGGAGGAGTAGAATTTGGGGAGGCTATGGTTGTTGAATCACTAGGGTATTGGCATTATGGGAGAATTTTCTGGTCACTTGAAGACCAGAACTATAATTTAAGTTTTAGCCCAAGACTTGGTAGGTTACACAGTGCCCAGAGTTTAAAGCCCTATTACCATGTGTAACTTTGTAACTTCAATGTCACAGGCAGATGGCATTATTAACTAGTAATTCTTCATGACCTTTAACTCTGCTTTTCCTCCTTTCTCCTCCTCTCTCCCCTTCCCTGGGGGACAGTGACTCAAAGCCACATTCCTTCATTATCACACTTCCTTCTGTAGACTGAACAGGCCCATTCCAGGACACTGATCTGTGTGAAAGCTCTCCAGGGCTGGTGGGAATGCTGCTTTCAGAATCTGACTTGTTTCAGAAGCTTATCTTCTGGCACTTGCTCTTCCAGAGAAAAAGGCTTAGGCAGGAGGATAAAGGAGACTATAGAAGTGTATGTGAATGGAGCATTATATGCAGACTCACAGCTCATTCCAGGGTTAAGAGAGAATGAAACGGATGTCACCTAAACCCCTTAGAGGATTTGTAAGAGATAAATGAATATGTGCAGTTTACCTTTTACCTACACACTCAGGGTCATTTGTCATAGCTCTTTGATTACCTACTTTGGGTCTAATCAGCTCTAATTTGGTTCTTTACCAGGCGCAATAACTATCTGCTGCAGCTACCCTCTAAATGGGAGCTGTGCATTGAGTATTTTTACTGGTGAAGGATGGGGGGCAAGCTAAGTATCATGGCTGATATCTTTGTTTGATGTTAAAGACTTAGTGAGGGACAGAGGTAGCTGTATTTGTGGGTATATACACATGTGAATATGTGTGAGAGGCAGTGTTTGTTGGGTCCTCACATTTGCTTCAGACGGATGCCTGGGTTTGAGGCTGGGGGATGGTGAATGCAGGGGTGGAGGAAAGGGAGAGGGAGGGTGGGTGAGATAAGCTAAGGGAGTGGAATAGCTGTAATAAGAATTGGGGAGGCATGTGAAATGTGGGTGGCATGAGAATTGATTTTATGGCTGGATAGAGTTTGAAAATTCTTTGTCTGGCTAAAGTAAAGGGATAATTTTTTATGCTAAAGAGATGATTTTATTTTTTTTTCTCTTCTTTGGTTCTTTTTATGTAATAATTTGCCAACCCCCCCTCAAAAAAAAATTCCTCAAATGGGTTCAAGGTGAAGAAAGCACAATTGAGCTCCGTGGGAAGGAGCTGCCACAGGAGGAGAGGGGGGTTCAGCTGGTTAGAAAACATGCCTTTGGGCTGTTGTCCTCCTCCCCTGCCAGGGGACCAGATACTTGCCCACCCATTTGGAAAAGCTGTTCTTTATCTTTTTTTTTTTTTTTTTTTTGCATTTTCTTTCCTCCTTTTTAACTGTGTCCAATCAAATTGGCACAGATGAGGCTTGGGAAAACCAGTTGGAGCCATCCCATTACTCCTGCCTATCAAATTCTGTGATTTCTGCTTCCTGTCCCGTCCTGTCTTTTGACCCCAACTCACCCTGCCTCTACTGACGTCTGCTTTACCCTCCTCTTATGGTGTGTCTAACTCTGCCCATATGTTTTGGTATTAGGGGTGGGGGTGGTAACTTTGTGAGAGGTGTAACAAAACCATTAAGAGAAAGGAACACATTTTGCCAACATCATTAGCCATTTGGATCCTCACTTTCTCCATTTTGCAGATACCGAATACTGATATATGGGGAGAAAAAAAAATTGCATGGTTGCTTTAACAAATGAATTAAAGTGATGAGTATGGCTTTTTGATTCCTTGTTTGATTCTTTGAACACTTCTTTTTCTTACCCATTAAAAAATTTTTTTTAATGTTTATTTATTTTTGAGACAGAGACAGAACTTGATCAGGGGAGGGGCAGAGAAAGAGGGAGACGCAGAATCTGAAGCAGGCTCCAGGCTCCGAGCCCGATGTGGGGCTTGAACCCACGGACCGTGAGATCATGACCTGAGCTGAAGTCGGACACTCAACCACTGAGCCACCTAGGTGCTCACATCCCCCCAATTTTTTTAATGTTTATTTTTGAGAGAGAGAGTGAGAGACAGAGAACATGAATCAGGGAGGGGCAGAGAGAAGGAGACACAGAATCCAAAGCAGGCTCCAGGCTCTTAGCTGTCAGCACAGAGCCTGACCTGGGGCTTGAACTCGTGAACCACAAGATCCTGACCTGAGCTGAAGTCAGATGCTCAACTGACTGAGCCACCCAGGCGCCCCTCTTACCCAGTTTTTAAATCCTGAGTTGGATCATAGAGTTCTATAATTGAAGGAATCCTTAAAGAACATTGACATTGGGTGAGGTCCTCAAATAGTGCTCTTGGAAGCCCCTTTTACCCAGTCTGTTTCATTTAGAACAGTTCTATGCCTACTGATTTTGTATCCTGAGCTTTGGCAAATTGGAAACTCCTTGGATATATTCCATGTACCTTCCTCTATTTTTTATTTTTATTTTTTCTATGTTTATTTATTTTTAAGAGGGGGAGAGAGACAGAGTGCAAGCGGGGGAGGGGCAGAGAGAGAGGAAGACACAGAATCTGAAGCAGGCTCCAGGCTCTGAGCTGTCAGCACAGAGCCAGATGCAGGGCTCAAACTCAGGAATCACGAGATCATGATCTGAGCCAAAGTCGGACGCTCAACTGACTGAGCCATCCAGGTGCACCAACCTTCCTCTATTTAAGAAATGAATAAAATGAGCCAGACAATAAAGAAAAAAGGAAGAAAATGTCTTCAATGAAGAGCTCTACTTACTTGCAATGTGCCCATTACTTAAATGAAAACACACGCACACACACATGCAAAACAAAGCCCAAATATTTCAATATTTATCAAGACAAGTGGAAATGCTTTACATAATCCTTAGTGGGGGAGGCAACCATGTGAAGTATTTATTAAAAGTGCTCTTTTTTTTTTTTTTTTTTTTGGCAGGGTGGGAGAATAGTGTTGTCATTGTAAATGACCATGGCATGGAACCATCTTCATTTTTTAAAAAAGGTTATTTATTGTGAGAGAGAGCATGAGAGGGGGGGAGAGAGAGAGACTCCCAAGTAGGCTCTGCACTGTCAGTGCAGAGCCAGACCCAGGGCTAGAACTCATGAACCATGTGATCATGACCTGAGCTGAAATCAAGCTTAACAGTCAGCCACCCAGGTGCCCCTGGATAATCTATATTTTTATATCTTAAAAGTGTAGATGGTGGTGACATAGTGTCAAGAGAAAAGGTTCAAATGTTGAATAATAATGCTAAAGCTGCTGATAAAATTTCTTCTTGGTTGGGGACAAGTGATTTTCTTTGGGTATTGAAAGTAACAGAGTTTGGAATGACAAACTGGTGAAGGAAGAGCTTAAAGATAACTGTGGTGGTCTATTTTCATCATCATTACTCCTCTGCTACAATACCTGGCATGTTGCAATCCTAAACTGAAAGATCTTGCTTGACCTCTGAGGAGCTGGGTGGCCACAAGGAAAACAAAACCAGAAAGTCAGAAAACCCAACTTAGAGCTCATCTATGCAATTATGCAATTAAATCTGATTTTAAGGTATCCTAATATCTCGCTTGCCTAAATATTCCTTTCTTGGGTGATGGTTTGAAATATAATCAAGAATCTTTTAGACTCTAGATCTCCAGACACAAAACCATCATTCTTTTCATCCATTCCACCTAAATTTATTGGAATATAGGAATCTTTTGATCATTGAATGTGGAGGAGTCACACAGATCATCTAGTTCAATAATTTCAAAACTATTCTCCAAGGAAAAAGAAAAGAGAGAGAGAATGAGAATTGAATAAGGAGTGGGGGGTATGATCCTAAGTGGGAGTCTTTGGCCTGCTTCAATCAGAGAATCTCCTATGTGTTTGGCTATTCACATCGAAAAAGGCTGATAGAGCTTTAGAAACTGTAGTCACTGATAAAGGAGATTTTATGTTATATACTTATGTTATATATTATAAAATATATGTTATAGAAATAAAATAGACAAAATAGATAAAACCAGAAAGAATCGTATTGAATAATAAGTGGAGGGCCCAGCCCTACCAGCTTGGCCTTCTTGGTCTTCTGAGATATTTTCATGCAATTTAGGATTTCAGGGGCACAGAATGGAAACTACTACCCTAGACAACAGATATGCACCTAAAAGTTATGTGTAAGTGGAATCTTTGTAGATGAGATAACATCTCATTTGCCCACAAGTATCTTCTATGCATTTAGCTAAGGCAGAACAACTGTAAGGAGACCACATACATCAAGTATGTTAGAGAGACTGCAGAATTACATCTCTAATGAAGCAGCATAACTTTAGCCCCTTGACAAACACATGTGGCAGGTAGGCCAGGCCAATTATGATTATCAGACGGCTGGGAATGGTCCATGATGAAGCTCATTGTGAAAGGGGTGAGAGCCCCAAATGAAAGACAAAGAAGCCAAGCTGAACATAACTCCAGGTATCCAACTAGTGGTAGCTCCAACAAATCCCTAGGAAACTTGTCTTGGTTTATACATAACATGGAAAGACTTCAGGTAACCATGCTGTCCAAGTTCATTTTCTAACAAGGGGTCCAGTGATCTGCTGTCTTAGTACTGACTCCTGCTCTGGCTCCTCCACTGACCCCAACTCAGTACACTACCTACATGGCAGGTAGGCAATGGCATCATTCCACTCCATGAATTGCTGGGGCCACCCGGGTTAGCTGGCCTCCTTTGTCCTATTTGTATGTGGAAATTGGGATTTGCTGAATGACCTGGGATAAGGCATGGGGCGGAAAGTCACAAGAAAATGGTAAGATTATATAAGGCAGAGGTTGAAGAAAGCATTTAGTTCCGGGTGGGGATGAGTAATGAAATTAAAAATTTTTAAATCTAACTATAAGATTTTCTTAATGAAAACCACCTAAAGAGACTTTATGGCTAATCTAATTGTTGATTTTTGCTCTAGGGGAGTCTTTGAACACCTCAGGTTGTCAGCAGTCACACCTGTACAAGAGGCTACTGGAAATGTGTCACCTTTCAGAAGATGCTGTTTCAAACCCCACCTCCATGTTTGGGTGGTTGGGTCTTTTGCCCTGAATCATCTGCTTTTTGGCATAGCCATCTAACAACTTATATATGACTTATTCAGTGTTTGGTTGGCAGTGGGGGTAAAGACTGTGATTTAAGAATAAACTTTTTCTCTGTAGGAAGCTAAAAGACTGGTGGCATAATGATCCTGGCCCAGGGCCTCTTCAGCTTAATTAATTCTAATGACAAATATTTACTGTGCATTGAACATATCAGGCAATGCTCTGATTGAGATGATCTAATATGGTAATGGTGAGCAGGTTTGAAAAATTAATGATTTAAAAATGTAGTTACCAGTCTAAGGTTCTGGAGGCACAGTGCCAGGCATTATTCCTGCACAAAAACCATTCTTGGCTGTGGGAAGACTTGTCGGCAATGGTGGGTTGGCCATTTCCCTTCTTTTCCATAGTTGGGGGGAGGGAGACAGTTCTTGGCCCTGTGCCAGTATATAATGCTAATGGCAGGCTCCCATATCTCCTGGGTGGGCCTGCTTCTTTTGTTACAAGTCTGTCCCCAAACCCAGACTACTCCTGAACTCAGATTGGAGAATACTCCCAAGGGCCGTGCGGTGGGGTAGGCAAGCTGGTGGAAGTCCTCTGGTCTTATTTGTTCCGCTTCCCTTCAGCCCCTCAGCACTAATTCGTTTGTTTGTATTTGGGGAAAAAAAATTTCTCATAATTGTCTATCTTTTATTTCCTGGAATTTGACATGAAAGCTGTCATTGTTTTGGTTAGTGACCTCCAAAGGAATAAACCATCTGAGCAATAAGGACAGCAACAATTCTCCATGGTATGGGTTTCAAACAGTTTGACTTTTAAGTCTGGGTGTCCATTCTGTTAGAATTGAATGTGTAGTGAATTGGGGGTGGGCATAAGACGGGGGGATGTATTTATTTTTAAACTCCTTTGGCTGTAATGAAAACCAGCTGCTTCTCCAACAAGTGCATTGCTTTTCCCAAAGAGAGCCTCATAGACAAGCTAAAGCTATGGGGGTTTCATGTGTTTTGGCTTTTCCTAATTTAATCAGCTTGCATTTTACCCTTTGTCTTCTGTCCTATATGGTGGATTGATTGATGCCTTCTTTTCTGACTCCTTCTGTACTAGTGGCACCCATTGGCACATTTAGTTTGTTGAGGACAGATGTGAGACCTCCCCATCACTGACTCATGGGGGCAGAAATGGTCGATCCCCTCCTGAGGAGGTAGATCCCCCTCCATTCAGTTTGAGTATGGGTGAGATGCATTGTCTGCCTGCTGCATGTAACTCCAGCTCCAGGTCCATACGATTTTTGGGTGTCAGGAGAACATTCCCTTCACATGTGCCATTCCATTAGGCATCTCCAGTCACCTTTTCCCCAGAAAAGTAGCACCAAATTAAAAATCTCACTTCAGTTTATAGGCTGATGAGTAGGAGGGCTTGGAGAACAGGAAATGCAGTGGGGCAGAGAGCAAGACAGCAGATAGTGTTGAGCTGGCCACCTCTATTCGTTTGGCCACATGAGAATGTGGAAGAATGATTTAGTAGGTGCTTCTTTCACCTTGTGTGGATGATGCAGGCAGATGATGGAATGTACCTTTTTTTTTTTTTCCTGTAACAAAGAGCTTTTGGCGGGGACGCTTCCCAGTTATTAAAAATGGGGCAATGAGGTGAGCTATAAATACAAGACTCTGTGTAGGAAAATCCAGAAGTAAGGAAGGGAAAATAAGATGGAGTGAACACTGCTGGAGATAAAGAAAAGATTAAAACTAAGTGAATAGATGAGTAAAGAAGGGTTGTTGAGATTGAGTGGGAGAGACAGTTCAAAAAGACAAGTAAAATATCAGTAATGGAGTCAAAGAAACACAAGAGTGACTTTGTGCCCTTCCTCTCCCTGCTCTAGAAAGAGAGAGGGTTGGGGGAAGGGAAACTGGGGAGATTGGATTTATAGGTCAATGGAAGAAATGGCAATAATGAAAATAAGGAGCTCAGGGATTTTTAGGTCATTGGACACCCCTGAAACTATGGGTAATGTGCGTTTCAGAAAGATTTGGGCAAATTTCCGCAGAGCCAATTCAGAGAACATGATATAGTGTGTCTTGACTCTTTATGGAGGGACATGCTCTGTAGGACCAGAGAAATACACACAGCTGGGTCTTTACAGCTATATCTAGTTTCCATGTAGTTCTCTTTCTTTTCTGGTTCCCATAACACTTGTCTGTGTTCAAATATATTTAGCTTTTGATTCTATTCAGCACAGCGAATTGCTTCTATTATTCACTCAGTTTGTTTTAGTATATTTTGTCATTTCTCACAAGACTGTGAGATTCTTAGGGACAAGGAGAGTGCTTTATTTTTCTTTTATATTATTCATAGCCTTGTAGAGTGGTGAGCAAATGGTAGGTCTTTCATTCCTTTGTTTGTTCATTCATTCCTTCCCTCCTCCTTCCCTTTCTCTCTCCCTCTCTTCCTTCCTTCTAATGTTTATCAAAAACTTACTATGTGACATGTCCTATTCTAGGCCCTTAGTATGAGACATTAGAGCAGAGGTCTGCGCAATGGCAGGGATCTCTGGGGGAGGAGTGTTCCAGGTAGAGGGAACAGTAAGGTCCTGAGCAGAAAGTTGTCTAGTGTACGTGTGTGTGGGATAGCAAGGAGGCTGGAGGGCTGGAGTAGACTCTGGAGGGGCATATGGGGTCAGAGAGGAAACCAGAGCCTGGCCCAAATAGGATCCTACATCCAGAGTAAATAAGTATACATGTTGGCTTCTATTCTGGGCAAGATGGAGAGCTTTTGTGTGGAGAGTAGACTGAGTGGCAAGGGTGGAAGTTGCGAGGCCATAGGGGCTATTGCAATAGTTGAGGTAGGAATGGTGGTGGCTGGGATCAGGGTGGTAGTGGCTGACATGAGAGAAATGATTGGATTCTGGATCTTTTGGAAGATGGAGTTGACAACATTTGCTAATAGGTTTGATGTGCGGAATGACAGAAATAGAAGGAGTAAAGATCACTCAAGGTTTTAGTCCTTGTCAGATGTGTGCATAGCTTGAGTTGAGTGGCTCTGGACAAGTTGTTGAACAATGGAAGCCTGAAAATGAGCCTGGGCCTCAGTTTCCTCAGTGTCTCATCTTGAATGATGAATGATGGTTGCCAACCATACCTTAGGTCCAGATAAGGGTGACATAAGTGAGGTTCAGGATAAGTTATTCATTCAGTCTACAAATAGTTACAGAGTATCTATTATGGCATGGCTTTAGCTGGTGTTTTAGGTTATCCAGCCTGAATCTATCATTGTTTTGGGACGTCAACTCATTCTGAATTCAAAAAAATCCAATCCAGTTTTACTTCAGTGTTATTGTAAGCTTGTCTATGCCCCGTAAACAGACTTTATTTTTCAGAGCCGTGTGAGGTTCACAGCACAATTGAAAAGAATGTACAGAGATTTCCCTATATACCCCTTGCTCCCACCTGCACATAGCCTCCACTATTATCAATATCTTGCACCAGAGTGGTGCATGTGTTACAATCAATGAGCTTATACTGACACATCATTATCACCCAAAATCCATAGTTTACATTAGGGTTTATTCTTGGTGTTGTACATTCTATGAATTTTGACAAATGATGTGGATTCACCATCATACTACCATACAGAATAGTTTCATTACCTTAAAAATCCTCTGAATGATTTCATCCCTCCTTCCCTCCCTCATACTCTCCTACCCCCTAGAAACCACTGATCTTTTTTTTTTTATATATATGAAATTTATTGACAAATTGGTTTCCATACAACACCCAGTGCTCATCCCAAAAGGTGCCCTCCTCAATACCCATCACCCACCCCCCCCCCCCCCCCCCCCCCCCATCAACCCTCAGTTTGTTCTCAGTTTTTAACAGTCTCTTATGCTTTGGCTCTCTCCCACTCTAACCTCTTTTTTTTTTTTTTTCCTTCCCCTC
Organism: Lynx canadensis; assembly: GCF_007474595.2. Classification (NCBI taxonomy): domain Eukaryota; kingdom Metazoa; phylum Chordata; class Mammalia; order Carnivora; family Felidae; genus Lynx; species Lynx canadensis. The sequence continues at coordinate 27,188,518 of NC_044312.2, forward strand.
CCCCATGGGTTCCTGTTGAGTTTCTCAGGATCCACATAAGAGTGAAACCATATGGTATCTGTCTTTCTCTGTATGGCTTATTTCACTTAGCATTACACTCTCCAGTTCCATCCACGTTGCTACAAAAGGCCATATTTCGGGGCGCCTGGGTGGCGCAGTCGGTTAAGCGTCCCACTTCAGCCAGGTCACGATCTCGCGGTCCGTGAGTTCGAGCCCCGCGTCAGGCTCTGGGCTGATGGCTCGGAGCCTGGAGCCTGTTTCCGATTCTGTGTCTCCCTCTCTCTCTGCCCCTCCCCCGTTCATGCTCTGTCTCTCTCTGTCCCCAAAATAAATAAAAAACATTGAAAAAAAATTAAAAAAAAAAAAAGGCCATATTTCATTTTTTCTCATTGCTACATAGTATTCCATTGTGTATATAAACCACAATTTCTTTATCCATTCATCAGTTGATGGACATTTAGGCTCTTTCCATAATTTGGCTATTGTTGAGAGTGCTGCTATGAACATTGGGGTACAAGTGCCCCTATGCATCAGTAGTCCTGTATCCCTTGGGTAAATTCCTAGCAGTGCTATTGCTGGGTCATAGGGTAGGTCTATTTTTAATTTTCTGAGGAACCTCCACACTGCTTTCCAGAGCGGCTGCACCAATTTGCATTCCCACCAACAGTGCAAGAGGGTTCCCGTTTCTCCACATCCTCTCCAGCATCTATAGTCTCCTGATTTGTTCATTTTGGCCACTCTGACTGGCGTGAGGTGATACCTGAGTGTGGTTTTGATTTGTATTTCCCTGATAAGGAGCGACGCTGAACATCTTTTCATGTGCCTGTTGGCCATCTGGATGTCTTCTTTAGAGAAGTGTCTATTCATGTTTTCTGCCCATTTCTTCACTGGGTTATTTGTTTTTCGGGTGTGGAGTTTGGTGAGCTCTTTATAGATTTTAGATACTAGCCCTTTGTCCGATATGTCATTTGCAAATATCTTTTCCCATTCCGTTGGTTGCCTTTTAGTTTTGTTGGTTGTTTCCTTTGCTGTGCAGAAGCTTTTTATCTTCATAAGGTCCCAGTAATTCACTTTTGCTTTTAATTCCCTTGCCTTTGGGGATGTGTCGAGTAAGAGATTGCTACGGCTAAGGTCAGAGAGGTCTTTTCCTGCTTTCTCCTCTAGGGTTTTGATGGTTTCCTGTCTCACATTTAGGTCCTTTATCCATTTTGAGTTTATTTTTGTGAATGGTGTGAGAAAGTGGTCTAGTTTCAACCTTCTGCATGTTGCTGTCCAGTTCTCCCAGCACCATTTGTTAAAGAGGCTGTCTTTTTTCCATTGGATGTTCTTTCCTGCTTTGTCAAAGATGAGTTGGCCATACGTTTGTGGGTCTAGTTCTGGGGTCTCTATTCTATTCCATTGGTCTGTGTGTCTGTTTTTGTGCCAATACCATGCTGTCTTGATGATGACAGCTTTGTAGTAGAGGCTAAAGTCTGGGATTGTGATGCCTCCTGCTTTGGTCTTCTTCTTCAAAATTCCTTTGGCTATTCGGGGCCTTTTGTGGTTCCATATGAATTTTAGGATTGCTTGTTCTAATTTCGAGAATAATGCTGGTGCAATTTTGATTGGGATTGCATTGAATGTGTAGATAGCTTTGGGTAGTATTGACATTTTGACAATATTTATTTTTCCAATCCATGAGCAGGGAATGTCTTTCCATTTCTTTAAATCTTCTTCAATTACCTTCATAAGCTTTCTATAGTTTTCAGCATATAGATCCTTTACATCTTTGGTTAGATTTATTCCTAGGTATTTTATGCTTCTTGGTGCAATTGTGAATGGGATCATTTTCTTTATTTGTCTTTCTGTTGCTTCATTGTTAGTGTATAAGAATGCAACTGATTTCTGTACATTGATTTTGTATCCTGCAACTTTGCTGAATTCATGTATCAGTTCTAGCAGACTTTTGGTGGAGTCTATCGGATTTTCCATGTATAATATCATGTCATCTGCAAAAAGCGAAAGCTTGACTTCATCTTTGCCAATTTTGATGCCTTTGATTTCCTTTTGTTGTCTGATTGCTGATGCTAGAACTTCCAGCACTATGTTAAACAACAGCGGTGAGAGTGGGCATCCCTGTCGTGTTCCTGATCTCAGGGAAAAAGCTCTCAGTTTTTCCCCATTGAGGATGATGTTAGCTGTGGGCTTTTCATAAATGGCTTTTATGATCTTTAAGTATGTTCCTTCTATCCCGACTTTCTCAAGGGTTTTTATTAAGAAAGGGTGCTGGATTTTGTCAAAGGCCTTTTCTGCATCGATTGACAGGATCATATGGTTCTTCTCTTTTTTTTTGTTAATGTGATGTATCACGTTGATTGATTTGCGAATGTTGAACCAGCCCTGCATCCCAGGAATGAATCCCACTTGATCATGGTGAATAATTCTTTTTATATGCTGTTGAATTCGATTTGCTAGTATCTTATTGAGAATTTTTGCATCCATATTCATCAGGGATATTGGCCTGTAGTTCTCTTTTTTTACTGGGTCTCTATCTGGTTTAGGAATCAAAGTAATACTGGCTTCATAGAATGAGTCTGGAAGTTTTCCTTCCCTTTGTATTTCTTGGAATAGCTTGAGAAGGATAGGTATTATCTCTGCTTTAAATGTCTGGTAGAACTCCCCTGGGAAGCCATCTGGTCCTGGACTCTTATTTGTTGGGAGATTTTTGATAACCGATTCAATTTCTTTGCTGGTTATGGGTCTGTTCAAGCTTTCTCTTTCCTCCTGATTGAGTTTTGGAAGAGTGTGGGTGTTCAGGAATTTGTCCATTTCTTCCAGGTTGTCCAATTTGTTGGCATATAATTTTTCATAGTATTCCCTGATAATTGTTTGTATCTCTGAGGGATTGGTTGTAATAATTCCATTTTCATTCATGATTTTATCTATTTGGGTCATCTCCCTTTTCTTTTTGAGAAGCCTGGCTAGAGGTTTGTCAATTTTGTTTATTTTTTCAAAAAACCAACTCTTGGTTTCGTTGATCTGCTCTACAGTTTTTTTAGATTCTATATTGTTTATTTCTGCTCTGATCTTTATTATTTCTCTTCTTCTGCTGGGTTTAGGCTGCCTTTGCTGTTCTGCTTCTATTTCCTTTAGGTGTGCTGTTAGATTTTGTATTTGGGATTTTTCTTGTTTCTTGAGATAGGCCTGGATTGCAATGTATTTTCCTCTCAGGACTGCCTTCGCTGCGTCCCAAAGCGTTTGGATTGTTGTATTTTCATTTTCGTTTGTTTCCATATATTTTTTAATTTCTTCTCTAATTGCCTGGTTGAGCCACTCATTCGTTAGTAGGGTGTTCTTTAACCTCCATGCTTTTGGAGGTTTTCCAGACTTTTTCCTGTGGTTGATTTCAAGCTTCATAGCATTGTGGTCTGAAAGTATGCATGGTATAATTTCAATTCTTGTAAACTTATGAAGGGCTGTTTTGTGACCCAGTATATGATCTATCTTGGAGAATGTTCCATGTGCACTCGAGAAGAAAGTATATTCTGTTGCTTTGGGATGCAGAGTTCTAAATATATCTGTCAAGTCCATCTGATCCAATGTCTCATTCAGGGCCCTTGTTTCTTTATTGACCGTGTGTCTAGATGATCTATCCATTTCTGTAAGTGGGGTGTTAAAGTCCCCTGCAATTACCACATTCTTATCAATAAGGTTGCTTCTGTTTATGAGTAATTGTTTTATATACTTGGGGGCTCCGGTATTCGGCGCATAGACATTTATAATTGTTAGCTCTTCCTGATGGATAGACCCTGTAACTATTATATAATGTCCTTCTTCATCTCTTGTTACAGCCTTTAATTTAAAGTCTAGTTTGTCTGATGTAAGTATGGCTACTCCAGCTTTCTTTTGGCTTCCAGTAGCATGATAAATAGTTCTCCATCCCCTCACTCTCAATCTGAAGGTGTCCTCAGGTCTAAAATGAGTCTCTTGTAGACAGCAAATAGATGGGTCTTGTTTTTTTATCCATTCTGATACCCTATGTCTTTTGGTTGGTGCATTTAATCCATTTACATTCAGTGTTATTATAGAAAGATACGAGTTTAGAGTCATTGTGATGTCTGTATGTTTTATGCTTGTAGTGATGTCTCTGGTACTTTGTCTCACAGGGTCCCCCTTAGGATCTCTTGTAGGGCTGGTTTAGTGGTGACAAATTCCTTCAGTTTTTGTTTGTTTGGGAAGACCTTTATCTCTCCTTCTATTCTAAATGACAGACTTGCTGGATAAAGGATTCTCAGCTGCATATTTTTTCTGTTTAGCACACTGAAAATCTCGTGCCAATTCTTTCTGGCCTGCCAAGTTTCAAAAGAGAGATCAGTCACGAGTCTTATAGGTCTCCCTTTATATGTGAGGGCACGTTTACCCCTTGCTGCTTTCAGAATTTTCTCTTTATCCTTGTATTTTGCCAGTTTCACTATGATATGTCGTGCAGAAGATCGATTCAAGTTACGTCTGAAGGGAGTTCTCTGTGCCTCTTGGATTTCAATGCCTTTTTCCTTCCCCAGATCTGGGAAGTTCTCAGCTATGATTTCTTCAAGTACCCCTTCAGCACCTTTCCCTCTCTCTTCCTCCTCTGGGATACCAATTATGCGTATATTATTTCTTTTTAGTGTATCACTTAGTTCTGTAATTTTCCTCTCATACTCCTGGATTTTTTTATCTCTCTTTTTCTCAGCTTCCTCTTTTTTCCATAACTTTATCTTCTAGTTCACCTATTCTCTCCTCTGCCTCTTCCATCCGAGCCGTGGTGGTTTGCATTTTGTTTTGCATTTCCTTTAAAGCGTTTTTCAGCTCCTCGTGACTGTTCCTTAGTCCCTTGATCTCTGTAGTAAGAGATTCTCTGCTGTCCTGTATACTGTTTTCCAGCCCAGCGATTAATTTTATGACTATTATTCTAAATTCACTTTCTGTTATATTATTTAAATCCTTTTTGATCAGCTCATTAGCTGTTGTTATTTCCTGGAGATTCTTCTGAGGGTAATTCTTCCGCTTGGTCATTTTGGATAGTCCCTGGTGTGGTGAGGGCCTGCAGGGCACTTCCCCTGTGCTGTGGTGTATAACTGGAGTTGGTGGGCAGGGCCGCAGTCAGTCCTGATGTCTGCCCCCAGCCCACCGCTGGGGCCACAGTCAGACTGGTGTGTGCCTTCTCTTCCCCTCTCCTAGGGGCGGGATTCACTGTGGGGTGGTGTGGCCCGTCTGGGCTACTTGCACACTGCCAGGCTTGTGATGCTGGGGATCTGGCGTATTAGCTGGGGTGGGTAGGCAAGGTGCACGGCGGCAGGAGGGGCAGGCTTAGCTCGCTTCTCCTTAGGTGATCCACTTCAGGAGGGGCCCTGTGGCAGCGGGAGGGAGTCAGATCCGCAGCCGGAGGTTTGGCTCCGCAGAAGCACAGAGTTGGGTGTTTGCGGGGAGCGAGCAATTTCCCTGGCAGGAACCGGTTCCCTTTGGGATTTTGGCTGGGGAATGGGCGGGGGAGATGGCGCTGGCGAGCGCCTTTGTTCCCCACCAAACTGAGCTCTGTCGTCCGGGGGCTCAGCAGCTCTCCCTCCCTTTGTCCTCCAGCCTTACCGCTTTCTGAGCAGAGCTGTTAACTTATGACCTCCCAGATGCTAAGTCGCGCTTGCTGTCGGAACACAGTCCGTCAGGCCCCTCCGCTTTTGCAAGCCAGACTCAGGGACTCTGCTTGGCCGGCGAGCCGCCCCTCCGCCCCGGCTCTCTCCCGCCAGTCCGTGGAGCGCGCACCGCCTCGCCGCCCTTCCTACCCTCTTCCGTGGGCCTCTCGTCTGCGCTTGGGTCTGGCGACTCCGTTCTGCTAATCTTCTGGCTGTTTTCTGGGTTATTTAGGCAGATGTAGGTGGAATCTAAGTGATCAGCAGGACGCGCGGTGAGCCCAGCGTCCTCCTACGCCACCATCTTCCGAAACCACTGATCTTTTTATTGTCCCCGTAGTTTTGCCTTTTTCCATAATGCCAGATAGTTGGAATCATAATATGTAGCCTTTTCTGCTTAGTAATAAGCCTTTTTTGCTTAGTAATATGAATTTGTTTCCTTCGTGTGTTTTCATGGCTTTATGCTTCATTTCTTTTTAGTGCTGAATAATATTCCTTTGTTTGGAGGTATCGTGGTTTATTTACCCACTCACCTACTAAAGGACATTTCAATTGCTTCCAAGTTTTGGCAATTATGAATAAATTGTCTATAAATATCAGTGTGCATGTTTTGTGTGGACATAAGTTTTCAACTCCTTTAGGTAAGTACCAAAAAGCATAATTGCTGGACCATAGGTATATTAAGAGTATGTTTAATTTTGTAAGAAACTGCCAGGGGTGGGAGTGGGAAAATTGGATGAAGTTGGCAAAATATACAAACATCCAGTTATAAGATAAGCAGATACTGGGAATATAATACACAGCATAAAATTATAGTTAACATTGCTATATCGTGTATTTGAAAGTTGCTAAGAGAGTAGATTCTCATCATAAGGATGTATCTGTATGTGATGATTAATGTTAACTACCTTTATTGTGGCAATCATTTTACAATATATGTAAGTCATGTTATGCTGTACATCTAATCTTATACAGTGTTGTATAAGCCAATTATATCTCAGTATAACTGAAAGAAAAAAAAGAAGAAATTGCCAAACTATCTTCCAAAGCAGCTGTACCATTTTGCATTCTCACCAGCAATGAGTGAGAGTTCCTGTTGTTCCACATCCTTCCCAGCATTGGGTATTGTCTGTATTTTGGATTTTGGTCATTTTAATGGATATGTAGTGGTGTCTCATTGTTGTAAATTTTGGTTCCCTAATGCTATACTTATTTTCCATTTGCATATCTTCCTTGATTAGGTGTCTGTTCAGGTCTTTTGCCCATTTTTAAATCAGGTTGTTCATTTTCTTACTGTTAAATTTTAAGAGTTCATTTTATATTTGGGATAACAGCCGTTTATCAGACATGTCTTTTGCAAAGATTTTCTCCTAGTCTGTGTCTTGTTTTCTCATTCTCTTGACAGTGTCTTTCATAAGGAGAAGTTTTTAATTGTAATGATGTTCAACTTATCGATTATTTTTTCATTGATTATGCCTTTGATGCTGTATCTAAAATTCTAAACCCAAGCTCCCTAGATATTTTCCTATGTTATCTTCTGGGAGTGTTGTTGTTTTGCATTTGTTCAGTGCTTTAAAAACTTTATATTGCTTCTGAAACTTTCCACTCATTTTCCCCAATACCCCCCACCTCTTTACCTCTTCTTTAATACCCTCTCACTCAAGTAAAAAACAGATTATATCACAACTCCCAACACACTGACATTCTTTTTTTATTAAAAATTGTTTTTAACATTTATTTATTTTTGAGAGACAGACAGAGCATGGTCAGGGGAGGGGGAAAGAGAGAGGGAGATACAGAATCTGAAGGGGACTCCCGGCTCTGAGCTGTTGTTAGCACAGAGCCTGACATGGGGCTCGAACTCAGGAACTGCGAGACCATGACCTGAGCTCAAGTTGGACGCTTAACCGACTGAGCCATACAGGTGCCCCCAGACTGAAATTCTTATACACAAAAGAGGTAAAGGGAGATTATTTAACTTCTAGTTAAGTCTTCTGGAAGATCCTGGGAGACCCAGGTCAACAGCCCAGTCCTTATGTTCTAGATTATTTTATTCAGAGATGCATATCTTCTCTCAAATGTGCTTGGCTATTTTATATGTGCCCGCTGTCCATGCCTGTCTTCCACAAACCCCCACCCAATATTTTACCCTTGGCTTCTTTCCCATTCTCTCTGAGTCAAGAATAGGTTAAGATAGAATTGGCGTTTGGACTCTTTTGATGAAGGCTTCTTTCTGTTGACAAAGTTCTGGGAATAAAGACTATTGAGTTGACTGGTATATTATGTTCCAGTGAAAAATTCTAATACTGACAGCAGTAGTTCCACAAAAATCCCCAACCCACTTGCACCTATACTAAGAGTATGGGTTGTACCCAGGTGATCTCAGAATCATTTTGATCCAGTTTGTATCTAGTACTGATTGCCAATTGTTTCAAAATCCTGTGCTGACTTCATAACCACCCCACACCCCCCCAATTTGGCTTTCATTCCTAGTTGCCTTTATTTTTGGCTTTGCTTTTGCTAATGCTGTGCACAAACCCTTTTCTAGGATTCCACAGGTTGAACTTTGGCTCTTGTAGTTAAGTTGCCTGTTATGCACCATGAACCCAAGGAACCAGAAACCGAGAAGTGTAATCATGGAAAACTTCTGAAGAACTAGATATTCATCCTCCTAAAGCAAAGTTTAAGGCTGGTTTAGAGATCTGATAACTGCTTTACCATTCAGCCCAAAGGTGGCCATGGCTGGGGCAGAAGCTGGTCCATGCTTAGCTGAAAAGATTGGGTTGGGGAGGAATTATGGCATCAGCCAAGTTGGGGTGAAGGCAGCACTTTGGAGGAACACTGTCCTGCCAGCAAGTTTCTTAGAGAAAGGGCTATAAATAACATTGTGAAGTATTATTAGAAAGGATTGTTAAAACAGTAATGTGCACATGATTAATTTATGAGCAGATAGGAATAGGAGAGATGGAGGATAGAGCGTGATGCATGTTGCTCAACAATAACATTAGAGCAGGTAAAAGAAACATCCATGGAGAATGGAGAAGGAACAGAGGATAGAGAGGAACAAATGTGTGTCAGAGAAGGTTTTCCAGACTGGTTCCATCATAATCACCAGAGAGCTTAAGAATTTACCTCAAAGATTCTGACAGAGTGGGTTTGGGTTAGGACCCAGGAATCTGTTTTCAAAAACAGAGTCCCACACCCCAATTCCCAGGTGAGGCTGATTAATGTTTAGATTTATGTAGTCATTGGTTTAGACAAGCAGTAGGCAAACTATAGCACCTGGGTCAAACCCAACTTGCAGCAACCCTGTTTAACAGCCCAGAGCTAAGAATGTTTTTTACATTTTTTAAGCATTATTTAAAAAAAGCAAAAAGAAGATAGGACAAAGTTGTAAGTGGCGTGTAAAGCCTAAAATATTTTCTTGCCCTTTACAGAAAATGTTTGCCTACCTCTGGTTTAGTAGGGAATAAATAAATAGGATGTTACAGCTGGTGAAGAAGTAATGAGATCTGCAAGACTTCTACAATGAGTCACTCTCCCTACAGGCAAGGGGACATTTGCTTTCAGTGTGGTTCTTATTGGAATTGATGCACTATCATTTTTTCAACTCCTACTTGGTGTCAGGTGCTATCAGGTGTGTTATATTTGCACAAACATATTAAGGTTACCGATAAGGAAGGGACCACATTGGGTGGCCCATTAAGGGGGTACTTAAAACTATTTCAACTCCTCCTTTGTTTAGCTAGGGGAGGAGCAGAGCAGAACTTGGAAGCTCAGGGAACACACTCCCAGTTATACAAATATAAGGCACTTACGTAAGCATGTATTATAATGAGATAAGGATGTGACTACAGTTTTTTTCCTTTATAATTACTTCTTATTTTTATTTATTTAAAATTTTTTTGATTTTTTTAATTTTTTTATTTTTAAAAATTTATATCCAAATTAGTTAGCATATAGTTGACTGCAGTTTTTGAAAAATGGCTTTGCAAATGCTGTCTTACCTCTTGATATATGAATTGGCCCAGTAGGGAGAGGGAATACAGGGAGACAGGGCAAGGATATGAAGAAAGTGGATCACTTTGGGAAAAGATCTAATCCCAGGGATTTCTTGGAAAGGAAGGGCCCAAACTCAAGACCAGTCACCCGAACTCAAGACAAAGGCTCAGGCTTGTGGGCAAGGACTGTTTTTTATATGGTATGTGCCCCTTGTACCTCGTACTCCTGCCTAAGGATCACCAATAGGAGAGCAACAGCTGAGGATGGAGTGTGACTGAAGATCTATAGCATTGGTGTCTGTGTGGTGTTCCCTAGGTAATGCTATTGAGAAATCCATCCTGGCTCTAGGGACAAGCACAGCCTTTTCAGAGCAATACCCTGGGAAAGAGATGGGCCATTTGGTTGAGGACAGAGCACTTTGGATTGAGTGAAACTTGGGAGTTTGTGGAAAACTCGTGGACAAAATAACTGTGTGAGAGAGAGATGCTAGGCTTGAACAACTTGCCAAAAAACCCATAAAGCAAGATATCTTTTTTACCTTCAGTTTATATAGATGAGTTGCACACATTATTTCATTTATTCCCGTATAAATGTGGGAAGGGAGCCATAGAGAAGTGAAGCAACTGACCCAAAGTGAGCACTGAGTGGGGGGTCAGAATCCCAACCCAGTCCTGCGTGATTCCAAAGCTACTTTCTTTCCACATGACCCCATTGCCTCTGGCAGAGTCATGCATTATTAACGAGGTCCTACAGGTAAGAAATCACTTTCAAACAAGAAAACTGAGACACAGAGAAGTGAAGCCACTTGTTCAAGGTTGTTCAACTAATTACTAGGATTTCAATAGACCTGCTTCCAAAATAGGGAGATCTGAGTTTCCATAAACCTCTAAGAACTTCTTATCAAAGGAATTGAGAATGTCAAATGGAGTATGTTGAAGCCTGTAGGTACAAAGGAGCATTGAGGGAAAGGGGAGCTTTGCAGAATGAGCACATTTCACTTTCCTTAATGACCTGCCAGCTGATGCCCACTTTGAAAGGGCTTTTAGAAAGCAGGAAGGTCTGAGTGGCTTTTGGCAGTTTTCCTCTGGAGAGTACCTATTTATTTATTTATGAGCTCTTTAAACATTAACTTGGCTAGTCTAAAGCAGTCACTCCAAAATTTGGAGTTCATGGACTTAGGTCAGATATAGGAAAAGTCCTCTCCACCCAATCAGTACCCCAAGAGGGCATGAATCTAGGTTGATGCCCATTGTGGGCACCTGTGACCTGGCTACCCTGACTTCTCAAATAGCTCAGCTACTCATGGCAGTGGAAGAGATGCCAAAGAAGGGGCTTGAAATCAACCAAATTGTCAAGTTCATGTCCCACTGATCCATCTGAGAAGTTGCCGTGCCCCAAGAGCAGAGCCCAAAGCCTAAGATGTCTGCAAACCAGGGAGCTTTCAGAGCACTGTGGGTATAGCCCAGGCTTTCTCACCTGAGCAGCTTCCTGATGTGTTTCATGGAGAATTCCTGTTAAACTTCAATTTCTGAAGATGGTATGAAGTCGTGCCTGGCCCAAAGATGGTGGAATGCCTGGAGAAATTTATGAAATGTTCCTTGATGATGGTTAAGCACAGAATCTAATAATTTCTCAGGGGTAGTTTAGGCAACACCCTTCATGGAGGTGGAAAAAGGAATGGGTGACCTCTTGAATCTCTTGTCTCTGAGAGATCAAAATTTTGCCTGTAAGAGATAACTGAGCAGAATGTCATTTAAATGAGACAGGAATTGAGTTGGGGCAACCAGCCCAGATGGGGACAATCAGGCTGTGATCTGGTCCTCAAATTATTCAGAGTTGGCTCTGTTTTCAGTTTCACCTTCCTGGCCTAGTTAGTATGAACATGAGTAAGAGGTACAGATGGACAGACAGGATACTTTTTGCCTTCTCTTCTAGTGTGGCCCATATCTGTAGTCAGAAAAGACAAATATTGTGGGCCTAGCCTATTCATCCACAAAGGGATGGTTATTTCTCTGCAGGTTAGAAGGTTAGAACTATGGAGAGACTTTAAAATTTTTCTTGCTTGAAGTCCTTGTTTTTAGGGGAAGAAAATAAAGCACAGAGAGGAGATATGATTAACTCAAGGCCAATGCAGAACAGAAGGAGCAAGGTTGAACCAGATCCCTGGCCTTCAGAGTCTCAGAAAAGAATCAGAAAAGAGAAGAAAGCCAATGTTCTCTCTTCTCAGTTTTCTTAACTGTGATGTCAGAGAGTCAGAAAGAAAGTTGACGTCTTAAGTCCCAGCCATTTCTAATATTCTCTGCTAAATGGTTTCACTATAGGAAAATATTGACTGAAGCTGGGTCCCTGAGAGGCAGTTGCAGATAGTTTGATATTTTACACAGTAATGCCTTTATTTAGAAAGTGTATCATTGATTGCCAGTAGTTTTATGATCTTCTGTACTATCTTCCACTGCCTTTCTGAAATAGGGATATTATATTTAAATCCACAGTCTATAGCAAAAGGAGGGAGGAGCCTCAGTAACCCATTCATTCAACGTTTATTTATTTTTGGGACAGAGAGAGACAGAGCATGAATGGGGGAGGGGCAGAGAGAGAGGGAGACACAGAATCAGAAACAGGCTCCAGGCTCTGAGCCATCAGCCCAGAGCCTGATGCGGGGCTCGAACTCCCGGTCATTCAAAAAACTTTATAGAGCTTCCATTGGGGTATAACGAAGAACACAGCCATTAAGTCCTCATGGTGTTTATAGAACCAGATATTTGTGGAGAACATATACGGACTTAATTTTCTTGCTCTTTCTCTCACTTTTCAGTTGGTGAGAAACAGAAACACAGAAAAGGCATTCTCAGAGAGGTGGGGAGAGAGGGAGGGGAAGCAGAGGAGAGAGAGAATGAGGCATATAAGAAGGAGAAAGGGAGAGAATATCTCCCAAAGGATGTTTGCAGAGAGGGAAATATTTGGCGGCTGCTTCTTCTTTTTAAAAATTAATTGTGGTTAGCTGAACTGTATCAAACTCCTTTAACTCTCTCAACTGCAGACTTTTCCACTTTCCGGTAAACTTGAGTTGCTATGGTGAGAGAGTGGCCTGGGACAAGTCAAACGTAAAACATTGGAAACAACACCCCAATGCCGTGCAACATATTGAATAATTAGAATGACCTGCCATGTGTTTCCCATTCCTTGCTACGAGTCGATTGCCTTATGATTTATCACCTGTTTTTCTAAGCAAAGCTTGAGCCCTCGTTCTCAGTTCCTCTTTCTTGAATGTGTTAAGAATGGTTGGGGGCACAGAAGGTAAGGAGAGTAGACAAATGTGTAAATGCACTGTTTTTCCTTCAGAAAGTTTTCTTAGACCCTCTGACCATGTGGTATCTGTCCCCTCATATCACTCTCCCCCTTTGTACCACTAATGTAACACTTTTCACTTCTAGTACCTCTCAGGGATTAGTAGAACTAACTTGTAAAATGTTGCTCTGAAGTCCACATCCAAACCACTCACTCTGCTTACATGGCACCCAGGCTTCACAAAGCACCTTCGCATTTCATTTCATCCCATCTTCCCAATAACCTTGAGCAGCAGAAACAGCCAGCATTACCCTGTTTTCTACCTGCAGGAATGGAAATGGGCCCTGAGAGAGAGGTTAATGGCCCACCCATAGTCACTCACATAGAAGTGGGTTCAAGCTTGAGTGTTCTGAATTCATGTCCATGGCTCAGCAGTTTTCTTCACAGTTCTGCTGTGTTGTCAATGATTTGTGAACTTGGAGGGCACTGGGCAATAAGCATTTGACATGAGCCAGAAAAGAGAAGAAAACTTATTTTCTCTCATCTCCATTTTCTCAACTGTAAAATAAGAGAGTTAGAGGGTTTACCTCTCAGGTCCCAACCATTTCTAATTTGGGAAAACATTGACTGGGTCTAGGTCTCTGGGAGGCAATTGAAGATAGTTCTATAACATTAAATATTTTATACAGTAATTTATTTATTTTTAAAAGTATTACTTATTCCTGTGTATATAAGACATTAATGTTAGCAATGTTAGCATTGTTGCTAACAGTTATAAAGAGGTATCTTCTTAAGGGCACTTAAGATTCAGGAGCTTGAGTAAGTTTTCAGATTGAAAATGTGATTTCATAAAAAGCTTCTGCATAGTGAGGGAAACAACCAACAAATTAAGCAACCTACAGAATGGGAGAAGATATTTGCAAATGATATATCTGGTAAAGAATTGGTATCCAAAATATATAAGGAACTTATGAAACTCGATACCTCCAAGATGAATAATCCAATTTAAAAAAATGGACAGAAGACATAAATAGATATATTTCCAAAGAAGACATACAGATGGCTAATAGACACATGAAAAGACACTCAACATCACTCATCATCAGGGAAATACAAATCAAAACTACAATGATATATCATCTCATACCTGTCAGAATGGCTAAAATCAACAACATAAGAAACAACAGGTGTTGGTGAAGATGTGGAGAAAGGGAAACCACCTTACACTGTAGGTGGGAATGCAAACTGGTGCAGCCACTCTGGAAAACAGTATGGAGCTTCCCCAAAAAGTTAAAAATACAACTACCCTACAATCCAGTAATTGCACTACTAGGTATTTACTCAAAGGAAAAAAAAAACTAATTCAAAGGGTTACATGCATCCCAATGTTTATAGCAACATTATCTACAATAGACAAATTATGGAAGCAGCCCAAGTGTCCATTGCCTGATGAATGGGTAAGGAAGATCAATAGAATATTACTCAGTGATAAAAAAGAATGAAATTCTTAGAATTATTCTAAGTGAACTAAGTCAGATAAAGACAAATACCATATGATTTCACTCATCTGTGGAATTTAAGAAACAAGACAAATGAATAAAGGAGGAAAAAAAAGAGAGAGGCAAACCAAGATACAGACTCTTAACTATAGAGAACAAACTGATGGTCATCAGAGGGGAGGTAGGTGGGAGGATGGATGGAGATTAAAGAGTGCACTTGTCATGTTGGGCACTGGGTGATGTATGGAAATGTTGGATCAGTATATTGTACACCTGAAACTAATACTACCTAAGTGGAATTTAAATTTACAAAAATAAAGAAAAAAGAAAAATATTTGATTTCATTGGTTTACCCAGAGGTGTTCAAACATAATGATGATCAGTCAGGATTTAATAAGACCAACAATACAATAACCAATAATAAAAATTGCTAGCATTTATTGGGCACAAAATAGAAAGCATGTTTTCTGGATTATTCTATTTTGATCTCTCCTAACAGCTCATGAGGTAGGTACTGTTGTCAGAAAGAAATGCTAAATGTCTTCCAACCATTAAAGGGTAGACCTAGGATTCAAACCCAGGAAGCCTGTCTGCAGAATTGGCTCTTCTGCCAATTAATTTTTTAAATTTACAGCAGGTGAGGTTCTGGTTAGGGAGCCAAGAGAGGGCACTTATCTTTGTAGGCCAACCACTGAGGACACTGAGGGTTAGTTTCCATTTTCTTTGGAGATCTTAATTAGTTCACAGGTTACTGGTTGTCTTTGAGGGTTGCTTCAATCCTATAGGACTGATGATCTAGAAACAGAGCCCTGGGCAGTGGTGAAGACACTCAGAATTTCACCACTTGGCTTTCAGTTTCTTGACTCCTTTGGACCCCCACCCTCTATTATGACAACACAACATTACCTCAGATTCATTGTAATTCAACTGAATAGGTTACCATAAACCACATTCTAACGTGTTTTCCTGGGGAGGCACCCTGGGGTCACTCTGATTGGACTTGGGGGAGACTGGTATCCTTAATTAAATTTGTGAGGCATCCTGTTCTCCTTGACGGAAAATGGGGAGAAGCCCTACTCCCATCAACAGCACATTTACAACCAACTCCTGAGTGGTTTATTTCTGCAGATGGAGAATCTCAGTCATTTTATGTTCTTATTGTTTTCAATTTACTGACCAAATTCCGGGACTGGACCCAATTTGAGGTTTGTAACCTCTTGTGTGTTATTATAGAGAGAAGTAGGGCACAATTAATGAATTTCTCATTTTTGCCTCTGATTCAGACTCTGGTTTTTAAGTAGGACAGTCAGCTCTATATGGATGCATGTAGATGTATGTAGATATATGTACATATGCACACAACACACTTATTCAGGAATATGCATATTTGGTCTAATATACTTTATCTCTAGAGGGAATCTCATTCTGACCTTTTTATACAGCTTATGTGCTGTGCTGTGATAGATTCATTTCCTACCCTTTCCTTTTCATTTTATTTACTTTTTTTTGCTTTTGACATAGTTCTCCCCATCAAGTATTTTCATAACAAAAATTAGATAGAGTATGATTTATCTATCTAGTAATTAATTTAATTTAACACCACGTATAGAGTATACACTGTGCTGGACACTGTTCTGAGCACATTACAAATATTAACTGATGCAACACTGTTTATAACTCTTTGAAGAGGGTCCTGTTAATGGTCCTCACTTTACAGACCAGGAAACTGAGGCAAGTTTTTCTTTTCTGCTGGGGAACTGGGTTTGTTATGGGGGGAGCTGATATGCTTTGTTTGAGAGGTTTGTGTTTTGTTTTCTGTACAAAAAAATGATAAAAGGCTATGATGTGATAGAAAAAAGAACAGCTATTCCTCTTGAGCAAGAAAAGCCAGAATCATCAAAGACTTGGATTTACTTAATGATGTACTGGTTTTATGGCTAAACACTTAAAGCTATTAAAAACACTTTTATTATTAAAATTCCTACAGGAAACATAACTTTGTTATTGTGATACTTAAATCTCTGGCTTCTCCTTTGAAACAATTATGTGCATAATGTGATTTTTAATAATCTGCGGTTTCTTTGGAATGCAAATATCATGTTCAGGCATTGAAAGATGTCCTTCTTAAGGCTCTGGGCCTCCTTGCCTTTGCAAACAAGGTGCGGTTGCCCAGGAGACTTGGTCTCATTCCTCCAGGCAGCAGGGCTCCGAGGAGGGGTGGCTAACCACAGCTGAGCCCTCTGCTGACTCACAGGGTTTCTGCTTGGGTGATGGAGTCAGTCAAACCTGAGTTCATGAGCTGTGGCTTCAACCAGGATGTTAGTAAAAGAGGGGCTGAGACATGAATATTTTCAGGATATTCTCTGGAGGTAAAATAGATTGCAGTTGGTGACTGACTTGTCGTGGGGGTGAGGAAGAGGAATCTGTTATAGAATTGGAATTGTCTGGATATTTGCCTCTAACTTCCTTGGGTTCAGGGACATCTGTCTTCCTAGTGCCTACTATTGGCACCTGGTGAGCAACCAAGAAATATTTATTGGATATATGAATGAATGAGTGAGTGAAGACAATGTGATCCAATGAAGTTCTGTGATTTATCCAGGGTCACATAACTATTTAATGGCAGAACTAACCTTGGAATCCAGGTAACCAGATAGTGTGTGAGAAAACCTTTGGCTTTATGTCCTTTTTTGTGGTCTCTCTCACCTCCCCTTCCAATTTTTAACTCTTTGAAGGCAGGGATTTCGTGAAAATCAATGTAACTAATGTTTTACTTGGCAGTGGAAGACTCAATCAAAGATGGATGTCTCTGTGCACACATTTGTTAGCCAGGATGTGCTTTTCTTTTGGGGACAAAGGAGAAGATACTTGGAGAAAGGCTGGGAATTAACAGATGCTATAAGATTCTCAGGCTTTTCCACTGTGTCAAAAATGTCAACTTTAACTTTTTCATTATTTCCTTTCTCCTCCATTCCATTCTAGCAATGGCCTTATCTACCCTTTGCCTGGATTAATGCAATAGCCCCTTAACCTTCTACCTTTTCTCTTGTTATTCATGTGCTATTGACCTCCTGAAATAGAGTCATCTTAGCTTTGTCACTTATTAACAGGGCGACGTTGGCCAAGGCATTTATTTTTTCAGAGCCTGAGATTACTAGTTTGTCAAAAGTAGATAATGACAAAAAATGCCCTACTAATACTGTGAAAATTTGTTGAAAATAACTGTGAGAACCAGGCCAGACCACAAAGCCTGGGCCAGGCTAGAGGAGTGCAGAGACCAACCAGGCAGTCTTGGCAAAGGCAACTTCCTCTTTAGTTCACTATTGCCTCAGCTAGCAAACAATGCAAGGAGGTGGACGGTGTATAGTGGTACAGGTGGTGGCATTTCCTCAGTGTATGCTCATAATTCAGTGATTTGGGCAGCTTCTGGAGGTTTCAGTGATACAATTGAGGACGAGGCCTGTTTCTGGGTAATGCTGCTGTGTAGAAGCTAAGAGAGTTTCTTACTATTAATGCTATTACAACTTCTAGTGCAAGAATGTACACTCTGCTAGATATTTTTATACATCATGGTATTTGACCAACACGACAAAAATATCCCTATTTCACAAGTGTGGTACTGATAGAAATGTTAAGTAACTTACCCAAGACCACAAAATCAAGGTTCTTTCATTCCAAAACCTTTCAGTTTAAAGTTAAGTTGTTATCAAACTACACACTCCTTAAGATAGCATCTGTGTCATATAAAGTGTTTTGTGCATAAGAAGTTCTTATTACCCATTCTTTGATGCATGGATGGTAGACAACAACTTGTTTTATAGGTTATGGTTTAAAAATTAAGGGGCTTGGTAAGACTCTTAGAAAGTAATTAAGATGTCTGAGAAGACCTTCCTCTTGGAGATTTAGGCTGAAATTAACTTCAAAGTTGGGGTACAGAAGTAAGGAGGATATTTGGGAATACTCAGTGATTTACACTTACATAAGAAGCTTTGTAAAGAGAATGAGTACATAATGATCTCTGTGTGAGGTCTATGTGATAGCCAGGAAAAAGCAGTATGAATCAAAAGCCAAAAAGAAATCAGAATGTTACTGAACCAGTGTTTCCCAAAGTGTGTTCCAGGGAACCATATGTACAAGAAATGCTATCTTGCAAAATCCTTCTTCAAAATAAGGTCATGATTAAATTTAGTCAACTCTTTTTTTTTATATATATATGAAATTTATTGACAAATTGGTTTCCATACAACACCCAGTGCTCATCCCAAAAGGTGCCCTCCTCAATACCCATCACCCACCCTCCCCTCCCTCCCACCCCCCATCAACCCTCAGTTTGTTCTCAGTTTTTAACAGTCTCTTATGCTTTGGCTCTCTCCCACTCTAACCTCTTTTTTTTTTTCCTTCCCCTCCCCCATGGGTTCCTGTTAAGTTTCTCAGGATCCACATAAGAGTGAAACCATATGGTATCTGTCTTTCTCTGTATGGCTTATTTCACTTAGCATCACACTCTCCAGTTCCATCCACGTTGCTACAAAAGGCCATATTTCATTTTTTCTCATTGCCACATAGTATTCCATTATGTATATATACCACAATTTCTTTATCCATTCATCAGTTGATGGACATTTAGGCTCTTTCCATAATTTGGCTATTGTTGAGAGTGCTGCTATGAACATTGGGGTACAAGTGCCCCTATGCATCAGTAGTCCTGTATCCCTTGGGTAAATTCCTAGCAGTGCTATTGCTGGGTCATAGGGTAGGTCTATTTTTAATTTTCTGAGGAACCTCCACACTGCTTTCCAGAGCGGCTGCACCAATTTGCATTCCCACCAACAGTGCAAGAGGGTTCCCGTTTCTCCACATCCTCTCCAGCATCTATAGTCTCCTGATTTGTTCATTTTGGCCACTCTGACTGGCGTGAGGTGATACCTGAGTGTGGTTTTGATTTGTATTTCCCTGATAAGGAGCGACGCTGAACATCTTTTCATGTGCCTGTTGGCCATCTGGATGTCTTCTTTAGAGAAGTGTCTATTCATGTTTTCTGCCCATTTCTTCACTGGGTTATTTGTTTTTCGGGTGTGGAGTTTGGTGAGCTCTTTATAGATTTTAGATACTAGCCCTTTGTCCGATATGTCATTTGCAAATATCTTTTCCCATTCCGTTGGTTGCCTTTTAGTTTTGTTGGTTGTTTCCTTTGCTGTGCAGAAGCTTTTTATCTTCATAAGGTCCCAGTAATTCACTTTTGCTTTTAATTCCCTTGCCTTTGGGGATGTGTCGAGTAAGAGATTGCTACGGCTAAGGTCAGAGAGGTCTTTTCCTGCTTTCTCCTCTAGGGTTTTGATGGTTTCCTGTCTCACATTTAGGTCCTTTATCCATTTTGAGTTTATTTTTGTGAATGGTGTGAGAAAGTGGTCTAGTTTCAACCTTCTGCATGTTGCTGTCCAGTTCTCCCAGCACCATTTGTTAAAGAGGCTGTCTTTTTTCCATTGGATGTTCTTTCCTGCTTTGTCAAAGATGAGTTGGCCATACGTTTGTGGGTCTAGTTCTGGGGTCTCTATTCTATTCCATTGGTCTGTGTGTCTGTTTTTGTGCCAATACCATGCTGTCTTGATGATGACAGCTTTGTAGTAGAGGCTAAAGTCTGGGATTGTGATGCCTCCTGCTTTGGTCTTCTTCTTCAAAATTCCTTTGGCTATTCGGGGCCTTTTGTGGTTCCATATGAATTTTAGGATTGCTTGTTCTAATTTCGAGAATAATGCTGGTGCAATTTTGATTGGGATTGCATTGAATGTGTAGATAGCTTTGGGTAGTATTGACATTTTGACAATATTTATTTTTCCAATCCATGAGCAGGGAATGTCTTTCCATTTCTTTAAATCTTCTTCAATTACCTTCATAAGCTTTCTATAGTTTTCAGCATATAGATCCTTTACATCTTTGGTTAGATTTATTCCTAGGTATTTTATGCTTCTTGGTGCAATTGTGAATGGGATCATTTTCTTTATTTGTCTTTCTGTTGCTTCATTGTTAGTGTATAAGAATGCAACTGATTTCTGTACATTGATTTTGTATCCTGCAACTTTGCTGAATTCATGTATCAGTTCTAGCAGACTTTTGGTGGAGTCTATCGGATTTTCCATGTATAATATCATGTCATCTGCAAAAAGCGAAAGCTTGACTTCATCTTTGCCAATTTTGATGCCTTTGATTTCCTTTTGTTGTCTGATTGCTGATGCTAGAACTTCCAGCACTATGTTAAACAACAGCGGTGAGAGTGGGCATCCCTGTCGTGTTCCTGATCTCAGGGAAAAAGCTCTCAGTTTTTCCCCATTGAGGATGATGTTAGCTGTGGGCTTTTCATAAATGGCTTTTATGATCTTTAAGTATGTTCCTTCTATCCCGACTTTCTCAAGGGTTTTTATTAAGAAAGGGTGCTGGATTTTGTCAAAGGCCTTTTCTGCATCGATTGACAGGATCATATGGTTCTTCTCTTTTTTTTTGTTAATGTGATGTATCACGTTGATTGATTTGCGAATGTTGAACCAGCCCTGCATCCCAGGAATGAATCCCACTTGATCATGGTGAATAATTCTTTTTATATGCTGTTGAATTCGATTTGCTAGTATCTTATTGAGAATTTTTGCATCCATATTCATCAGGGATATTGGCCTGTAGTTCTCTTTTTTTACTGGGTCTCTATCTGGTTTAGGAATCAAAGTAATACTGGCTTCATAGAATGAGTCTGGAAGTTTTCCTTCCCTTTGTATTTCTTGGAATAGCTTGAGAAGGATAGGTATTATCTCTGCTTTAAATGTCTGGTAGAACTCCCCTGGGAAGCCATCTGGTCCTGGACTCTTATTTGTTGGGAGATTTTTGATAACCGATTCAATTTCTTTGCTGGTTATGGGTCTGTTCAAGCTTTCTCTTTCCTCCTGATTGAGTTTTGGAAGAGTGTGGGTGTTCAGGAATTTGTCCATTTCTTCCAGGTTGTCCAATTTGTTGGCATATAATTTTTCATAGTATTCCCTGATAATTGTTTGTATCTCTGAGGGATTGGTTGTAATAATTCCATTTTCATTCATGATTTTATCTATTTGGGTCATCTCCCTTTTCTTTTTGAGAAGCCTGGCTAGAGGTTTGTCAATTTTGTTTATTTTTTCAAAAAACCAACTCTTGGTTTCGTTGATCTGCTCTACAGTTTTTTTAGATTCTATATTGTTTATTTCTGCTCTGATCTTTATTATTTCTCTTCTTCTGCTGGGTTTAGGCTGCCTTTGCTGTTCTGCTTCTATTTCCTTTAGGTGTGCTGTTAGATTTTGTATTTGGGATTTTTCTTGTTTCTTGAGATAGGCCTGGATTGCAATGTATTTTCCTCTCAGGACTGCCTTCGCTGCGTCCCAAAGCGTTTGGATTGTTGTATTTTCATTTTCGTTTGTTTCCATATATTTTTTAATTTCTTCTCTAATTGCCTGGTTGAGCCACTCATTCGTTAGTAGGGTGTTCTTTAACCTCCATGCTTTTGGAGGTTTTCCAGACTTTTTCCTGTGGTTGATTTCAAGCTTCATAGCATTGTGGTCTGAAAGTATGCATGGTATAATTTCAATTCTTGTAAACTTATGAAGGGCTGTTTTGTGACCCAGTATATGATCTATCTTGGAGAATGTTCCATGTGCACTCGAGAAGAAAGTATATTCTGTTGCTTTGGGATGCAGAGTTCTAAATATATCTGTCAAGTCCATCTGATCCAATGTCTCATTCAGGGCCCTTGTTTCTTTATTGACCGTGTGTCTAGATGATCTATCCATTTCTGTAAGTGGGGTGTTAAAGTCCCCAGCAATTACCACATTCTTATCAATAAGGTTGCTTCTGTTTATGAGTAATTGTTTTATATACTTGGGGGCTCCGGTATTCGGCGCATAGACATTTATAATTGTTAGCTCTTCCTGATGGATAGACCCTGTAACTATTATATAATGTCCTTCTTCATCTCTTGTTACAGCCTTTAATTTAAAGTCTAGTTTGTCTGATGTAAGTATGGCTACTCCAGCTTTCTTTTGGCTTCCAGTAGCATGATAAATAGTTCTCCATCCCCTCACTCTCAATCTGAAGGTGTCCTCAGGTCTAAAATGAGTCTCTTGTAGACAGCAAATAGATGGGTCTTGTTTTTTTATCCATTCTGATACCCTATGTCTTTTGGTTGGTGCATTTAATCCATTTACATTCAGTGTTATTATAGAAAGATACGAGTTTAGAGTCATTGTGATGTCTGTATGTTTTATGCTTGTAGTGATGTCTCTGGTACTTTGTCTCACAGGGTCCCCCTTAGGATCTCTTGTAGGGCTGGTTTAGTGGTGACAAATTCCTTCAGTTTTTGTTTGTTTGGGAAGACCTTTATCTCTCCTTCTATTCTAAATGACAGACTTGCTGGATAAAGGATTCTCAGCTGCATATTTTTTCTGTTTAGCACACTGAAAATCTCGTGCCAATTCTTTCTGGCCTGCCAAGTTTCAAAAGAGAGATCAGTCACGAGTCTTATAGGTCTCCCTTTATATGTGAGGGCACGTTTACCCCTTGCTGCTTTCAGAATTTTCTCTTTATCCTTGTATTTTGCCAGTTTCACTATGATATGTCGTGCAGAAGATCGATTCAAGTTACGTCTGAAGGGAGTTCTCTGTGCCTCTTGGATTTCAATGCCTTTTTCCTTCCCCAGATCTGGGAAGTTCTCAGCTATGATTTCTTCAAGTACCCCTTCAGCACCTTTCCCTCTCTCTTCCTCCTCTGGGATACCAATTATGCGTATATTATTTCTTTTTAGTGTATCACTTAGTTCTGTAATTTTCCTCTCATACTCCTGGATTTTTTTATCTCTCTTTTTCTCAGCTTCCTCTTTTTTCCATAACTTTATCTTCTAGTTCACCTATTCTCTCCTCTGCCTCTTCCATCCGAGCCGTGGTGGTTTGCATTTTGTTTTGCATTTCCTTTAAAGCGTTTTTCAGCTCCTCGTGACTGTTCCTTAGTCCCTTGATCTCTGTAGTAAGAGATTCTCTGCTGTCCTGTATACTGTTTTCCAGCCCAGCGATTAATTTTATGACTATTATTCTAAATTCACTTTCTGTTATATTATTTAAATCCTTTTTGATCAGCTCATTAGCTGTTGTTATTTCCTGGAGATTCTTCTGAGGGTAATTCTTCCGCTTGGTCATTTTGGATAGTCCCTGGTGTGGTGAGGACCTGCAGGGCACTTCCCCTGTGCTGTGGTGTATAACTGGAGTTGGTGGGCGGGGCCGCAGTCAGTCCTGATGTCTGCCCCCAGCCCACCGCTGGGGCCACAGTCAGACTGGTGTGTGCCTTCTCTTCCCCTCTCCTAGGGGTGGGATTCACTGTGGGGTGGTGTGGCCCGTCTGGGCTACTTGCACACTGCCAGGCTTGTGATGCTGGGGATCTGGCGTATTGGCTGGGGTGGGAAGGCAAGGTGCACGGCGGCAGGGGGGGCAGGCTTAGCTCGCTTCTCCTTAGGTGATCCACTTCAGGAGGGGCCCTGTGGCAGCCGGAGGGAGTCAGATCCGCTGCCGGAGGTTTGGCTCCGCAGAAGCACAGAGTTGGGTGTTTGCGGGGAGCGAGCAATTTCCCTGGCCGGAACCGGTTCCCTTTGGGATTTTGGCTGGGGGTTGGGCGGGGGAGATGGCGCTGGCGAGCGCCTTTGTTCCCCGCCAAACTGAGCTCTGTCGTCCGGGGGCTCCGCAGCTCACCCTCCCTTTGTCCTCCAGCCTTCCTGCTTTCCGAGCAGAGCTGTTAACTTATGACCTCCCAGACGCTAAGTCGCGCTTGCTGTCGGAACACAGTCCGTCAGGCCCCTCTGCTTTTGCAAGCCGGACTCGGGGGCTCTGCTTGGCCGGCGAGCCACCCCTCCGCCCCAGCTCCCTCCTGCCAGTCCGTGGAGCGCGCACCGCCTCGCCGCCCTTCCTACCCTCTTCCGTGGGCCTCTCGTCTGCGCTTGGGTCTGGTGACTCCGTTCTGCTAATCCTCTGGCGGTTTTCTGGGTTATTTAGGCAGGTGTAGGTGGAATCTAAGTGATCAGCAGGACGCGCGGTGAGCCCAGCGTCCTCCTACGCCGCCATCTTCCTGTCTAGTCAACTCTTGAACAATGCAGGGTTAGAGGTGCTGGCCTGTGTGGTCAAAAATCTAAGTATAACTTTTGACTCCCTAAAAACTTAACTACCAATACCCTACTGTTGACTGGAAGCCTTACTGATAAAATAAAGAGTCAATTAACATATTTTTTCTTCTATTTAATTTTATTTTTGAGACAGAGAGTGAGAGAGCATGAGCAGTAGAAAAGAGAGAGAGAGAAAATCTTAAGCAGGCTTCATGCCCAGTGTGGAGCTTGATGTGGAGCTCAATCTCACAGTCATGAGATCATGACCTGAGCCCAATCAAGAGGTAGACACTTACCTCTTGCCAGTCAGAGTGGCTAAAATGAACAAATCAGGAAATTATAGAGGCTGGAGAGGATGTGGAGAAACGGGAACCCTCTTGCACTGTTGGTGGGAATGCAAACTGGTGCAACCACTCTGGAAAACAGTGTGGAGGTTCCTCAAAAAATTAAAAATAGATCTACCCTATGACCCAGCAATAGCACTGCTAGGAATTTACCCAAGGGATACAGGAGTGCTGATGCATAAGGACACTTGTACCCCCATGTTTATAGCAGCACTTTCAACAATAGCCAAATCATGGAAAGAGCCTAAATGTCCATCAACTGATGAATGGATAAAGAAATTGTGGTTTATATACACAATGAAATACTACATGGCAATGAGAAAGAAAGGCATCTGGCCTTTTGTAGCAACATGGATGGAACTGGAGAGTGTTATGCTAAGCATACAGAGAAAGACACATACCGTATGTTTTCACTCTTATGTGTGGGTCCTGAGAAACTTAACAGAGGACCATGGGGGAGGGGAAGGAAAAAAAAGGGCTAGAGAGGGAGGGAGGCAAACCATAAGAGACTCTTGAAAACTGAGAATAAACTGAGGGTTGATGGGGGGTGGGAAGGAGGGTAGGGTGGGTGATGGGTATTGAGGAGGGCACCTGTTGGGATGAGCCCTGGGTGTTGTATGGAAATCAATTTGACAATAAATTTCATATTAAAAAGAAAAAGAGGTTGACACTTAACCAACTGAACCACCCAGGCGCCCCTCGATTAACATGTATTTTATATGTTATATATATTATATACTGTATTCTTATAATGAAGTAGGCTAGAGAAAAGAAAAAGTTATCAAGAAAATCACAAGGAAGAGAAAATATATTTATAGTGCTGTACTGTATGTATTGAAAAAATCTGCGAGTAAGTGGACCCATGCTATTTAAACCCATGTTGTTCAAGGGTCAACAGTACATATAGAAACAGAGCATAATATATACTATTGTAGTATAATTAGTGTTTTAAAAGCTATACTATACTTCCTATACTTAAAAAAGCCCTATCAATAACAAAGTCCTTTTTACTTTATTTAACCAGTATTCCCAAACATATTTAACACATATGTTCTCCCTTCAAACCCTACCATTTATTTACATACCAAGGAACTAATAATTATCAGAGCCCACTTAGAAATATAGAAAGGAAATGGAGTAGTAGTTGAAAAAAAAAACTCCTTCTTTCTCTTTTTTATGCCTTCTTGCTCAGTATTCAGATAATTTTGTATTTGTTGATAGAGTTTGGTCTATTTCATCCATTCACTCAATAAATATTTACCAAATACCTGTAGATCTGAAGACATGACAAAACATGCTTTATGCTACTAGATCCTTGATTTCTCTTGTCCTCATGAGGAAGGTAAAAGAAAAGGGTGCAGGAGTGCTGGGGATCATGGGTAATCAAGATGTTTCTCTCTTCGCACATTTAGAAGGTATTAATGCCAAAATAATAAGAATCTAAATCTCTATTCTACTGCCATCAATAAGTTAAGTATTTTATTAAGGTTTCCTCCTCAAGCAATTTTTTTGGAAACTTAAGGAAGCTATTCCCCAAACCCTCCCATCCCAGCCAGGCAATTTGATAGTCTCTGGCTCTGGGACAGCGCTCCACTTCTGCTGGTCACTTCCTGCCATCCTGTTGCTTCTTTAGGCTGTTGTCTTTTTGTGTCTTCCCAAGGGCAAATATAAAAGTTTACTTATAAGACAGCTTAAATCTAGATTTAAGAAAAAAAATCTAATGCTGCGGGTCAATAATTTTGCTAGATGTACTCAATTTATATGCCTAGACAGAATTTTTTATATCTCAGTCTGAAGCATTTGCAGATACATATATATGTGTGTGTGTGTGTATATATATATATATATATACACACACACACACACATATCAGATCCCTTGGCATTAGCATTATAGAAGATTCATCTTTGGTTCATCAAAATGTTGCTTCCAGAATTAAGGAATAGTCTGCACTCTAAAATACAGTTGCAACCCTCCAAATAAGTTTTCCAACTTGAAAAAACTTAAGATCTTGTCTTCTATAGTGGATGCAATGTAAACGTTTTGCACCAAAGAGAATTTCTGTAACAAGTGATGTGATTATGGGATTTCTTTTACATATATAAAACAGTAATGATCAGCTTGGCCAGGCTGGAGCCAAAAATACACTGAAAAAGCAATTTAAAAAATCTGACAATGGAGACTTCCTATCTTGAAGAAGCTATGAAGAGAAGAGATCATAGGTAATTTCATATCACACAATTTATATCTAATATGTATAATATTAGAAGTAATATCTGAAAGGAAAAACCACTGCATCGATAGTATGACTGTCTTAGTCTGTGTTCTTCCTGGTATGAAGGCCTTGTAAAGATAATTATTTTGGGAAGTGATTTCAATGAACAGGAGTTGGGTTGGGACCATGAGACTGAACAGTGAAAGAGGGAAAGACAGGGTATATTATTGAACTGGTCACTGCTTTGGGTGACTGAGGCTTTGTCCTTCTGGGGAAGCCTCTGAGAAACTATAGAATAAGTTTCAGACTCTTTTGTCTTAATTCCAGAAGCAGGGTAGTTTAGCTATTCGTTCCTGTTCCCATTGATCAAAGTTGCCCTATGGGGTATTAGCTCTCTCACTTCCAGGTTTGCCCATATGTCAGATGAATAGTAAGTTCCCGTGGGTGAAGAGAAGCCCCAGGAAGAAAAATGAGACACACCAGCTACTGTAAAGTTCAGCCTGCATTCCCCTCTAAACCGTGCCATTTATTTATCATGTCACATTCAGCTAAGGTCTTCATCTGAAGCAGCTTCCCAGTTCAAGGGTCAATTGCTCAGAAAGCTATGGGCTGCCTGAAGAAAGCACAAATAATATGGAGAATAAGCTAAAATTAGCACAAATGAGATGGTCTTTGCCAAAGGTGGCTCTGCTCCTTCCCATTTTTTTTTCTGGCTGCCCTTTATTTAGTATGCTTTGTGTACCAGACACTACATTAAGCACTTTACAAGGATTACCTACTTTGTTCAGTCCTTATAAAGTGGACATTATTACTCTTCCTATTTGAGGGTTGGTTGACAGAAACAGATGTTGTGGATCAGCTATCTCAGTGCATCCGTGCCTGTTGCCAAATGGGTGAGAGGCTTACACATTTGATAAATATGAGGACAAGTGACTATTTTTACTGAGGCTTGGAAAAGACCTAGCCAACCTCCATTATGTTTCTTGACTCTCCTTTATTTTTCTTCTGAACATATTATTTATTGGTTTATCGATTTGCTTATCATTGGTCTCCTGCTACTAGAATGTAAGCTCCTTTGGATTTGGGATTTCATCTGTTTTGTTAGAATGATGCCTGGACCAGGGTGAGTAGTCAGTAATTATTCACCATTGAATGGTAAGAGGAAAATGAGCTTTCATTGGTATGAGTTCAATGAAGTTTGTCTTGTTAAGAAATAAAAGAGGTGATAGACCCTGGGACAGGTAAGTGGCAAGTTGCTAAGTCTCAGGGAACAGGTATAGGTCTCTGTTGGAAGCTCCAGAGAATCAGTGATAAAGACAAACAGAGAAAAAGAATGAAATAGGAAAAGATGGGAAGGGATTCTTCATTCAGTGACTCCATCTATCAGTGTTTATCAGGCATTATCTGTTCCAATACATAGTAGAGGACACACTGGTTGGATACAATGTGATAAAATGCAGAGGAAAGAGCAAAGAGGCATCAGATACTGAAGAAATTTAGAGGAAGAAACAGGCTTGAAGAAGGCTCTCAGTAGGATATTTGTAAGGGCCTGGCCTTCTCTCCAAAGCATCTGTGTGAGTGATTTGTGGTATGTGTTAGGGAAAAGGATTACAGGAAGTTTCACACTAGAGAGACCTGGAGAGAATTTGACTCTGTTGCCAAGTTTTCAGAGTCAAAGAGGGCAAAGCTAATGTTTTCTACTGATGTGGGTCATCACATGTCATCCAAATGGAGAGCAGCTTTGATTAAAAAGAAAAAAGGAAAGAAAGAAAGAGAAAGAAAGAAAGAAAAAAGGAAATAAAAAGAAAGAAATAGAAACTAACGATTATGTAAAAATTAGCTTCCTGAGGGTGAATTTCTGGAAAGTGGCAAGGTTTAGAAAACCTGGTAGAGAAAATAAACAAAAGAAGTTATCTTGGGCTTGGGGGATGTGGATGGTAGAGTTGGATGCTGTGTATTCAGCCAACAGTTGAACAAGAACTCTTTGTCCAGTGAATCACTGTTTTCTCCATCAAAGATGAACTGTCAGCTAGACCTGCAAAGGGTTCAAGGATCTCAGTGGTCCCAAGAAGAAATGTGCTCACTCTTCCTTCTTTGTCCCTCTTCCACTGTTGTCTGCCATTGTGCATTCCTTGTCTGTGGGTCTGGAGGCTAGAATCAGAAGAAACATTCCCGACTCCCATGCAGCCATATTCCTTCCCTTTCTTTTGGTGCCAGAACTCTAGGGGACCAAATCCTGGGCTGGTATTTCTGGCCTTTTCTGAAACTTTATGTACTGTTCTAAAAAATTATATCACTGTTACATAAGTGATATAAGTCAAACCAGGAACATGCAGCCCAAGGAAGAAGTACATCTTATGTTTTGATTTCTTGTTTTCTTTTGGCAAAAACTTGTTGTTCCCATTCCTGCTAAGACAGAACTGAAGTCCACTTGATGTGGAGCGGGGAGGGGACCATTCTGCTTAATTGCACTTTAGCTTGGAGTCTGTTCCAGATGCTCTGTTGGTTGCAGAGAAGCCACTGTGGGAAAACACAGTGTGGGTAGGTCTGGGCATGCACAAATGAGGTGCTCTGGCCCACATGCTGCCTCCCATAAGACTTTCAGCCAGAGCCAATTCTCCTTAGTGACCTGGATTACAGAGTTGATGAGACCTCACTGGTACATGGTGCCTAAGCTCTGTCTGAGTTAAGGGTGAGTCTGAATCGAGGAAATATTTCTGCCTAGTAGAGGTTACATGTATTATTGAGCAGGTTATGAAATTGGTATAATTTATGTGATCAGCCTTCTTCCAGCTACCCAGGCTGCAAAAATTAGCATCATTTAAAAATTCCTCCCCTTCCTTTATGCCCTATATGGAAGCAGTCACTAAGTCCTGCATTAAGATAAATCCCTCCCAGTGATTCCTTCCTTTCTCTTCCATGCCCTGCCATCTCTGTGGTGCAGCTCTGGGCTGGGAGATGGCTGGAGGAAGCTGAGAGTGGACTCTGGAGAAAGACATTCGGGATGTGCCTTTGGGCTATGTCACATGACTTGAACAAGCTTAAAGTCCCTGTCTTTCAAGCTATTCTTAAAAAATGGGATTGTAACACTTCTCACTTTGCAGGGCTATTGTGAAGATCAAGTGAAATGTCATTTATAAGAATGCAGGGACTAAACAGTGTAGTCCAGATTGTTCTTTTAGAAGCGACGATTAGTAGAAAAATGTTTATAAGGACATGCACCAAAAGGTTGTTAGTACTTTTACATTGAAGTGGTGGGATTTATGGCCTCCCCCCACCCCCAACTTGCATGTTTGTGCTTTTCTATATTTTTTAAATCTCCATGATGAAAATGTACTACTTTTGTACCAAAAATCATAAATATGAATTAAAACTCTACCAAACCTTTAATAACCAGCTGATGTGAGACTTCTTTCATTAAAACTTTCCAGGTGCTTCCAAGGCACCTGGATGGCTCAGTCAGTTAAGTGTCTGACTTCTGCTCAGGTCATGATCTCACGGTTCGTGGGTTCGAACCCTGTGTCGGGCTCTGTGCTGACAGCTCAGAGCCTGGAGCCTGGTTTGGATTCTGTGTCTCCCTCTCTCTCTCTGCTCCTCCCTTGCTCATGTTCTCTCTCTCTCAAAATAAATAAACATTTAAAAAATTAAAAAAAAAAACCTTTCCAGATGTTCCCGTTGACAAAGATCCCTTTCCAAGCAAGTTACTGAGTCATTTTGAGATGGAGATGCTCACCTATAAAATTGGGGGGGGGGAGGGAATAAATTTCAAATGGAAAAAATATATACACTGTTATGTATTTATAATATGGATATTATAAATACCCTTACACACACACACACACACACACATACACAACAACGACAATAAACACACTCTTCTCTGTCCCCCTCTCTCTGGGATATAGAGATCATGCCTGGGCAAGAGAAAGTGCTTAATAAACACACTCTTCTT
Source organism: Lynx canadensis (assembly GCF_007474595.2). Classification (NCBI taxonomy): domain Eukaryota; kingdom Metazoa; phylum Chordata; class Mammalia; order Carnivora; family Felidae; genus Lynx; species Lynx canadensis. Next base: position 27,219,616 of record NC_044312.2, read on the forward strand.
TTTCTGAATACCAGAAATACTTTGTATCTCTCTTGTAGCACTTACTGTATTTTACTTTGTATTATGGTTATTTGTGAACTTCCTATATCTGCTCTAGATTATAAACCCTGTGAAGGCAACAGCTGCTATATTCTATTCATCTTTTACCACAGAGGGCTTAATGTCTCCTTCCTAGTAGCTGCCAAATATACTCATTGAATGATTGAATGCCTAGGTAAAGGAAGAGGCCTCAGAGTATAATGACATGCCCTCTAAGGCAAAGACATGCCCCCTCAGGGATTCAGATGCTCACTGTCTGACACTGGGCCCACCGGTGTAGTTGCTCAACAAATGTTTGTTGATTGGGTGAGTATGTGTGGCAGCAGGGACCCAGGTTCCTGTGCGGGAAGCTGGAGACCAGGTGAACACACCTGGCCCACTGACAGTGACACAGGTGTCTGTGAAGAGGTTTCTTCTTTGAATTGGAGTTTGAAACTCAGACAGCTATCCAGGGCCAGTCCCTTTGACTGTAGGACATGACCCTGAGTGCTAAGGAGAGGAGAGAGGGGAGAGGGGACTGCAAATGAAAGAGGAAATGAAATGGAAAGAGGGCTGGGAAGAAAGTCTTGAAAAACTGAGGAGGAACAGACAGTCCTGCTTTGGTAACAGGTTTGGAAGAGGGATTCTTCTCAGGTTGGAATTCAGTGTCACTGACATATACCTCCTATTGATGACATCGGGCCAGAAGGACTTTGCTGGACATCTACAGGCAGAGCCAAGGCATGTTCATGGAGTTTTACAAACTTAGAGCAGGAGAGAAAGAAAATGAAGGTGCCCCACAGAAATTGAGAGGGCTGCGAAATATGGTACTGTACAAGCACTTTCTAAGAACTCTCATAACCAGTTGTGTGGAACTTTTCATGAAAAATGGAGATTTTGACAGATTAAATAGAAGTGGGCAGAACCTGAGTAATGCTAGTTATCCTATTACTATGGTGCTCTTTTCCCCTTTGTTAATGCAGCCCAAGAAACAAGTGACATATATTATTACGATATACATTATTATGTGTATTCATGGAGTGAAGAGGTAGTTTGCAAGAAAGAAAGAAAGAAAGAAAGAAAGAAAGAAAGAAAGAAGAAATGCAGAAAGGATAATGACTCATTGACAGAACAGGTGTGCCAACAGAGACACAAGACAGAATGAAGGTAATCCCTGGATCTTATTGTAGTATACATGGCCATTTATAGCTCAGTAGAACATCGTGGGACAAAACCTCAGTGTTCTGGGCCATTCAGTGGGCTCCCATCACCTCATGTGATGTCAGTGGGGCCTGGACTGTGAAGAGGTGGGACTTTGAATGTTCACGGATATTTTCTCCAACATTCTTTGTCAAAAGTTTCGACTATCAATGCCTATCTATTCTCTAGGATATTTGTCTTGGGAAGGAAATATCATATGAGGCTGGTATTTGTATGTATATATATGTGTGTGTGAATGTATATTTATTTATGCATGTGTATGTAGGTAGATCAAGAAAAAATAAAAAAAATTTGTAAATACCTATTCTGCATATGACAAAATATTGATGATATGCTTGGTAAGACCAGACAAAAAGAACTAAATCAATTAAATCTTTGAATAGAACTTCAAGATAGCATTGAAGGAGGTGTTACAGAAGACAGAGGAAAAAGTATTTTTTTATCACGTTTCAGATTTCATCACTGTTTCACATATAGCATTTTTTCTGATTCTGTGACAACACTGTGAGGTGGGTAGAGTATCACAGTCCAATCTTATAGATGAGCAAACATGTCAGAAGGGTAAAGGGGTTTGCGCATAGTGAGTGGCAGGTGGGGAACTGAGCCTAGGTTTGTAGACTCAAAACCTCTTGTTTTTGTGCTATTGCACTAATAAGTAGTAACATTTTGTACCTTATCTCGCATTGTATCTCTTTTATATAAAACATTTTATATCTTATATATGTTATTTATCTTAGATCTTACCATTCTGTCAGCAACTCTGGGTGCTATTCTGATAGAAATAGAAAGTCTATTTCTCCCAAGAATGGCATTTATATATTTATAGACTGTTTCTCTATTTATGATTTCCAATAAAACTTTTGGACATAAAGTTTTTCAAGAACATTATTAGGGACAAATTTAAGGTGATATTTTAGTTATTATTCTGGAAATCTTGTGATCACTTTGACTTTGTATCTCACTGATGACACCCCCATATCCATAGATGGTTCTTCACTGTATTGTTTGTTTTGGGGTGTTGAGTTTGATAAGTTCTTTATAGATTTTGGATACTAACTCTTTTTCTGATATGTCATTTGCAAATATCCTCTTCCATTCTGTCAGTTGCCTTCTAGTTTTGCTGATTGTTTGCTGTGTAGAAGCTTTTTATCTTGATGAGGTTGCAATAGTTCATTTTTGCTTTTGTTTCCCATGCCTGCAGAGACATGTCTAGTAAGAAGTTGCTGTGGCTGAGGTCAAAAAGACTTCTGCCTCTTTTTTCCTGTTGGATTTTAATGGTTTCCTGCTTCACATTCAGGTTCTTCATCCATTTTAAATTTATGTTTGTGTACGGTGTAAGAAAGTGGTCTAATCTAATTCTTCTGCATGTAGCTGTCCAGTTTTCCCAGCACCATTTGCTGAAGAGACTTTTTTTTTTCCATTTGATGTTCTTTCCTGCTTTGTTGAAGATTAAGTGGCCATACATTTGTGGGTCCATTTCTGGGTTCTCTGTTCTATTCCATTGATCTATGTGTGTGTGTGTTTGTGCACACACACTCTCTTGATGATTACAGCTTTGTAATACAGCTTAAAGTCTGGAATTGTGATGCCTCCAGCTTTGGTTTTCTTTTTCAACATTACTTTGGCTATTTGGGGTCTTTTCTGGTTCCATACAAATTTTAGAATGGTTTATTCTAGCTCTGTGAAGACAGATGATGTTATTTTGATATGGATTGCTTTGAATTTGTAGATTGCTTTTGGGTAGTATCGGTGTTTTAACAATATTTGTTCTTCCAATCCATGAGCATGGAATGTTTTTCCATTTCTTTGTGTCCTCATCAATTTCTTTCATAACTTTTCTATAGTTTTAAACACACAGATCTTTTACCTCTTTGGTTAGGGTTATTCCTGGGTATCTTACAGTTTTTGGTACAATTGTAAATGGGAGGAAAACTTAAAAAAAACTTGGGTGGTTCTCGCTTCAACAGCACATTTACTAACATTGGAACAATACAGAGAATATTAGCACGGCCTTGCACAAGGATGAGATGTAAATTTGTGAAGTGTTCCATATTAGAAAAAAAAAAAATCTTGGGTGGCTGTGCTGGGCATGAAGATATGCCCCTAAGGTTCCCTTGGGGGGAGGATTTGTTACCCTTGGTTCTAGGACTGATGTCAGTAGACAACCTTGAGCAGTCAGCCCCTTTGACAGCTGCCTCACCCAAAGGCACATCATTCCTGGGGATAGCCCACTTCCAATGACCAATTAAGGCAGAGGGTAAAAGTGCAGCTACTTGGGCCCATTCAGGCCAACTCTGAAGGGTTATTTGCTCCTGTGTTCCTTCTGGAGTCAGCTGAGGCTGCTGGACCCGCATTGCAGTCGGATTTCTCTCTGTGCCCACTTCTGCTATTTTTCTCTCTGCTCCAGATGTGTGGATCCCAGAGGCATCCCCTACTTAACATCCTGAACCCTGAACTCTTTCTCACAGTCTACTTCTTGGAGAGCTTGAACTGCAACAGTTCAATTTATCTATGCTTCTTTTGGAGCAGGGGTTGGTAGTTTTCCATAAATGGCTAGATGGTAAATATTTCAGTCCTTGCATTCCAACCCTGCCTTTGTAGTGTGAAAGCTGCCATAGATAACATGTGGATAAATGAGCATGGCTGTGTTCCAATAAAACTTTACTTATAAAAATAGGCACGTGGCTGGATTTGGCATATGGATGTAGTTTGCCAGATAATTACTAATTGCTGAGAATTACAGATTCATTTCAGATGATTGGAGAATTCTGGAGAAGTCCTGATTAATTTCTTCATGTCCAATATTGCATAAGTTACAAAGCAGCTCTTTATTGTGCATACTGAGTGCTGAATGCTGGATAAAGCCAGTAAGATACACTCCTAACAGAGCTAACAGCCCATGAATACAGTTTCAACACAAGACAGATTTATGATCTAATGCTAGAAGGTACTTTTAGAGGTTGTCTTCTGCTTTAGGCAGAGTTCCCCTTTAGCCTGGTTCATTAGCAGCTTGGCATCCCCTTCTCAGGATCCATGGAGATGGAGGAAGAAGACTCCCAAAGGGAAGAATGAGGGAAGGAAATGACCAAGACCTCTGCCAGCACTTTTGCATGTTATTTCACTTCCTTCACACAAACTGTGGGTATTAGCATCCCCATTTTGCATAGGAAGAGATTGCCTTGGAGAAAGTAAGGGGGTCTTGTAAACAGTGAAACTGTTACACCTTGTAAACTGATTTTAAACCCAGGCATGTGGGACTTCAGAGACAATGCCCTTTCCACTCCCCCAGGCTGACCTGCCAGCTTGGCCTTGGACTGGAGATAGTTCTTTAAACCTGATCATTTCTGCCTAAGAGCGCTTGGCACAAAGAGCTGAATCCTGGACCAATTCTCATGGCTCTGTTCCTGGTGTTCATTGGAGGCTGAGTTTCCACATTCTTGCCATTAGCAGCCAGCTCTGAACTGTGGCATCTGATGAGTTGAAGCTTTTGGATGCCTTGGCCTGGCTGGGTGGTGCTGGCTTTGAAGTTCACTTTCGATCCTTGCAGGTATGAGCATAGTGCCCCCCCCCCACCGCCCTGCACCAAGCCATATCACCTTCGTTCTGTCAGGCAGCTGTCATCACCCCATAGGGCTTTTCTTCACAGCCTGTTGTCAGGAAGCTGGCCAACTCCTTGGGAAGGTGAGAGAGGAAATTAGGAGGCTGGGGGCTGGAGGGAATCATGCCATCGCTATGCTCTTACCCTAGGGCTGATGGAAATAACACTGCTCAGGCAGCTGGGGAGATCTGGCTGAAGCCCAGGCTCTGCTGCACATCAGCAGTGTGGTCCTGGGTAAGTCCCATAATGTCTTTGAACTGCTTCCCACCCGTACAAAGAGGGTAAATGTTCTGGCTTGCCTACTTACTGCATGGTGAGGTTGTAAGGATCCATCTGAGTGACAAGTGAGAGAAAGCAGCTGGAGAAGAAACAGGGCATAGTTCAGTGGTTCTCACACGTCAGTAAGAACCACCTGGAGGCTTGTCAAAACGAGAATCCTGGGGCCACTTTCAGAGTTTCTAATTCAGTCGACCTGGGGTGGGACCTGTTCTTCAAGACCCCTTTCTTTTCTTTTCTTTTCTTTTCTTTTCTTTTCTTTTCTTTTCTTTTCTTTTCTTTTCTTTTCTCTTTTCTTTTCTTTTTTTCTTTTCTTTTCTTTTCTCTTTTCTTTTCTTTTCTTTTCTTTTAAATATGAAATTTATTGTCAAATTGGTTTCCATACAACACGTTCTTCAAGACCCTTTTATTTTCTTTTTTTTAAATATGAAATTTATTGTCAAATTGGTTTCCATACAACACCCAGTGCTCATCCCAACAGGTGCCCTCCTCAATGCGCATCACCCATTTTCTCCTCTCCACCATCCCCCATCAACCCTCAGTTTATTCTCAGTTTTTAAGAGTCTCTTATGGTTTGCTTCCCTCCCTCTCTAACTTTTTTTCCCCTTCCCCTCCCCCATGGTCTTCTGTTAAGTTTCTCAGGATCCACATAAGAGTGAAAACGTATGGTATGTGTGTTTCTCTGTGTGACTTATTTCACTCAGCATAACACTCTCCAGTTCCATCCACGATGCTGCAAATGGCATGATTTCATTCTTTCTCATTGCCAAGTAGTTTTCCATTGTATCTATAAACCACAATTTCTTTATCCATTCATCAGTTGATGGACATTTAGACTCTTTCCATAATTTGGCTATTGTTCAAAGTGCTGCTATAAACATTGGGGTACAAGTGGCCTTATGCATCAGCACTCCTGTATCCCTTGGGTAAATTCCTAGCAGTGCTATTGCTGGGTCATAGGGTAGATCTATTTTTAATTTTTTGAGGAACATCCACACTGTTTTCCAGAGTGGCTGCACCCATTTGCATTCCCACCAACAGTGCAAGAGGGTTCCTGTTTCTCCACATCCTCTCCAGCCTCTATAGTCTCCTGATTTGTTCATTTTAGCCACTCTGACTGGCGTGAGGTGATATCTCAGTGTGGTTTTTGATTTGTATTTCCCTGATGAGGAGTGACATTGAGCATCTTTTCATGTGCCTGTTGGCCATCTGGATGTCTTCTTTAGAGAAGTGTCTATTCATGTTCAAGACCCTTTTCAAATTTCTTTTTCATGAAGCCTTTCTTAGGTACTATAGTTCCAGCTGGTCTCTACTCTAAATTTGTAAACTGGGATGTCCCATGGTTTGTACTCCTGTGGAATGGCACCCATGGTGAGCCCAGCAGTGGCTGTCTGGAGTGCTCTCTTGGGCAGGATGCTGGAGCCACATCCTGGCTCAAGGCAGAGTGCCAGCACTTATTCACATAGGTGTAGACAGGGAGGTGGCAGCATGCATAATAGATATTTGTCATCCCTGACTTAGAGACTCTTGTGTATTTTCTGTGTGCTGGGCTTGTCTTTACAATTAAATTATACACTTCTTGATGACAGATGCAATGTCTTTTACTGCTGTCTCTTGTGTGATACTTGGCTTCGAACAAATCACCCTGAGCTCTGAACTCCCTGAACACAGGGCTGTCTGTGTCCTGCTCATTTTGACTTCCAAGGACTAGCACAGTGGTGCCAGGTCATGTTAGTGGCTGCAAATATTCTTTGCTCAATCAAATAATTTTAAAATACTGGAATAATGTTCCCCAAGTTTTTGTTCTGGCTACAATTTAACGACTTTCAATCTAATCTACATTATTGACACGCTCTCCACTATTTTCTTAAGTCCAGGCAATCAACAAACCAATAAATCAGGCCATGATTTGCAGTGTTTGTCAATTTTTGTGGTGAAAATACTTCTGCCTTGTTGATTTCGAGCTCCCAGAGTGACACCACTGAATACAGAGTTGGGAAGAGGGGTGCAACAGCACACCCCTCTACAGGTTTTCCACTACACACACACACATAGATGGAAATAACCTCCAAGCACAAGTAAATGTAAACCTATTAGGAAGTGATGGTTTTTGAATATTTATTACCTTTTAACAATATTACTGATTTGTTCGTAAGTTTGCATGATTTAATGATTAATAATGGCCGTGCTTGACACCTGGTCTGCATGATTCCTAAAACTTTAACAACTGGTTCTCGTGAGTTCTCTTGAGCACACCACTGGATGAATTGGTATAGGTCTGCAGAAGTTAGGACTTTTTGGTTGCAAGTAATAACAGTTTACCAAATAAATTGCCTAAGCTGAGAGGAATTATTTTGCCTTACAAAGTTTATTTTTAATTTTTTAAATGTTCATTTATTTTTGAGACAGAGAGAGACAGAGCATGAGTGGGGGAAGGTCAGAGAGAGAGGGAGACACAGAATCTGCAACAGGCTCCAGGCTTTGAGCTGTCAGCACAGAGCCAGACGCGGGGCTCGAACTCACAGACCATGAGATCTTGACCTGAGCCGAAGTCGGAAGCTCAACTGACTGAGCCACCCAGGTGCACCAATGCCTTACAAAATTTAAAGCATACAGAAGGGTAAGGTATGTCTGGCTTCAGGCCAGGTGTCTTTAGGACCTGTTCTTTTTTTCTGTCAGCTTTTCTGTCCTCTACATGATGTCAAGTTGCCCACCTACAGCTCAGGCCTCCTTGTCTGAGGTTTCAGTCATCCAGAAAGAAGCAAGGCCTTGGCCTCACTGCTTCTGTTTATGTTCTCTGTTTGTCCCTGAGCCAGGGTCCAGGGCTGGGAAATGTGAAGTTCTCTGCTGGGGACTCAGTTGTTTCTCCTTATCATCAATGCATATGTTGACACTCCACCCTCCAGTGTGATGTATGAGGATAGGGTTCTCGTGATGAGATTAGTGCCTTTATAAGAGAGCTTTCTCTTTCTGTCAAATAAGGATGTAGTGAGAAGGCAGCCATCTATCTGCAAGCCAAGAAGAGAGGCCTCATGGGGAACCAAGTTGGTTGACACCTTCATCTTGGCCTTCCCAGCCTCTAGATGGTAAGAAATAATTTCTTGTTGCTTAAGCCCCCCAATCTATGGTATTTTGTTATGGAACCCCACACTGACTAAGGCTCTTCTCCAGGCTGAACCTGACAGATCCAAGCATCTGGACTGAGAAAGAAAAGGGGTTTCCTCAGAGGAAATTCCAGGTATCATTACTGGAAGGGTGATTGGAAGCAGACAGCAAAACAAACATCCATCATAAGTTTTCCCTCTCTCTGGGCAGAAGAAATAGTTTCCTGGCTCAGAGGGTTCAGGTGTCAGGACAGCCTTTCTGGATATATGATTGGATCACTCCTTTTGTGTATAAGGGGGGAAAATAGGAGAGGAAAAGAATAGAAACCTGATAGGGTAGCCACAGTCTATTCCATGATTTGAGGGCTTGATTTTTTCTTTTTAAGATTTTTAAAAGATATCTTTAAAAGATAATTAAACAGTTAAAAAAATGTTTATTTATTTTTAAGAGAGAGAGAGAGAGAGGCAGGAGAGAGGGAGACACAGAACTCAAAGCACACTCCAGGCTCTGAGCTGTCAGCACAGAGCCTGATGTGGAGCTCAAACTTACAAATCATGAGATGGTGATCTGAGCCGAAGTTGGATGCTTAACTGACTGATCCACCCAGGCACCTCTGGGGTTTGCTTTTGACAGGGGGTTCAAGGCAAGCCACCTGAGAATGTGCCACTTTGGCATGTGGATTATTTCAAGCTTATGACAATCAAGGCCCAAAGGACTCAGGAAGAGCTTTAGACCTCTCCCTTAACTGCCTAAAAGAATTTAGTTAGGGGATCTGGTCCCAAAGACGGCTATCACCAGAGATAACCTCAAGGTTGGGCTAGGTGTGGTAGACTAGGGTAGGGGGAAGGGGCCGTTTGGTCAGATTCCTCTCTGTATTCTATTGTCTGTGCATGGCACAATAAACTTTTTTTTTCCCACCAAACATTTGCTCTTCCCACCTTCCTGTGAATTGTCTTCTTTCCCTTTGAAGCTCAAGATCCCTTCCCCCTTCTCCTTAGCTTAGGATGACATATAAACCTCAGTTGCTTCACTTTCTTTGAGCCTCATAGCTTCAGGGTTTCTGGATGTAGAAAATTAAATTTGTTTTTCTCCTATTAATCTGTGTTATGCTAATTTAATTATCAGACCAGCCAAAGAACCTACAAGGGAAGAAAGGGAAAGTTTTCCTCCCCTATACCTCCCACCAGGGGAACACAGCAATATGTTTCTGGCACAAAGGACTGTTGAGAATGTTGCTCTAAGAATCCCAGGGCTCAAATAGCTACTCAAATTAGCTACTTGGGTGAGAAGCTTGTGCTTTTACAAGTTGAGAGCTTGTGGAAGCTCTAAAAAGAATTATCTTTACTGGGGAGTATCTTGCTGATATTAGGAGCATCTTGCTAGGGGTTTGGTGTGAATTCTAGACTGACCAGCCACTCTTTTTTTTTAAGACACCACTCTTAAAGACCCATCACTATTAGGCCACTAGAAGTCTCTTGAATTTGGTGTGTGAAGTTACATAGGTGCCTAGAAAAATGAGTGCAATGTGAGGTCACAGACAATATCTCCACCAGGAAATTTTGGAAGAAAAAGAGCTGGGGTTAGCAGTGGGCAGGTAAGATGTAGCATTTTATATGAACTTGTAAAGAGGTGAAATGAAGAGAAACTTTGACTGGAACCAGATGTTGGTCTAACTGTTCCAGCCTAATGACTTGGCTCTTCAGGTTCTATTTGGGGCCATGGGTACAGGAGAGAATGCCAGGCTTCCTGGACAACATCAATTCCAAAATTCTCTCTATCCCTGGAGGTCAACAAGACATTGACCTGAGGTTCGCCCTGTACTTGGGGTTTTTGTGCAGTACAGTGGGGTAGGAGAAACCTGCCACCTGCCATACACCTGTATGATATGCAATACAGTGAGAATTTCCTATATACATTGGGCACTGTGCCAGATGTTATTACAAACACACCATCTCATTTGATTCCCTAAACTACTCTGTATTGCAGTCAATTGTTCTTATTTGCAGAAGAGGAAACTGAGGCTCAGAGGCCACAGTTCCATGACTAATAAGTAGCATTCCTGAGCTGTAACCTAGATCTTTCTGACTTCAATGGCAGTGTTGATTTCCTCCATGTGATGATGAGCTGCAGGTGTAGCAGCCATTGACTGAGCACTAATCATAAGCACAATCATCATTTTATCTATTTGTGTCTTGTTCACAACCATACTCCCAGTGGCTAGTGGTGGAAGTTAAGAAAATACAGGATATAGTTTTCTTAATGTTTAAATGTTTATTTATTTTGGAGAGAGAGACAGCATAAGTAGGGAATGGGAAGAGAGGAAGGGAGACATAGAACGTGAAGCAGGCTCCAGGCTCTGAGCTGTAAGCACAAAGCCTGATGCGGGGCTTGATCCCACAAACTCTGAGATCATGACCTGAGCTGAAGTCAGATGCTCAACTGACTGAACCACCCAGGCACCCCAGGATATACTTTTCTTAATAACCCTTGGCATAGGCATTTAAAAAATTCCACTTTAGAAAAGAAGAAACTACCTCAGAGAACTTATATACTTTTTCTAAGTTCTCAGAGATTATTATACAACCTCAGAATTCTATATGAATTCAAAATTGATGATTGTTACATTACTCGGTGTGTTCCCCCCCCCCCCACCTTGACCTTCCCTGTGATACGCACCTTCTCTCCCCATTGGGTAGATGTAAGCCAAATATAAGTGGGGAGAGGGTGGCAGTGGTGTTGGGATGTGCATCAGCTTGACATTGAGAGCAGCCACGAGGTAGATCAGCAAGCTGGATTCAGGCCCTCTTCTCTTTCAGTTCAGTATGTGCTTTATTCTGATTTCTTTCTTAAGATTTCATTTTTTTCCCCAAATGGGAGATTTTTTTTTTTTTGCCCTCAGGAACAGAAAATATTTCATGTACAGAAATTATTATTCAGAGGTATCTTTGTTTTTTTTATTAATTTTTTATGTTTATTTATTTTGAGAGGGAGGGAGAGAATGCATGTGTCTGTGCACTCACATGGAAGCAGGGGAGGGGCAGAGAGAGAGGGAGAGAGAGAATCCCAAACAGCTTCTGCCCTGATAGTGACTTGGGGCTCTATTCCATGAACCATGAGATCATGACCTGAGCCAAAATCAGGAGATGGATGCTTAACCAACTGAGCCACTCAGGTGCCCCAATGTAGGTATATTTTATAATAGGCCAAACAACTTCTCTTGAATATTACAAATACTTATACTACCAAATAGGCACAGGTTTACTCTTAATGCATAAATATTAATGTTCTGAGTCTGATTCTTTTAAACATTTCTATTCTTAATTCTCAGTTTTCCCAGAGTTGAAAGATAATATCCACTAAGGAAATAATAATGCCATCCCAAGCAGTTTAGGGAAAATTCAGAGATTTTAGCTAGGAGTGTAGCCTGGATTCTTGCCTGCCCTATTTGTAGCCCACACCAGGACTTCATCATGTTATAAGTGGTCGAGCTTGTATACAGGGCTGCACAAGGCGGTATGACCACATGGGTACTGACTAGGGTATCACTCTTGCTTACACTCATTTTATTTCTCTAAGCCCTGTCCCAGACTGTTATGGAACCAGGCTGGAATGCTGGCAGAAAAACCAAGTGGCACGCGGAGATCTTGGTGGATCAGAGATTTATTTAACACCGGTGGGCTCAGAAGAGACCATTTCTCCAAAGATCTGAGCACCGAATACAAGTGGGGAGGGTAATTTATGGTCGTCAGCTTCCATATCTGTGGGGGTTTTGTGCGCACAGCAAACAAAGGAAGAACCCAGAGGAGGGGTCTCTGAGCTAGAGACCAGAGCTTATTTTAGCCCCATTGGCCATCTTTGGTGCAGTACTGTATTCACTACTCCAACATTCTGCCCCCCCCACCTTTGATGCCTTTAAAAAAAAAAAAACTTTTAGTAGGCATCACCTTTTAGTTTTACAGGTTGGTACCCTTGGAAGGCTAAGATACATGCGGTAGTTTGGTGAGCAACAGTGTTTTTAATAAAACGTACCATGGCATTCAGTATACAGGGGCCGATGGATACAAGTAAAATTATGGAGAGGGCAGGAAGCCAGGATGCCCAATCTGTGAGATCCCACCCTTACTATTGATTGATACTTTCCTGTTGTCTACGTTGAATTCATTCCTTGAGTTCCTTAACCTTAGTTGTAACTATTCCTGACTGGTTTATGAAATACCAACATTCCTCCCCAGGAAGATACAAGTCCCTCCTTTTTCTGAAGTGAGGAGGTCGAGGGCTCACCTATTTTGGAGGGTCACTGCCACCAGAGAATTTTTTTGGCTTTGTAAGGCTACCAGAGGATCTGCCACCCATTCCATGTCTTCATTTAGCTCTTGAGATAGTCTATGGTATAGTTCTACAGATGAACCTATGCCCCCTATTCTGGTTCCTATTCCTGTCTCAATTCCTGCTCCTATCAGAATGGGTAGCAGGATTGCCTGTTTAGCCCAAACTTGGGGCTAAAAGCTGCTAGGAACTGATCTTCAGTGTACACAGATATCTCTGGGGTTAGGAAGGCGGAATAACATGTCTGAGTCCAGTTGGCCTCTAAGCATCGGTAGGCCAAATTAGAAAACAGAACACACCAGGGGTTGAACATAGGGTTATATTCCTCTCTAAGGTTCTATTTCTTCCACATAGAGAGGTACTGTTCATACCTTCAGGGACTGTACAGATTGTTGGCATTTGTGAGATGGATCCCAGGGGCCAGGGGTCCAATTAAGACAGAGGTGTTGGTTTTGAGATTTTCAGGAGCTTCCCAGGTCAAAGGGATAGGAGTGGCTAAGTAAGCCCTCCAGCTGAGGGGCAAGCACATCTAGCAGGTTTGGGTGTGCTTATCTATTTTATGGAGGAGTTGTAGTGTTGGCCCAATGCTGGAGTGGGGAATTGGTAAGCATCTGATTGAGGGCTGAAAGTTTCAAACCTTGGTAGGCTGCCAGGGGAGTGGTCACCTTTATGGCTTATATTACCCTGTCCCAAGTATCCTTTATAACCTTTTGAAGGGCCCTGTCTTGCATCCCTCCCCTGTCTGAGATCCCCCATTGAGGAATGTAAGTGTAGCAAATTCACTGCCCTCTCTGGAGGCCCTTATTGTGACATGGGTTTCTGACATTTTGGGTTATCTCTATGGTCTAATACTTAGTCCTTGGGGTACAGGGTGACTGACAGAGAGTGGGTGTTTTTCCCTTGTAGCAATCTTTGTGGAGGGAGGTGAAGGCACTGAACACCCTTGACCCCCCTTATTGTCATATGACAATCCTGGGGACAAAGTGGCTAAGTGGCAGTTGTGAGGGTGAGAGAGGTTATCGTAATATACAGGCAATACTGAATGATCCTCCCATCCAGAGGAGGTATGTGAGACCCAGCATGCATCTTTTGTCCCATGTCCAGCTTGTTGGAGCAGTCTCTATCAGGCCAACAGTAAGAAGTAAGATCAGGATTATGACACCAGTAAGGGTCAAGGGCTGGCAGAGTTGCATCTTAACCCCTGGGCTCAGTCCACATATTGATTCCTCAAGCTTCTGCTGTGCACAGGCCAGCCAGCTTCTGGCATGTGGCTGGAGCAGGGCTGAAGATCTCAGAGGCCAGTGTCTTTTTAAGGGTCTATTTAAGCGGGTTGACTAGATCTGGATCACTTCACCAGGTTGAGGGTTCCTCTGAGTTGGTCTTAGCTCTGGAGTCATGGACCCATGGGGTGATAACTGAAACCGAATCCTCTATTTGGTTGTATATCTGTAAAGTCCACCTCCAAGTCTTTGAAAGGGGTGGGTTTCTGGTAACTGTCAGATCAGGTTTAGGGAAGATATGGTTTGCATATTTAGAGATCCATCCTGTTTTCCAGTTGTTTAAATAATCATATGCCCATGGGGTCTTATTATTATCCCCATAGAATAACAAGAACAAAAGATTGCTTATACATGAAATATTGTGACAATTTTCTGAAGTTTACCTCAGGTTGTCTAGTTTAGGCAAACAACAAACATTTAAAGGCAATCATAACTAGAATTTAACATCCATAATGGTGCATTGTTGAAACATAGTTGTTCTCTCTACCCCCCCCTCCCCTTTCTAGAGATAGCCAAATTGAGACCAATGCATTTGTAGAACAAATCCAGTCTTAACAAATCTGGCCTAATTATTTACATAAGCTCAGCAAGAATAGCTATTGATCATGAGGATCTTTTAAAGTTTGCTTTGCTGGAACCTTTTATAAGGAATCTCAGTGTTGAAATTTTAGTAGCCTCTCTAGGCCAGAAGCCAAGCCAAATACTTGCCATAGACAGGCCTGCAATACCTGTAGAATTGGGCAAATTCCTCTTCATGAGGTCCCCAAGATATCCTGAGGTTCCTGTACCTGCCAGGAAGCGACAATAAGGCACCAGGCCAACCTTTCCAAGGGATTTTATGGCTCCATGTTTTATAAAGCCAACTCTAATTCCTTAAAGCTGTCTGGTCATATCTGAGTCTATGAATGTCATCCTCAAATATGACATTCTAGTCAAAGCCTTGGTAAAATAACCAGTATTTCCAATGGTGACCTGTTACAAGATGAACAGATTCTTATTGAACTTATGCAAACAATTGTAATTTCCATGAAAGAAAGAATACTCATTGAGAGTTTTGAATTTCAGGGGAATTATGTAGAGAGAAAAGATAAATGCTTCAGTTTACAAATGCATACTTTATGACATTTTTTGTATATCATAGATATCTTAAGAGAAATTTTCCTTAATCTGGAAGAGGAAACATTAGAGAACCAGCAAGATTTTCAACAAGAATCACAAAACTATAATCTTCCTCAGTTCATTTAATCCCATGTTCCTAATTCTTGTTCAATTTGAATGAAGCTTTTTAGTTGTGGAAATTCTTACCCATTTTGGGGCGCCTGGGTGGCGCAGTCGGTTAAGCGTCCGACTTCAGCCAGGTCACGATCTCGCGGTCCGTGAGTTCGAGCCCCGCATCAGGCTCTGGGCTGATGGCTCAGAGCCTGGAGCCTGTTTCCGATTCTGTGTCTCCCTCTCTCTCTGCCCCTCCCCCGTTCATGCTCTGTCTCTCTCTGTCTCAAAAATAAATAAAACGTTGAAAAAAAAATTTAAAAAAAAAAAAAAAAAGAAATTCTTACCCATTTTAATATTAATCTTAAAGATGTCGAATACTTGTATTTGTCCCCAAAGTCCTTTTTATAAATCTCCTTGAAGAAACATGTTTTGTGAGAGAATAAGAACGATTATAAATGACAACATCTCAGAAATAGACATCGTTAAAGATCTGATGAGAGTTCATTATGATGCAATTGACAAGGAATTTCTGTTATTTCTGTGACACATAACATTTCAGGTAATCAGAATATTAAGAGATGACCTTATATCAAAACATTAAAATTTTAGGAATTGCATATATTTTGGCAGTTACAGCATTTACCTGTGCAATACAACCCAAGGTTTACCATTGTATGACAGTGCTTTTCCAAGTAATTTAGCGTCCCAAATAAAAGGGCGTAATTGGTCAAGAAGACTTCATTTACCATGTAAATCCTGAGAAGTTTGTTAAAACCCCAGAAGGCATAAGTGCATCCTAAATAGGATTACAGATCCTTATAAATCTTACAATTTTATTTATTCAACCAAAGTGGCAATAAAAGGTCCCAAAGGTGAATGTATAGCATTATACAGTTGTTATCAAAACCTAGCTTCTTTAACATTGAGAAGTTTTAAGTAAGTAATCAAAGACCTGATAGAGATGAGACCTAAAACTTTGATTCTCCCGGAGGATAAACCTTTGTTTGCATTGTCTTATCAAGAGCAGATCAACAGTTCAAGAAAACTGTGTCATTTGAGCAGAGAGAAGAGCAGGATTTCAACCTTATACTAGTGTACTTTTAAAATTCCATTCATCTCAACCTTCTATAACTTTCTTTTGCTTCTAAATTTTGTCCCAAAGCCATTTCTTTCCAAATAACCAGTCTCATTTAGGACAAAATTACTTTCTCCTACCCTCAATGAAACTGTATTTCCATTCCTTATATCTTTCTTATATACCTCCTACTTTCCTACATACAGGGTTGCTTTCTTTATTTTCATCAGTCTTAAGTACATTTAGCAGAATTTTAACTCTTAGGAAACATTAGTCTCCAACTGAGGACTTAGTAATGAGTTGAGAGGTGTTTACATCAGAATTTTTTTAGATGGTAAATTCATGAACCAATTAAGTACAAAGCATGTTTTCCAATAGGTCTGAATAGCCTTAATTTCTCAGCAATAAGAAGTTAAAAACACAAACCTATGTTCAATAATCAAAGCTTAAGCATTCCAGCCTATTTGGAAAGTTTCAGGTTACCAAGGACCTTGAAAGTTACCTTAACAATTACCCATGAAAACTTTGAGACAGAGAAAATTAATTATCATTAACAAGTTGCAACAGAGATAACATGAGCTTATGTGACCTTTGCTGATAACTTTAAAGACAGGGCCAATAAACTTAAGTTAGTTCAAACATTGAATATGTTTCACCTGCATCCACCTAAAAGTCAATCAGTTTTTCCCCATTGTCAATTTTCATTTGGGCACCAGTGGAGATATCTGAAATGGGTGGTCCAAGGGGGGTGCACTTTGCACCTTTGACTTGGAGGGTGGGAGGAGGAACCAATGGTGCCTGAGACACTGAGGATAGGGCCACACCCAAGTTGGAGCAGAAACCTGAGGGGTAGGGGAAGCCAGAAGCAGCAACTGCTTGGGAATATTCCTTAAAGTCCCTGTCCCGAGGTAGACTAACCACAGTTGGGTCCAATTATAGCCATTAACCTGGGAATGAGGGAAAATCCCTAACATCTATTAAGCAGAGGAACAGGGAGACAGAGTCAGTGTCCCTTTTCAGTCGGGTTCTATCTTGGCTAGACCAATAAGGTCCCCTTCTTGAGGTTCCTCCTGATTTCAGCTGGGTTTTTGGGATTTTCCCTGGTTGGGACACTTACTCTTCTTAATGTCCTTTCCCTTTGCAGTAGGTTCATTGACCCCTTGCTAAGGAGGTTCTGGGTCTCCCCCCTTGCTGTTGTGCATATTTATGGCCTTCTCAGCCCTCTGCTCTGATCCCCCTGGAGGAAAGCCTCTTGGTACTGGTGGATGCTGGCATCTGGAGGGTGCCTGCACCTGGCCGAGGGCACAATCTGGTTGCAGGTCCTTGTGGGGGAGGGTTCTCTTCCCCGGAAAGGGAGGAGAAATGGGTCGCTGTGGTGGCAGCCAGACAAATGGCGGGAGGAGTTTCGAGCTCAGGGGAGAGGGGAGGGAGTCTAATGAGTCATGAAGAGGTGGAACATTAGGGGAGTTGTGGGTCGCTTCTTTGGCTCCCTGGGTGAGTCTCCAGATAAAGCAGCTAAAACCTTTGCCTGGCTCTCCTTGCTCTGTCCCAACCCCACAATGCTCCCATGAGGCAGAGTCACAAAGACAGAGGGACAGGGCACCCCTCCAATGAGGAGACCAGCCAGATGTCTGCCTGGCCATGTCCCAAAGGAACCCAGGCAACGCTCATCCCCACAGGTCCTAGCCCTGTGACCCCCAATCAGAAACCACTCTGACATCACCACAGACAGTGCCATCCATCATGGCATCACAGACAGGCCCACTCAGACTCCGTGGGCCCCTGGGGACCCCAAGGGCACCTGCCCATGGAGCCACAGAATAGAACTCAGCAGGCAAGCTAGACCAAGTTGCATATTCACACTCACTTACACACCATTGGTTATTACATTCCCTCCCACAGAATCCTTACCTGTGAGACTTCTGAGGTCTCGGGGAGTGATCAGGTCCCCCTTCCACTCTTGCGAGTGGGCCTGACTAGATTGGGCTCCAGCCTTACCAGTTCTGACATCTGGTCCAGGTCCTCACCTGCCAAGTCTCCTCAAGCCCGGCGGGAATGGCGGAGCGGGGCCGGTCTGAGGCAACCGAGCAGGAGACTGCCGAAATTCAGGCAGGGTGCGCCCCCTACCTTGCGATCCCTTTATTCTGTCACTGCCTCGCCATTCTCCCAAACTGGTGGCAACAAATAGCCAGTGCGGTTGGGTTTCTTGGTCAGGGAACCAAATTTGTTACAGAGCCAGGCTGGAATGCTGGCAGAAAAACCAAGTGGCACTTGGAGATCTTGGTGGATCAGAGATTCATTTAACACTGGCAGGCTCAGAGGAGACCGTTTCTCCAAAGATCTGAGCATCAAATGCAAGTGGGGAGGGTGATTTATAGTCATCAGCTTCCATATCTGTGAGGGTTTTTGCATGCACAGCAGACAAAGGAAGAAGAACCGGGAGGAGGGGTCTCTAAGCTAGAGATCAGAGCTTGTTTTAGCCCCATTGGCCATCTTTGGTGCAGCATTTTATTCACTTCTCCAACGAGACTAGTCATGGAAGCCTGCAACCAACTCAGGCTGCTACATGACTTGATTTTGCTTTCCCTTGTCTAGGATATATTAATTTCTTTTCCATCTAGCTCCAATGACTTTTGACATTGATGTAATTCTATCTTTTTTCCATATTCTTCCTGACCAGTAGGACCACACAATTCATATAGTTATTAAAACGATATCCAATTACATCCTGCAAATCTCACAGCTTCTAAGGCAGAATGCTTGACAATTTTACAAAGGGTTCCATTGTTTAAAAGGATGTTTTAAAACATAACACTGCTGGAATCCTAAGGTTTAGAAGAAAGAACAAATATTTTGGGAGCACCTGCTATGAGCCAAGCACTTTACATACATTATTTCATTTGTCCTCCAACACCCCTTCAAGTGTTTATTTTTATCCTTATATTCAAATAAGGAAGCTGAGTTCAAGGTGTTTGAAATTTCTCAAGGCCAAATGGCTAATAAATGGTGGAGCTAGGACTAGATTTTTAGTACTGTTTGCAAAGTTCAGGATCCTTCCAGTATGCTACTTTCCAGGGTTTTGAAGGTTTTATTACTTGGCTCTCTGAACAATGGACCAGTTTCCTCATGTCTGTACCTTGATGACCAAACTTTCTAGTGTAAACCTAGTCTTTCCAGACAACCGCAAGGCTCAAAAGCCATATCTGTTCCCTTTCCCCTCATATTCCTTAAGCCACCAAGATTAAGATTAAGATTTAAGATTTCCAAGGAATTTCATGTCAGCAGCAAATCAAGGACAAGCTGTAAGATATGTTACAGCCACAGCCTTGGGCCAATGTTCCAAGATCCTGAGGGGTTTGCACAATTCAAACCCTGACCTCAGCTGAAGTTGATGGAGTTCAGGGCAGGTGGCCCCAGAATGTGTCACTTTGGCATGCAGATTATTTTGAGCTGTAGACAACCAAAGCCCAGCAGACTCAAGAGCTTTTTTACCTCCCCTTTAATTGTCTAAATTAATTTAAATAGGAAGGGAGCTATTACCAAAGATAACTATATACACATTTTTTTACATATGAAAGACTTCTCCATGTGGCATTGCAAACATTTGTTTACCAAACATTTGCTCTTCCCATTTTCCTGTGAATTGTCTTCTTCCCCTTTTTGGTTCCAGACCCCTATTCCCTTCTCCTAACTCAGGATGGCTTGTAATCCTTGGTTACTTGACTGTCAGGGAGAGACTCTCGTCTTTGTGGGCCTCCTATTGGTACATAATTAAATTTCTTTTTCTCTTTTAATCTGTTTTATGTCAAGCTAATTATTAGATCAGCCAAAGAACTTAGAAAGGAAGAAAGAAAAGTTTTTCTCCCCTGCAGTTTTGGTGCCCAACATTGGGCTGTGCAGTGGCTGGCCACTGCTCACTTCAGGGCTGCTGAAGGTAAGAGATCCTGGGACCTCTCACGGAAGCTGGCAGAAGGTAAGAATTCTTACCACATCAGTCTCCTAGATCTCTGTCTGTGGGGTCCGTTGGAAGCAAAAAATGTGTGAGTCTTTTTCTTTTTCTAAATTTAGATTAGCAGAAAATATTTGTGAGCTAGTTCCTTGGGCATAACAACTTTAGTAAAGATTTGTTATGAATACTCTTGATTTCCGTTCATCCTGTTCCTCTCAGAAATGATCATTGTTTTCTTTTGTCTTAGTCTATTGTGTCATATGTAGGAAAAAATCACAGGGTAGAACGCAAGTGGCATAAGTCCTATAAGTCCATTGTTTGAGCCAGCTTCACAGACTGGTGAGTTTTGGTTCTCAACAGAACAGCATCTATTTAGATGAATGTTGCTGTGGGTCCCCTGTGTAAAAACCAGTTGAATATTTCCTTTTGTCTTGTTCTATGTCCTGAGAGATCAGCTTTGTGACCAGTGAGAATATTCTCTGGTCTCTGCCATCTGGAACTGCATATACTTGTAGGCATCTGGTGGACAGTTGAGTAGACTGGGATTCTGAGACATGAAGCCACAAGCAGCACTTTTTGTTTGTTGTTCAGTCATGTCAGCTCTCAGGGGAGGTTGTCATGAGGGGTCCAAGTCTATAATGGTCTTTGTTGTCTCAACCTTTGTTGTCTTGTTAGTAGTGTCCTATCCTCAAAATGTCTGTCTGGTGTCACAGATTAGTGAGTCTGTGACTGAAGGTGTTGTTGAAAATGAACCTTCATGCTTTGGAGCCAAAATGTAATAGGAAGACAGTTTGGGATAAAGAGGAAGAATAGCTTTATTGCTTTGCTGAGCAAAGGAGGCTGCAGCAGGCTGTGGCCTTCAAAAACCGTAAGCCCTCCCAGAGGAAGGGGCTGGGGGACCTTAAAGGGAAATATAGGATCTAGCTAGTTTTCACAGGAATTGTGTCCTTGCTACCTACCTCCTTTGTCATGGCTTTAGAGTGGTGCCACTTCCTGAAACAAAGGGCTGAGAAAGGAGGAGAGGAGGTTTGTGGAAGAGAAGGAAATGGTTACTCTAAAATTGAATTTAGGGGCACCTGGACAGTTCAGTTGGTTAAGCATCCGATTCTTAGTTTCAGCTCGGTCCGGTCCTGATCTCCTGGTTGGTGAGTTCCAGCCCTGCATGGGGGCGGGGGTGGGGAGGCCTCTGAGCTGACAGCATGGAGCCTGCTATGGATTTCTCTCACCCTCTCTCTCTGTCCCTCCCTGGCTTGCTGTCTCTCTCTCCCTTAAAAAATAAATAGACATAAAAATTTTTTAAATCGAGCTTAGCTGAATGAAGCATTTGTGCAGCCATTTTGATTTTTGTTCAACTTTATGCTTTTAAGCAGTTTTTAAAGAACTCTCACATTCCTGTGAGAGACCAGAGACACTGTTTTCACTACAGAGTTCTTACCACTGGTGACAACAAAGGCCTTCACTCTCTTAGGCTAACTTTGAGAGTGAACTTGCTGGATCTCATGAGGGCTACATGTCTTGCACTTTTGGGGGACACCTCTTGCATCCTGGTCAAGCTGCAAAAAACTTATTGGTTTGAGTCACTATTGAGATTAATAAACTCCACTTTCCAATGACCAGAGAATGGATCTTTTTGAATTGAGGAAGCTTGTATGTTTGAAAAAAAAAATTTTTTTTTTAGAGAGCTCTCATTTTAAACAATCATTTTATTGGTATCTATGGAAAGAGCAAATTAAAGAGTGGATACAAACAAGTATAGTGGCTGGCCTTGGGGGCTCCCTTAACAAGGTGAAAAGCAGAAATTAAACTTGAACAAAATTGAAGTCCACATCCAATGTAAATTCCCCTTCTTAAAGTCTGGCTCCATCTCCTCAGCAAATTCCCTTAACTTCCAAAATTCCTCCACCTTCCCCAGAAAATTCCTTACACACCCTATTGCCTGTCTTAACTTCCCTTTTGCTACAAGATTATACCCAGCACTCCAACCTAATCTCTAGGCCCAAGGTATGCATTCTTTCTGTTTCTTAAAGATGTAAATCTTACCTTGTCTTTGAAATGTAAACACTGTAGGAGGTAATTAAAACTCCGCCCAGACTGAAAAAAAAAAAAGTTTTGGGGGTGGGGGTGGGGAAGAAGAGGACTTCAAAAAATACAAACTGCTAAAAAGTCTCTCTTGCCCAGATTCTATACTACAGTCTCCTTAAGATCACCTGTCAAAAACAAATACAAATCTTAAAGTCTTCTCTGATGGGATTTTGGATAAATGGGGGTTCAGAGCAGATGGCCAAGAAAGAATTCTTGAGACATTTTTGGTGTAAAAAGGTGACCTGTGGGCAGAAAGAGCTACAGTGGGATTGTGAAGAGTGACTGGTTATATACTATAGAGCTGGGGGAGATAAAGAGGAAGTTTCTTAAAGGGATTTCCATATGCTAAAGAAGACTCACAGATTACTGGAGGCCTAGCTATTATCAAACTAAGGCTGTTTTTCCCTCTAGCAAAGCATTATCATTAAGAACAGTAGGGAGTTCCTGGAGATTAGGCTATTGATAAGTTTGCTTTTTTCTTATAATTTACTAAGATAATTTGTAAACTGGTGGAGACTCAGGTCCTGTGATCTCTAGGTTAACCATTTGTTTTTCCCTTTCCTTTGTTCTTGGGCTGCAAGGAGTACCTGAGGAATATCACACATACCCACCAGGGGTGGGATAGGTTTGTTAGCTATGCTTTGTCCTCAGCTTGCCTTATGCTCCCTCATCATTCTCCACATGTAAAAAGTTTTAGCCATCTGAGTGGATAAACTTAACTTACTCCAACTAGTATTTCTGAACTAGTAAGTTTTATATTGTTATACGTGATTCATGGCTGAAAATTTTAAATGAAAGCTATAAGATTTCCATGTTTATCAGTATGTTTATGTATATCTTTTGTATGTATGTTATAGATATGGTATTTTTCTACCTCCAGATGGTGTTGCCAAAATTAATTTGTAAAGAGACCCACTTAACAGGCTTAAAAAAAAAAGCACTTATAAATTAAGTACAGTAAAACCTTGGTTTGAGAGCATAATTCATTTTGTGAACATTCTTGTAATTCAAAGCACTTGTATATCAAAGTGGATTTCCTCATAAGAAATAATGGAAACTCAGATGATTCATTCCACAACCCAAAAATATCCATATAAAAATGATTACAATACTGTAATATAATACAAAATAACAAAGAAAATACAAAATGTAAGGAAAAAGAAACAAATTAACCTGTACTTACCTTTGAAAACCTTTGTAGCTGATATAAGGGAGACAAGAGAGGAGGGTTATTGTGTAGTATGACTTTCACTATCACCAATGGATATTGACTACAGCACAGTATTGATAAACTCTCGTCACATACTGCATATAAAGTAACTGGCAATAAGGCAGCAGAGGAAAGGGTCTATATCTACAGGAAGCCTGACCTAGAATGAAGCAAAGCATTCCTAAGCTTACTCTTGTGTGGAAAAGCAAAGGACTCTCCTTAGGTGCTTTAAAGTGACAAATACACTAGTGCCAGTTGTGGGCACCTTCCAATGTTCTGAAAAATCGCTAATTTCTGCCAACATTATGGTGTGAGACTGAGCATCTGAGCATAGGAGATCACCACAATCCTGCAGTGAGAGAGAGAGAGAGAGAGAGAGAGAGAGAGAAAGCGAGAGAGAGGACAACCATTGGCTCAGTTGCGATGTGATGTGATATTGATGTCAGGTGGTACTTGTATTGCAAAAAATTGCTTGTTTATTAAGTTAACATTTATTACAAATGTTTGCCTGTCTTGTGGAACACTTATAGAACAAGTTACTTGCAACCAAGTTTTACTGTATTTCTAAATCTCAAAACCATAATAGAAACTAACCCAAATATTTTTCAAGTCACGTGATTTAGGATAATTTTTCTGTTACAAAATGTCTCAGCAGGAAAAATAACTTAAGATGATAGCCAACTGCTTCGATGTTTCCTGAAATTTTCATGATTAATCTAAGTATGATTGTTAAGAACAAATAAATTAAATAGATGTAAATGAAATAAGAAATTTTAGGTGAACTTTTCAGTAATTGTTGTTTTATGATATGTGTACTCAAAAATAGTTATGTAAGGGTGCCTGGGTGACTCATTCGGTTTGGTGTCCAACTTCAGCTCAGGTCATGATCTTGCAGTTTGCGAGTTTGAGCTCCGCGTTGGGCTCTGTGCTGACAGCTCAGAGCCTGGAGCCTGCTTCAGATTCTGCATCTCCCTCTCTCTGCCCCATCCCCGCTCATGCTCTGTCTCTCAAAAATGAATAAATTAAAAAAAAAATAAAATAGTTACCCAAATCTCTTTGGTGACTTCCTGATAAGAGTTTTCCTAAGTTAAATTCAATGATAGAATTTCATTGACTATCTAGATCATTTCAAATAAGATAAAGCTAAAACATTAATTACTAAATGTAAGCTTTCTTTTATATTTAGCTTTCTCTACATGGTAACTGAAAATATTTGGGTCTATTAGTAGACATAGGCTGTGCCATACTAAAAATTTACTATGGGAAAACATGTTTTCAGAAATTATAAAAAGTATTTGTAAATTACCAGGCCACAGAATGCTAAAGTAAAAGACAGTTCATAATTGTTTGTTTTTTAATTTTCACTAACAATTAAGGTTCTTAAGGGTTAAATTCTAATATACGTAATTAGAAATATGGGACGCTTCTCCAAATTCAAGGAAAAAAGAATGTGTGTTTTCAGTAACAGAAGGTATGGGAAATGGAAACTCACTTTTTGTTGAGGGAAAAGAAAGTAACCTTGTCCTTAAGAATGAGAAAGAGGAAAAACAGAACAAAATCTGAATATAATAAAGTTGTAGAAGGTTGTGGAAAATGAATCTTTGGAAATAATTTTAATGTGTGGTCAGGCTGGCAAGATTAGAATAAATCTAATTAATTTAAATAAGTTTTAATGTTAAGAATAAGTTTGTGCAAAAATTAGAATTTAGTTTTCTGTATGTTGAAAGGATAAATTTTCTTGAATTATTAGTGTGCTTTTGATAAGAGTTTATAACATTTTTTCTTTACCTTTTAATATAATATACCTAGGTAACAAAGATTTTGTGTCTTGTCAAAATAATTTTCTCTGTGTCTTTGCCAAATCTTTGATTCCTTAAGAAAGTTTAGTCTTCTCTATTAATATAACTAAAGTTTTTTTTTTTTTTAACAACAATTAAACTTTCCATACTTGCCTGTGAGGTCTTTAATTGTTACTATGTTTAAATGGATAACTAAGTATTGTTTCACAGTGACCTATGATCCTACTTGACTAAGAGTTTAAAAATATCTGATATTTTTGACAAATTTCTCTCAAATCAAATTCCAATCAAGTCTTTTGACCTCAAACTAACTTTGGAATTTTATACTGGGTTCCTGTATAATCACAAAATATTTTTTCCCTCTCATTTTTTTTTTAAAGGAGGATGTTAAACTAATTACCCTATTCGTCAATGTTAAAGTGCATGAGATGTATTGTCAAGCAAGAATACTAAGCCTTCTTCATGTTGTACTGTGTAGATATATGTGTTCCACAGATTGTAGGAAATTCCTAGAAATCTACTATGTCCTAATATAATGTTATCAGTTAAAATTCTAGTTATTATCTTAAAATGCTATGTGTCATGGAAATAAATTTCCTTGTCAATTGCATTGTGATAAACTCTCATCAGATCTTTAATCATGGCCATTTTTAAGTCTTGTCACTTACAGATGGTTAGTCTTTCACTCTGATGCTTTTGTAAAAGTGTTTGCAAAAGTGCTTCATCTCCAAGGAGACTCATGGAAAGTACTCTAAAAGACAGGTTTCTGGTAACTTTACGATAAGAAAAACTTAACTGGGTGAGAATTTCTAGAACTAATGGAAAAGAATGATTTCAAGTAGAACAAATATTAATAACATGGGACTGAATATTTGAATTGAGGAGGATGATTATAATATTTTATGACTTTCTTGAAACATTTCTGATTTTTAAATATGTTTTGGGGTACCTGGGTGGCTCAGTTGGTTAAGTGGCTGACTTCAGCTCAGGTCTTGATCTCACAGCTTGTGGGTTCGAGCCCTGCATCAGGCTCGGTGCTGACAGCTCAGAGCCTGGATCCTGCTTCGGATTCTGTGTCTCCCTGTCTCTGCCCCTCCACAACCCCCCCGCACCTCTCAAAAATAAATAAACATTAAAAAAAATTTTGTTTTTCCAGATTTAAAGAAACCTTTAAAGGCTGCTTTTAGGCAACAGGCTTGAGCAATGAAAACCTGTCAGGTAAAGGGCTCACAGTAACCACAGGGCTGAGTACAAACAGGTTCATTAGGCAACCCATCTCCAAATGTCCATAGGCCCTAGCTGACCAATGGGCTACTTACAACCAGGCACAGATACCAAAAAAGGAAAATTCCACACATTCTCATACCTCCTCACTCCCCACCCTTAGCTATAGCTCCCCACCACAGCTTTGTGGCAGATAGTCTGTCCTTTGCTGTCCTGCCTGGTGCTCCTTTGCAGTGTATTCAATAAACTTCTATCTCCTTTGTTCTGCCTTGGCAAATTCTTTCACTTCCTATGCTGTCTGGTTCCATCCAATCCCCATAATGTTTTTTTCTTTTTTTCCTTAGGCTACCTATGACCTAGAACAATTTGATAAAATATACCTTTGTGAACAAAGATGAAACATCTATCTTTTTCTGTCTGCTTAATCTTTCTAGAATGCAGGAACTCTCAGTGATATGGTAATATAGTTATTTTAGTTATTCAGTAATATAGTTATTCAGTAAGATAGTTATTCAGTAAGAACTTGTCCTTGTAACAGGACACACTTGGAAACATTGGTTATATCACCAAGGATTTGACTGGAATATCGTATTTAAGAGAGAAACACACAAACTCACATATGACCAGACAGCTTTAATGAACTAGGGTTGACTTTATTGAGCCAGTAACGCCCCTTAAAAAACCAGTCTGGTACCTTACCTCTGGAACTCTGTAG
This sequence comes from Lynx canadensis, assembly GCF_007474595.2. Lineage (NCBI taxonomy): Eukaryota > Metazoa > Chordata > Mammalia > Carnivora > Felidae > Lynx > Lynx canadensis. Next base: position 27,246,706 of record NC_044312.2, read on the forward strand.
AGTTCCCAGCAGCCACTAGGGGAATAAGGAAGGATACTTCCTGGCAGGCCCAGGAAACTCAAGATACTTTGAGGACCTCAAGAAGAGAGAAATTTACCCAAATCTATAGGTATTGCAGATGAAATTTGATGGCAAGTCTTCAGTATATCTGCTTAACCCTGAGAAGCTGTTAAAAGTCCAATTTGACATTCCTTATAAAAAGGTCCAGCAAAACGGATTAAAAGATTCTATACAGTTAGTTGTTAGTCTTGCTGTGCTTATATAAATAATCAAGCCAAGTTTATTGAAATGGACAATTTGTAAACAAAGTAGTTTACTATTGTTCTCCTTAATAAAAATGGAGGTGAACTGTAGAGAGAAAAATTATGTTTCTGTAGAAACTGTAATACACACTCATGGAGATTAGATTCTAGTCTGTTAATTGTCTTTGGAGTTTCATTTTCCACCTGTAAACTGTCCTAGATCCTGAATTCTTTTACTTTCCTTAAATATTTGGCTACAATTCTCCAAACTAATATTCCTAATTGTTCTCCACCCTTCTGACTTGGAATCAGTAAGAACTAAAACTTCCCTATTTCCAAAGCCATGCAAGCTATAGCTGGACAAGCTAATATAAACCACAGAGAAATTACTGCAACCGCTCGTATAATCTTCATACCTGTGGCTGTGTGGCCACCACTTATCCTCACTCCATCTGAAAATGCTTTGACCTTGACATCTAGGCTAACCTCAGAACTCAGAAAGTGGTTTATAATTTGCTCCAATAATTGACTATTGTTTTTCCTCTGTTTCCATGGAAATGTCTTCTTGTTAAGTACCTGATTTCTTGCACAATATAGGCCTAACTTTGGGATCCCAGCTGCATCATCACCTCCTAAATTGAGACATCACTGTTTAAGTAAACTGACCTATTTTCAAGACTATGAAATTAGTTAAATGGCATAATGGAGAAATCTACCAGCTCAGCTTTTAATATATGAAACTCCCTTGGAAGTTTCAGAGGAGGGAACTGATGAAGTTCAGGGCAAGCCTTCCTAGAATGTTTTGCCTTGGCATGTGGACTATTTTGAGCTGAAGAAAACCAAGGCTCAATAGACTCAAAAAGGGCTTTTTACCCTCCCTATTAACTGCTGAAAAGAATTTAAATAGGAAGCCTATACCAGGAAGAAAGCTATTACCAAAGATAACGTTTTTGTGTTTGTTTTTACATAAAACAGACTTCTCTATAGAGTTTGGCAAACATTTGTTTACCAAACATTTGCTCTTTTTCTTCTTCCTGTGAATTGTCTTCCTTTCATTTGAAGTCCCAGACCCCTAAGCCTATGTCTTTAGCTCAGGATGACATATAAATCTCAACTACCTGACTATTAGAGAAAGCCTCTCATGTCTGTGGGTCTCCCATAAGAATGTTATTAAATTTGTTTCTCTTGTTAATCTGTCTTATGTCAATTTACTTATTAGACCAGCTAAAGAACCTAGAAGGGAAGAAAGGATAAGTTTCCACCCCTTGCAAAGTCCTAACACTCCTTCCATCTTGTCCTAGAAATCTTTGGGCCTTCTACCATCTCTAGGAGTCAAATGGTTCTAGACACCAGCACTTTCTGCCTCCTACTTTTCTTTGTCTTCTTTTCTGATTGCCCAGGTGAGATCTGCTCCCCCACCAAGTCCCAGTGGGGGACTCATGACACAACTTCCTAGGGAAGAAGGTGGGAGCTGAGACCCACAGGCTCTAATGGTTCCTCTGTGGTGCACAGGCCAGCTGAATGACATCTTTTAAGTCACCTTGAATGATTGCCTGAGAGGGAAGAAGGATAATTCTTGACCCTGGAAGTAGGATGCATTTGTAGAAATTCACTGTCCTCTTTGCTGAGGGTTGGAACCAGCAGGATAGGTAGGCTTCCAGCAGAGCTTCAAGCAAACGGCTGCACTTGAGTGACACCTGATGTGGAGATCCGGTGTCAGCCCCCAGTGGACTGAATCCACAATAAAAAGATCTTGGGACTGAGGAAGAGGGTCTTTGATTCTTGTCTTGGCTTTCTCATTGATTAGCTGTCTGATTTAGGACTAAACTGTGAATGAAACTCCTTCTCTTCCCCATTACTTACAATTTGTATTTTATTCCATTAAAAATGCTCTTTTAGATTTATCTAGATGTAGGCTTTAAAAAATCATAAATTACTTTGGTACATACATTTGGAAAAGGAAAATATGAGTCAAGTAAGCTGATTAAGGTATTCCTAAAATTTCTTCACTTTTCTGAAAATTTTTTTTGGCTTAGGCATCTAAAAACCACATTTTTCTACACAATTGTTTTGGATGCTGGGGTAAGGGTGTAATGGCATGTCGATAGTATGGTAGCAAAGAAGGTACCTACCCAGAATGCCTAAATCCTGCCTAACTAATCACATTCCCAGCAAGCCTTCTGACATTCGTATGGCCCTACACACCCAAGGAACAATAGCCAAATAAGAATAAAATCGTCATTTGTCTGTTAACACTGGTAACTCTCATCAAACTAAGAGCCATGATCAAAAATCTTTAGAGCATATGTTATGGAAGGCCTAAATGAAGACTTCTGCTTTGGTCTTAAATCTCAATTTGGGACCACCTTGGTCAGGTGGGGATTTATGTGGGAACTTGGGACATCTAAAAGGTAGAACTGTCCATTTTGCACCAATAGATTTTTCCTGAAACTTTTCTGGTGTTCTGGTTTCTTCATCAAAGGATTACTTCAGAGCACTGTATATAGCCACAGGCTGTGGGACCAGTTCCATTCTCTCAACTGGCGTGGGTAGCAGTTACTGGGCCAGGGACAACAGCTTGAGTCTCACCTATGGGGTTGGTCAGACAGCCAAAAGGAGATGCCTGAAAGGGAGTCAGTGATTCAGTGGAGGTCCATTGTTTTCTGGAAGAGGAAGGCTGTTCAACATTAATAGCCACATTCATCCTGCAGACAAAAGAACATTTGGTCAGATGATTCACCTTCCCCCTCCTTGCCACTCCTTCCCTTATCAGACAGAAGGTACTTAACCTGCTGGCTTGGGTCCAGTTTCTCATCCCACTGTAGATAACTAGCACTCTGTTGCCTTTTCATTATGGAGACCAGACTGGGAAGTGGGAATAGGCAGGTATTAGTGATGGAAAATGATCCTTTCTTCCAAATCAAGAAAAAAAAAAATTGAACTTTATGTTCCTAAGTGGCCTTGAGAAACCTTGGCTGAAGTTTCTTGCTAAGTTCCCAGGAATAGCTAAGAAACTACTTATGGCAAACTTTGGGTGATCCTAGCCATCTGTACTTATCCAAGAAAGTGAAATGGATTGGGACACCCTGTGAGGCCAAAAAGATATGAGTATGGCTATGTTTCAAAGTGGTTACAACCATGAGTTTGGAGCCACAGAAAGCTGGATTTGACTCTTGGCCCTGTTACTTATTCTGTGAGATTGGGCTCTCAGCTCTCTCTAAACCTCAGTTCCCATCTCCAGAAATAAATAATAATAATCCCCACCTCAAGTGTGCTGGCTTTTCTTAAACAGTCAATAAATGATAGCTGTTATAATTGTCTAGGGAGGGAAGACTAGGGGCAGATGAGTCAGCATAGAACTGGGCACTTAGCATAGAAATTCCTTGTACATTCCATTGCATTTCCCTCCACTGCACATTTTACTAATGTCTATGAAATCTTGACAAAGTGCAGTGTCTTGCCTAAAATGATACGATGAAGAGCCATTAATGGGTTACAGTGAGGTGTGGTATGTGTATGAATATGTGGTATCAAGTCAGGGAATGAGAGTAAGTCTATAATTTTTTGATTATTAGAATACTGTGACAGTGTCATTAGTAGGTGAAAATGATCATTGTGATAGTTGAGTTTTCTTCCATTTTCTGAATAAAGATATAAGTCTTTGGTCTTGAAAGCTCCCCAGCACTTTTCTAGCTCTAATTAAAACCAATAACTATGGAAATAATTGTGTTTCTATAAATACCAGCAGGAACTGAATACTGGTTACTGTGTAAGAGCCCATCTATAAAGGGGGATATTCTGGGACTTTATTCAACCCTTGTCATTAGGATACTGGCATTAAAGTTATGGATGGCTGTAAGCAGCTTTAAGAGTAAGGAATACACTGAAAATACTTTCAATGTCAAATAGCCAGTCTTTCCTGGGGAAACCAAGTCTGCTTCTGAAGAATAATTTAGCCATCTGAGAGAATCTGGAAATCCATCTTGTGGCCATTCATTATAGTTGAATTCCAATTTATTCTAGAGATGGCTCAGGGTAGGTGAGAGACTGAGGTACTTTATTTGAAACCTCCTACTTCTATTGCTCAGCCTAAGAGCCAGAAAAAGGGCTTTGGTAAGATCTAAGGAAAAGTCACACTCCAAGAAGGATTGGAGAGTATTAAAAAAAAATCACAGAATGTCATATCTGGATGGAATCTCAGAGATGAGTTAGTATCCTGATCCAAAGCGTTCATTTTTTTTTTTATTTTTTTTTTAAATTTTTTTTTTTAACGTTTATTTATTTTTGAGAGAGAGAGAGAGACAGAGCATGAAGGGAGGAGGGGCAGAGAGAGAAGGAGACACAGAATCAGAAGCAGGCTCCAGGCGCTGAGCCATCAGCCCAGAGCCTGACGCGGGGCTCGAACTCACGCACCGTGAGATCGTGACCTGGCTGAAGTCGGACGCTTAACCGACTGCGCCACCCAGGCGCCCCCAAAGCGTTCATTTTACAGATGTGAAAAATAAGGTCTACATAGATGCAGTGCCTAAGATCATTGGAAATTAGAGCCCAATTTTTCTGATTCCTGGTCCAATGCTCTTCCCACCAGAGATTGTCACCTATTTGTAAGGTGCCTTCTGGGTATAAGACATCCTACTTTACAACATGGCACTTACTGTGTAGTCAGACAAACAAAGTTTATATGCACTGAGTGCTAACAATATTTCCAGGCATGTGTGGTAGGCATTATCTGTGTGATGGGAGGTGAAGCAGAAAAATGAGAGCTCTTTTCATTATTGATGGGCCAGGGAAGTTTCCAGAGATGGTGGTACTATAGGAGGGCCATGAAGGATATATGTGGTTTGGATGGGAGGAGAAGAAGGCCATTCTAAGAAGGAGAAAGACAAGTTCAGAAAAGCCAAGTTAGAACAGTAAGAGGAATATTTGTGAGTCAGCAACAATTTGGCAGAAGTGGTAAGTTTCCTGGGATCATAGAATGTTAGAACTGGGAGATATTTCAAAGATCATCAAACTCAATCTTCCTCATTTTACAGTTGAGAATACTAGGTCCAGAAGGTTAACATGGCTTGCCCACGTTTCTATGGCTATGAAAAGCGGACTGGGGATTAGGACCCTGGCCCATGGCATCTTATCCAACACAATTTTTATTAAACCCTGCTGACTCTAAGCAAGTGATAATAGACAAAATGATCACAGAAGACCTTGCACGAGACACAAGATGTTCGTACATCAAGCATGGGAAACCTTTGAACAGGGAGGTAACACGTAGTCAGAAAGCTACTTCACACAGATTGAACTGGTGGTGATATGCAGGATGGATGGAAGGGATTGAAAGGAGAAGCAGAGACCATTTAAAGAGGCCCCAGATATACACCAGCTGTGAGATAATCTGAACTGAGGTGGTAGGAGAGAAGATGAAGAGGAAAAGATAAATGTGAGAGAGACAGGCTATGGGAGAGCCAGGCAATGAGAAAGGATGAAGAAAAAGACTACTTTGGAAGTCCAGAGTTGACCGTTGTCCATGGAAGAAACCACCTTATACATTTCTCCTGGTTTTTGGTGTCACTTCCCCTTAGCACTTCATTTATGTATTCATTTCTCCTTTCAACAAACATTTTTGAGCCTGTGGAAGGTGTTCACATTTACCCCAGCCCTGACCAACTGAATGTGATGCTTCTGTTGTTTTGTTGGGATCTGCCCTCTTGAACTCTTCTTGATCAGAATTGTTAGAGGAGAAATAAGGAGAACAGCTTGGTTATTGAAAAGAAGAAAAAAAACACCTTGATTGTCTGGGAGAGTGTTGAAAAGTCAGCAAGATTTCAAATGGGAGAAGGATCAAAGTGTCTTGAGAAGGGAGGAGGCGGGCCCTGTGCACACAGAAGCTCCTGGGTCTTAGGGAGAATAAAAGATCCCAGTGTGATGGCAACAAAGGGACTCTTGTGCATTCACAGCCAGGGGCCTGCAGGGGTGATGAAGAGCATTGGTCCTGAGGCCTGGCTGGGGTGGCTCTAGGCTCAGACTCCTGCTCCAACCCAGGACAGTGGAGGGGCCCTTGTGTCAACTATCAAAATTAAGGCAGGTGCTGAGGACTCCTTAAGGCTGAGGGCTGCTGAAGGGCAGAGTCTATGCTTTTCTTTCCCTTCATTCCATCTTTCATCGATTCCTATCCCATTCTGATATTTCGATACCGTTAATAGTTATGGTTTGTCCTTCTCCTCTTGTCTATTGTGATGAATTCCAAAGGTTTAGTCTTAACAACTGGACCTGAACAAATACAACAGATAAGTCAGAACACACAGACCAACTGACAGATTGGTTCTAGCCATACTGAGAAGTATTCTGTCATGTATCTAGGCCAAGCAGTACGGTTCCAAGCACAAAGGAGACTTCAAAACTGTTCAACTGTTTAAACTTTGTTCTTCATCTATAACATAGGTACATTATTTACTTTGCATAGTTTTAGCAGGACTATTTAGCAAGTCTCTGGCAAAGAGTAGGTATGGATTAGGATTAGGATTAGTTCTGGGTGAGACCAATTCAGATTTAGGACTTGGTATATAATTCATGCTGTTTTCTCAGTTGTTTCCTTCTGGCATCAAGGAAAATTAATCTGAAAGAAATGTGATCATCAGGAAAGAGAAGACCATGTGGTGAGAATTGCTATTCTTGAGTTCATCCTGGAGGTCACCTCCCTCATCATGTTGCCTTGTGTCGGTACACCATGGATGGATGCTCATTTAGACTTCATTATAGGAAGCCTGAGTGCTGGGTAGTGTGCGATTAGGAAAGTCATGTCCCAACAGGAAAGAGTCAATGACTTGTGCAAATTGTAAGCTGAGCCAAGAATGCAACACAGACATTGTGACTCCTCCCTATGCCTAATGATAAGGTCCATTCCTGTGACCGGTATTTGGGTTTGGACATATCTGGAGCCAAAAAGGTGACATCAGGGCATCTGGTGAGCTGAATCTGCTGCTCTGGTTTGGATGTAGAGAAGTAGTATCAGAGTTCCAAGGGAAAGGCTTTGCAGCCTGGGTTTCTCAGAAGCCAGTGGTGGGAACAGGTCCTTCCCTGGAGACTAGAGGGAGGCAGCAAACTTTCAGAAGCCTCCACAGGCATGGGCGGGAAGAACCACTGAAACATTGAAGGGGAAGGGAGAGAATGATTTATGGGTAAAACCTAAATGAGCAGAACTTGCTGGCTTGACCTCAGCACCAACTGAGGGGCGTGGGAGAGCATTCTGCAAATATTTGAGAAGCATTGGTGCCAGAGAACTCCATGACTGGACCTGGATAGAAGGGAAGGGAAGGAGCACAGAGCTAAGTCTGTCAAGGAAATCTTTCCCAGAGCTTCCTCCCTCAGGGACTCCTGTCTGTTTGGGCATCTCCCCATGGCAAAGGGCTTAAGGGCTGACAAATTTCAGGGTGAAGACAACATGGGCCAAAGAAAGAGTCTCAGATCACTTCTCCTGTAGAGAAATTGGGCAGAATGCATGAAGAAAGACAGGCAGTGAGAACAAGATGAATAGGATAGTCCTGTCCTTTCTTCTTATGTCCTGTTCTAATCCATTTTCTGAGGATCCCTGTTATCTGTGTTAGTCCTGCCTTGTTCCAGCTTCCCCCGGTCCCTTCCCTATAATATCTTTGTGTGTGTGTGTGTGTGTGTGTAACAAGTCTCTACTGCTTTCACAGTATGCAGTTCATCCTCCTTCAGGAAGCCTGCCCCAAACTCAAGTGGCACATACTGGTGGTCATTACAGTGCTCCCCATTGTCCTCCCACCCCTCCCTGGCCTGAAAAACCAGTACACTTCAGTGTACCAAAGGTTCTGAGCTGTGCTTGGTAAAGAAATACTTTGAATTTTGTTTACCCTAATATTTCCCAAATATGTTTGATTATGAAATTCTACTTTTAGTTGCTGGCTTAGAGGCTTCCTTGCTTGATAATTCACATATGTATGACTGTCACCCCAATTACAATTCTAATGCCTCAGTGGCAAAGATTGTACATTTTCTTCCTTTGTACCTCCCATAGCACAAACCAAACCTTAGGTGCTCACAACATTTGGGCTTAATTAAAAGGTAAGAGGAACACAAGAAATAGAATGAAAGGCAAATGACAAAATTGGGAAATTTTTTTTTAAACTGGGAGAATTTTGCAATATTCTTAAAGGAACGATATCTTGCACATAGAGAAATTTCTGTATATTAGTAAGAAAAGCAATGACTGCTGCAACAAAGATGGGGAAAGTCATGAATACTCAGTGCACAAAAGAAGAAATATACAAAGTCTACATAGATTTGGATAAGTCTTAACCTCACAGTTATAAAAAATGTAAAGTGAAAAATGAAGTATCATTTTATCAGTGAAACTGACAAAAAAGAAAGAACTCAGTGAGGCTATAGGGGAAATAAGCACTCATTTATATTGTTGACTTTTTTTGTTAATATTATTGACTTTTTAAAAAGTTTCTATATAGCTCTATCCTCAAAGATGTGCTGAAAATATGAATTTTCCCATCATGAACCATTTATCAAAAATGTCATTATTGATTTACAATATTCCATGATGTGGAGCATCAGAATTCATTTAGCTGCCATTTTGACTGGACATTTAGGTTATTTCCAAGGTTTTGTCTGATCTTAGATTATTTATTTAATAATGTGTTAGTTACATGGTGCGATGCAACAACCTAAAGCTATTCAAATACAACAATTGTAATTAAATCTGGTTTATATGGGTCCAAAATTTGGATAGGGCATGGCAGAGCAAGTTGTCTCTACTCCATGTCTCTATTCCCCTGGAGGCCTGGGTCTCAGATCACCTGAAGTCTAACTTTCTCACATGTCTGCCATTGATGCTTAGTGGCGCTGTCAGGTGGAACCCCTTCATGTAGCCTCTCTGCATGGCCTGGGCTTCCGCACAACATGGCTGTTGGGATCCAAGGACAAGGGAGAAGGGTATTGAATTAGTTTCCTCTTGATGTTGTAACAAATTACCACAAGTTTCGTGGCTCAAACCAACATGAATTATTCTCTTATTGTTCTGGCAGTCAGAAGTCTGCGATGAGGCTTACCAGGCTAAAATCAAGGTACTGGCAGTGATGTGTTTCTTTTGGAGGCTCCAGGGGAGAATTTGTTTCCTGGCCTTTTCCAGCTTCTAAAGTTGCATTCCTTGGCCTGTAGTCCTTTCCTCCATCTTCAAAGCCAGCAGCAAAGCATCTTGGCTCAGTGGTCACATTGCTTTCTTCATCTGCTTCCCTTTTATAAGGACAGTTGTGATTGCATTTAATGTCCACCTGATACCAGGATCCTTAACTTCATCATCTCTGCAATATATTTTTTTCCCCATAAGGTAACTTTCACAGAATGGTGATTACCAGAGGGTAGGACATGAGGGAACTGGGGAGAGGTTGGTGAAAGGGCATAAACTTTCAGCTGTGACTAAGTTCTGGGGATCTAAAGTATAAAATGATGACTATAGTTAATAATACTGTACTACATACACGTGAAATTTGCTAAGGGAGTAGATCTTAAGTGCTCTTACCAAAAAAAAAAAAAAAAAAAAGTAATCATGTGTGGTGATAGACGTGTTTATTAACTTAATCCAGGGAATCAATTTTTAATATATTTTTGTATCAAACCATCACATTGTGCACTTTAAATATATTACAATTTTATCTGTCAACTATGCTTCAATAAAACTGGAGAAAAAAAGGTAGCAGTTACAGATTCCAAGGATTAGGATCTACATATATTTGAGGATCTGTTTTTCAGCCTATTGCAATAACTGAGGGTTTTTCTCTCTTTTAGCTGGATTTATGGGAAGTCATATAGTCGTGCGGTGATTGCTACAGGTGGAGGTGGAGTATTGGTGGGTGACATGGAATTACCTGCTCATGCAGCATACTTATGATTTCTGGTCCTGCTCAAGTCCAGTCTCAGAAATATCCTTTCCTTTTGGATGGACTGTTGCTGGGCACATCAGCTTTATGACTTGGTGAGTCTGATGGAGCACAACCTATAATGAGCAGCTCCGAGTGTGTGGTCACTTGGTGTTCCAAGGTCAAGCATTCTGTCTTTACCAGGACTGCTAAGAACTGGGCTCAAATAATTTATAAATTCCTACTGCATATGGTATAGCCTTGCTTTGAAGCCCAAAGGCCTGCATTGTAATTTTCCCACTGGGGCTCACCATAATATCTATTATGCTTCATCTTTTCCCAACCCTGACACTACCAACACCAAAGGGTGTGCCAGATCATGTGGCTCGAATGTCAAGGCTTTTGGCACCAAGGCTTTTGGCACCAGAGGCCTTTCCTGTTCCAGACCCCCTCAAAGCTGGCAGCCTCCAATGTCATCCAGCATAAGGAGAAGGGTAATATTCTAGGGGTGGAATGTGTTGCATCCAGAACCCAAAAAAGCCTACCAGGCACTTTGGCTGCTAGAAATGTAAGATGCGGCAATTTATCTTTTATTTTAGAAGAATATACTGGTATGCCTCTTACTATTGGACCCTAAAAACTTAATTGAGGTGACTGATCCCTGAATCTTCACAGGTTTTATAACCCTCTTCTGGAGCACATGTGTCTTCCCAATGCCTCTTTCTTGTCCTTCCCAGTCAGCATGAGGTGCTGATGTAGATCAGTGTGATATTTTGTGGGCTAAGGCAGTCAGATCTCTTTGGGTTATATTGTGACACAGGGTGGTAGAGGCAAATCTGTGAAGGAATATTGTCTTCTGCCCCATACAAATGCAAACTTTCTGATTTTCTTTCTTGATTGGAATGTAAAAAAGAATTCATTTGCAAAATCAATGGTCATATAGCTTGAGGCCTTATTAATGTACTCTAGCAATAGGTTATTTTGGACACAGCAGCTACAGTTGGGGTTCTTAGGCATTTAGGTCTATGGTTGTATATAGTCATTCTTCAGGGTCTGTTGGTTTCTTCAGGGGTCATACTACTGAATTAAATGGAGGCATTTTAGACCCAGCATCTGGTAGGTCATTAATGATGACACTCATCCTGCCATTCCCCCAGGGATATGATACTTTGCCTGGGGGTTAGGGAGTAAAAATTATGAGGTTTCCAATTATCCCTTCCTATTATTGTAGCTCTTATGCCATAAGCCAGGGATCCAGTGTGGAGGTTACTCCAACTGTGATGTGTATCAGTTCCAATTATATCCTTGGTGATTGTGTGAATTGAGTCTGTGCATCCCATGGGATCTTTGTGAGCTGAACTTTAGCCAGGACATTTATTACCTGACTCCAGAGGCCTTAGTTCTAACAGAGAAGCCATAATGATGCTTTGGGTCTTTGGATATTGATGTCAGTTTAGACCCTATATTCATTTGTCCTGGGAAATTCTGGTTATTTCCCTTTCCCTGATATACAGTCACCTGAGTAAATGGCTGTAAGGACATTCTGGAGAATCATGTCTTATATATTTGCCATGGTGTTGCAAGATCTTTTCTCCTGGGAATCCAGTCATCTGTCCAGTCAATGGTTCTTATGAGCTCTGGAAACTGAGCAAGTGAACAGGTTTTTTATTTGACCTGACTGTTTGCTTTTAGCCTCTTGATCCTTTAATGGTGCTTTTTTTGGGTTATAGATATTAAGCAGCACCCTTATTGATTCTTTCTTCAGTGCTCTCTTATTCCTATGAATTAATAAACACAGCTTTGTGACTGCCTTTTCTACCATCTAATTTAACTGGGAATCCTATAGTTCATTTGCTAAATCTAGCAACCCTGGCCCCTGCCAATCTTCTCAGTGACTGATGGAAGAGGGGTCCTCTTATGGAAGGTCTTCTGGCCTCACCCACTCTGTCTACTTCAGCTCACCCACATTCCTCAGACTCTTCATGCCTTCCTCTGCTGTATTCCAGGGGAACTCAAGCATTTCCAATTCCCTGAGTGGCCACTGCCTTTCCAGGTCTTAAGAGCCATCTCAGCAGCTGTTTGCCCAATTCCCTGGGGTCCTTCCTAGGATGCTAAGTCCATTATTGAGAGAAAGTGCCCTAAAGTCAATTAATGTTTGCTCATCCAGTCTTATATTCTGGCTACTTTGATCAAGTGTCTTCAGACTCAATCCCAAGAGTGTTCCTCTGGTTTCTGCTGGTATATGAATACTAATTTTTGCAATTCTTTCAGTGTATGGTCTCTTCACTCCCCTATCAGGCACAGCATGTCCCTAGTTGGGTTGTTCAGGAATTTAGTTATTGGCCTAGAAACCAGGAGAAGGAGAAGGCATGGGGTCAGCTTCTAAGGGGGCACCTATTGCTCTGTGGGGAGAGGGCCTTGCAGCATCATCCATCACTGTTCACTTTTAGTTGGGAAGGTTGGGCCACCTCTGCAAGCCTACAAGCTCTGGGGAAGGGGGGATGTCGGAAGGGTAAATATTTTTCATTAAGAATTCCCTTACCATATCTTGGGGTCCCGGATTTTGCCCACCAGAGCCCTCCTTTATGCATAAGAGATTTTCATTGGCTGAATATTCAAATGTTTCTGGAGCTCTGTGACTCTAACAGTTAGACTTTGAGACTGACACTTAGTTGTATCTGATCATCCATTGCAGGTGAGGAGGGCCTCATTTGGACTGCCCTGGAGACCATCTTGCTCTCACTCTTAGCCATTGTTAGTGCCCCTCAGTCTCTGTCCCTTTTCAGGGCATCTCTATAACTTAGCAACAATTAGCCAACTCTGTGTCTTTGTAGACATTGTTCTTCCCATATTTTAAAAAAATGTCACTCCTTTTCACTGGGATGTTCCCAAGGGTACCACTGATGAATCTTTAACAATTTGAGCCACTGTCTCACTACCAGACGGTATCTGCTTCATCTACCAACAGGGATGATGGGGGTAGGGATACAGTCCCAAATATTCATCCTTTTCTTCTTAGACCATTCCTGTGGCCACTTGTATTAGAAGAGTCCTGTTGAGAAGCAGATGCCAAGATAGGATGAAAGAAAATGGAGAGGGAGCTGTGGGAGGCTGGGAAAGAAGCTGGCCTGTAATATAGTTCTGTCCCCTGTTGAGGTAGGAGGGAAAAGAAGAAAGGCTGGGTGGAGGCATCTTAGTCTGTAGTAGGGTTCTAAGAGAGTTGGGCAAGGTTGCAAGTTCAGCTGAAGTAGCTTGTCAGAGGTATCACGTCTTCTAGGTGCAAGCCTGCTTAGAATCTCCACCATGTTCCATCACTGGGAACAGCCCATCAGAAGTGTGGCCTTAGAGTGGAAGCAGGGATGGAGTTCAGAACATAGTAACTGGATTTTTCAATTATGCTCCTGCAGTGGAAGACACGGGAGGTGCATTTCCATGGTTTCCACAGAGATCATGTCTTTAAGATCCCTAGGACCTCTAGAATCTCTTTTGTCCAGGTTAGGGGCTCTACTAGCTTATCTTAATTCTTATAGAGGTCCTAAGAGAAGGTGTTACACCCTTGAGATGGTCTTTATCTTGAGCCCGCCATGCTATATTGGCAGCTTCCTATATTTGGTCTATGCTTTAATTTAGTTTGGTCTAGGCTATATTTTAATTTGAGAGCTTTCATTGGATAGAGAGACTAGACATATATTCTTTCTAAATTCCAAGTGCAAATTGATCAGCTCTTTTCTAAGTTTGTCTTTTTTTCTAATAGTATCTTATCATATACAACATAAAAAGTCAATTCATGTTTTCCACATTCTGCCCAGTTCACAAGTTCAATTTGTACACTTGCTGTCTTCCAAGCTATGACTGGATGTAGTTTTGCCAAACCTTCTGCCACTGTATAATACAAGTTGCCATTTTTCTAGTTCTTCACTTATTATCTAGTTTCTTTCTCTCTTTCTTTATTTTTTTTTTCTGAGACAGAGAGAGCACCTGAGTGGGAGAGAGGGCCAGAGAGAGAATCTTAAGCAGGATTCACTTCAGCACAGAGCCTGGTATGGGGCTCAATCCCACAACCCTGGCATCATGACCTGAGCTGAAATACAGAGTCTGATGCCCAACCAACTGAGCCATCCAGGCTCCCCCTACTATCCAGTTTCAATGCCATATATTTTAGCTTTTTGTTATAGCAGATCTCCATTTTTATGCTAGTCATAACAATTTCTATGCCAATTGAATTATTGCTTCAGTAATAATGCAAATGAAAAACCACAAAAATCTCACACAACAATGTGCGTTTGTTTAGCTCATGCCTCTCTAGGTTAGTTGGTACAGGCTGGACCCAATTAGGGCAGCTCTGCTCCATGTGTCTCTCATCTCTCTCATGGGATCAGCAGGCTAGCTTGGCAGGTTTTTTCAAGATAATGGCAGAAGCACAGAACATGTTCAACTGCATAAGTCTTCTTAACCTTTTGGGTTACTGAACTTGCTAACTTTCCATTGGTAAAAACAAGACACACACAGCCATGCCCAAACCCAGGGGCAAGGATGCATACTCTGCTCATGGAGATGGAGAGAGGAGACAATAAGTATTTCCAAACAATAATCTTTTTGAACCCCAGGCATTAACTCTTACTATCTTTGTTGCAAAATATGTTTCCATTTTATTGTTTAGAGAAGGTCAATTTGCTTTCAAATATTTTTGAAGTAAAAGAAATTAAAAATGTTTTTGGACTAGAAGGATAATTTTTTGTAAACACTTGTGAGACTACATTCAGCAACTTTTTGAGTCTTTATGAATAGTCTAAGATTGTAGGTAAAGAGAGGGTTTGTATCTTACATGCCCTGAGAAGAATGGATTCCTGGTTGAAATTCTACCAATATTTCTTTTGTTTCTTAGGATTCTAAGAGAGGCCCTCAAAAACTCTAGAAGCTTACACAGCCACTGACCTGTGGAACTGATAGACAAGGGCTTTCTTTCTGGGACAATACTACTTTATCGTTTTTCAGGTTCTCATTTGTTGACTACTGACTCTGTGTCAAGTGCTGTGTTAAGTGCTTCAAAATTGGTATCTCATGGAATCATCATCACCATGCTATGAGGTTGTCATTACTATTACTCTTATATAATCTCTTCTGGATATATAAGCAATATGCCCCAACACTCACAGCAAAGTAAAAGAGACTTGAATTTGAGCCTCTCTGACTCCAAAGCCAGTGCTTCAACCCTTATCAATACTGCCTTTTGTTTGACTCTTGCCTCTGTCTCTTCTTCCATCAAAACAGACATCTTTACTGTCTCAGAGGTCCTTAAGATCCCAATAAAATCAAAAGAAGCTGCTAAGGCAAAGGACTTTGACTATAGACCCCTGGAGAAGAGTAAATGGTGTTGGGATGTTTTGCTTCAGTCTAACATTGTGTCACCATAAGGAAGTACAGCTGGCTGAGGATTGGTTACTGAGCTTGCCAAGAGTAAGCATCCCCATGACTCTGGTCTGTGTTGAGGAAGCACTGGTGGCAATGGAAAGGAAGGGAGTCACTCCCTGCCAGATGCTCCTTTCCTCTTCCTGACAATAAATGCTGCTTCAGGAGGTTCTGCATTGCAGAGCAAGGGGTCACAAGAGGAGGGGGAGTGAAAGATTTATTTCCTAGTTAATGAAGGGCAAGGGATTCCTTTGGAAGTTTTGTTTGGGGTCTCAGACCATCTATATGCAGCAACCCAAGCAGAACCCCCTGACCACCCTGCTCCTGCAATTTGCTCTGAGCTGTCTTTCCCTTTGCTTCATAATCCCTGCCTCATTCACTCTGTGCCAGCTGCCCAGCTCAGCATCTCTGGCTGGCCTCTTTGTCTTGGCAATAAACTTTCTAGCTCCATCTCTGAGGGATTTGTCCTCATTTCAGGGTTGGAAGCTCCTCACCTTCAAATTACACAGTCAGTTTCTTGAGAAGAATGAGATAATAGATCTGAAAGTGCTGTAACAGAAAAAAGAAAAAGAATGAAAAAAAAAAGACCAAAAGCATTGTCCCTCCACTGCCACCCCCAAACTCCATGGGCATTTCATAGAAATAAAGAGAGCCAGATTGGCCATAAAAGCAAGTGGCATTTGGGAGAAAGGGGCAGGGAGGGAAATTTCTGATTTAGACATGGCTCCTCCTCTAGGGACCATGAGGATCTAACTTCAGCTCTGCAAGATGGTAGCAACACCAAGATGAGCACCTTGCAACTTTTAAACATGGAAACTCGGAAGGGTCTTAAAGGTTAAAAGTTCCCCTAGGCCAACCCTCCCCTGCTCCCCACTTCTCTTTCCATCTGATGCTTGTTCTTTATGAAAACTTGTCTTCTGCCCTCTGGTTGAATACATCCTATCATGGTAAACTCACTCCAATCTGGCACAGAGCTTTGTCTTCTTGGGCAGGTCTCCTTGAGTTACTACGTTCCAGAATAGGAGTTAAAGAATTGTAAATAGGGTTCAGAGGTAAAGGATGTGCTGAGTGTCTGCGAAATAAGGAAGAAAGGATTTATAGCATTTCCCTGTGCAGAAGAAAGTAGGAGGCAGAGTGGGTGGAAAGCTACTGAGCAGGGGACGCTCAGAAGCCTGTAGTCATTTGGCTGTGCGTTCTGAGTCCCCTGGACTGATAAATGAGACACGTTCACCCCAACTACCCTTTTAATAAATGGCGACCCCCCAGCAGGAAGCTGAATTTTCCCATATGAGGGTTTTAGAAAGTCTGAAAATGATGGACATGGGGGAGGGGAGAGGCATTGGAGAAGTGAGGGCTGGTGGGATGGAGGAGTTGGGGGGGGTTGAGAAGGTTGCACAGTGGGGAGAAAGAGATGGAGATGAGGTGGGAGGAGAGGGAGAGAAAGAGATAACAAGGTGGGACAGAGGGAAAGCAGGGGAGGGGAGGGAGAAAGAGAGAAAAACACAAAGACAAGGAGACACCGAGAGACTTGAGTGTATTAAATAAAGGGAATGGCAGTGAGTTTGGCCTGGGAGAAAATTCTCAAGAGTTAAAGGAGGGTAGGGGACAAAGGAAATGAAGGGAAATGACCTGAAAGCCTATCTGGTGCAGCAGTGTCTGTAATGGTACCACCGTGGCTATGTTGCTCCTTCTCTTGGGCAACCCACCTACTCCCAGAACAGTGGCTTCCAGGTTGGGGAACTTTGGGTGGAGTACAGAGGGAGGTGGGACTGTGTTAGGAGGACTGTGAAAGTTCCCCATCTGTACTGATGCGAGACACAGGCTGGAATGTTCTGGTGCCCTGACTACTCCAGGAAAACAAGCACAGGGTAGGTGGGGTTGGGCAGAACTTCCAAGCATTCTTGTTTGGCAGTCACCCTGGCTTTGGTGACCATCACTATCCTGGTCTCTCCTTGCTGTTGGAGGGGCTGATGGAGGTGAAAAGTGGGCCCTCTCTTCCCTAGTTAGCCTGGTAGGTGCCATCCTTCCAATTCCGAGGCTAGGCAGTGGGTTGGCCCCACTGGGGACCTGGATGGCATGGGAAGAGCACAGGGAACACATGTGCTTGCCACCTCTGGATCCATTTATGAAATAAGAGGAGAGAAACTCCACACTAGCTTCCCCTTCCCAGATTCAGGAATATGGATTTGTGTTGCGGTGTGTGGGTCAAGTCAGCTGGAAGGTGGGCACAGTGTTTTTATTTTTAATTTTCATCAGTGAAACTTGTTTCTGAAAACCTTTTTTAAGCTCTGAAAAGCTATTTATTGTTACCTCTATCCTCACCACAAGCCAATGAGGAATGTGGTCCCCACTTTAAAGAAGAGACAAGCACAGGAATGCTCAAAGAGTTGTGTGGTGAGACTCTAAATCTAGTGCTCCTGCTGTGGTATACTAGAAGCTCCTCTCTCGAAGGCATAGCACAAGTTAGTACTGGGCTTTGGTAGCTGGGGGAGTGGGCAGGACTTGGCTTTTCACTCCCTTTAGAGGTCTGCCCACATTGTCTGTGGAACAGCATGGAGTAAAGGAAGAAAAGCATTCACTCTCTTTGTTTTTCCCTCCCCCAAATAAAGCCACCTGCTGCTAAACACATGACGACAATAAAATGTCTTACTCCTGCTGGGGCTCACATACCAAGGGAAGCATATTATGAACCCAGTTAAAAATCAGAATAGTCTTCCTCTCATGAAAAACCCTGGGGCAAGAGAAGAAATAGTTGGACACCAATAGCATTCTATGGGATGCTATGGAGGGAACCTTGAGGTTACCCAATAACCTCAGACCCTCCCCTCCCCGCAATAGCCAGGCTGTCAGAACCCAAGAAACTTGGGTTGGTAGGATCTAAATTTGACTCTGCAAGCCTTGTGCAAGGGCTATAAAGTTTGCTGCAGGAGGTAGAAACTGAGCAAACTAGTTGAGTCTCACAGTCTGATAGATGACAGAAGACCAATCAATATGTATAGACCTGCAGTACACAGCAGTACAAATGAACTGCAAGAAAGGAGAGAACAAGGTGCTATAGGGGATCAAAGGAGGCAAACAATCACATTGGGCTGGAGAATGAGAAATCATGAAAAGTTTCATGGAAGAGGGTGGCAATCAGGGTGCCATTTTGGATATAATACATGGAGTTTCATGGTGTATAAGACTTTTGTATACATTAGTTTGATATACACTATTATGGTAGAAAATGTTGGTGAGGTGGAGAAACAAGCACCAGTCCACCTCTGAGAGTGTAAATGAATATAATTTATTGGAAAAGCAATTTGACACTCGGAATTCAAAATTCTAGGAATGGATGCTACAAATGCCTGACACGTATGAACAGATGTCCATGAACAAGAGACCTACTATAACCACTCAAGTGTTCATCACTAGAGATCAGGCTATGAATTCCAGGGCATTTAAGCAATGGAACCCCATGCAGCCATTAAAAAGAGTAAGGTAGCTCTATATGTGTTGCTATTAAAACAATGTCCAAAATATAATGTTAAGCAAAACATAAAAGCAAAGAATGGTGTGTACAGAATACTCTCTTTTGTGTAATAATTGAGTATGAGTGTTTATATATGAACAGAAAGTTTCCAGAGGATACACAAAAATCTTTTAACAGTGGTCGCTTCTGGGAAATTAGATCGAGGGTCTGGAGTACAGGACTGTTAAAAACATTTTCGATAATTGTGAAATGTACCATATATCTAGAAGAGTATGTAAAACATATGTACTATCTGAAAAGCAATTACAAAGCACAGCAGACTTACTGCCTATTGTACAATAAATTCTTGTACTCTGAATTTTATATTATTTGCATATGGTAATATGTTACTTTTCCAACGTAATATAATCTCTGTGAAACCGACAAGAGGATTCCTTCCCATCACTTTTTCTAAGGGACCAGCAGGATGCTTAGGTGGAGGGCCTGCATGTTCTCAGGGAAGGCAAGCAGATTAGTTGCACTGAGGGCAGAGTGAGGGTTTGGAGGAGGAGGGACATCATATGGGAAGCCAGGCTCCTTGCTGAGTTGGGGGTCACCAGGCCAGTTTGGAGTGTGTTGGCTTCAGAGGACTTGTTAAATATTTGAGGGAGAGACACCATTAAAGTCTTACAAAGAGAAACTTAAAACCAAAGACTCTAATGGTCAGCAAGTCTACCAAGCATGCAGACTGGCATGGGCCAGGGGTGGGAAGGAACTTGTTTCCCCCTTTGCTCAGCTGTGAGAAAGGACTTGCTGATGGTCTGAGTGTGCTAGGCACTGCACTGACAATGCTAGTTGCATTGTCAACCTCATAACATAACCAGGTAGGTTGTTTCCATTCTCCAGATGAAGAGACTGACTCTTAAGAGGGAGCAAGTAACTTGCTGAAGGCCACGCAACTGGCAATTGGCAGAGGTGGGATTTGACTCCACCAGAGCATGCACGACTCTCTGTTCCCCCACCCTGCTTACTCTCGCTTTGTTTGACAACTGCTCATTGTCAGGCGGGCTTTCCTGCATCTTACCCTGGGGGGTGGTATTTCTCTCATCTTGTGATGTCAGCCATGCCAGTAAGATGAATGTGGAGTGGATGCCAAGGTAAATGTGCATGACCTGGGAGGTACCCAGACTTCTCGTGGTGACTTCACCTGCTCTGCATCAATCATGGAGGCCTGCTCCCTGTATGAGAAAAGTGCAGGCTGGTAGAGTAGTGTCTGACAGCACAGCCTTTAGGGGTGTATGGGCTTGGGAATCAGACTCCTGAGCCCTTGCTTTGCTTCTCTCCAACACTGGGGTCCTCAGAGTGGTGCTAGACAGGCTTCTGTGCTCTTGCCCAAGCTTTGCTAGTAGTAGTAGCTCACAACATCTGAGGGGAGGAAGGCGTTAATGGCCTTGTTTCCATTCCTGCCCCCACAAAACACTCCAGTTTTATTTTTCAGTCTTGCACATCCCACTGACAAGCACCATTTCCTGGTGTCTCACACAGACTCCATAGTAAAACTTGGCCAGGATCCTGCAAAAGGAAAGAAATGGCAGATGCTGTGGGATGGCCTGGGCTCTGGACCATGACCCTTGGGCCCACCCTGTTTGTACAAAGGCATGGGGGGGGGGTGCCAGCCTTGTCCCAGATTCTTTACAGAAGTGGTGAGGAGCATGGCCTTTTTACAGTCTGTATCAGGTCATGTGCTGCCTGGGATGATGGTTGGGTTTGGTCAAAGGGCCTTATTTGTTATGGTGAACCTACAGGTTACAATGGAGTCCTTGCAGTACTGCCTCCCCTTTCTGGGAGTTTGGTGGAAGCACCAATATAATAATCCTGATTTATATCTGTAGCCAACCCCCAAACTCAGCTCTAGTCCCTGACAAAAGTAATTCTCCCTTGGACAGTAACGTGTGGAAATATGCCAGTGTGAGCCTGTACTGTACATTCTTCTCCTTGACAGGACAGAGCTCAATGAATATTTCACCTTCATAATCTTGGCCACAGTCGGGGGTTTGTGAAGCTGTCTAAATCCAGTTTATCAGCGGGAATAAATGCCCTCAGACTTAAAAAGTGGGAAGCAGAACTTGGCTCAGTTGGGCTGCTGATTTATGAAGGAACACCGAGCTGGGAATGGATGAGGCGAGAGGGGGAGGGAAGGAAGACAAGAGTCTGTGGGATTCCACTCACAACCTATAAAAGCAGCAACATGTACTCTAACGAGAGATCATATTCCAAGATACATTTCCTCCTGTGAAGGATATGGCATCTGGCATCCATCACTTGTAGGGACAGAAGAACTCTGTAGAGACCAAACTGCCTTTGGGGTGCTTGAGAAGTTGCAGAATGAGGCTGGATCTGCAAGAGCCATGGCTTGGAGGTTGCACATTCTTTCCCTTGGCTGCCCATGCCTGTATTCCCCTTTTGGGCTTCTTTCCACCATCCAGCAACTCCTGAACTGCTCCCTCCAAACATTGACTCAGGCTGAAGCCTACTTGGAGCATCCTTTCTCTCCACAATGACCACTTCAGGACCTTAGATGGTCCAGTCAGATCAGTACTTTCCTACTTGTAAAGTCTGCCTTTGGTTTTGTCTTCATGACATCTGCAAGGTCACCCCCCATTCCCTGCAGATGGAATCTCAAAGAATAAGCAATATATTTGAGATGACACGGTGGGAGCCAGACTGCTTGAGCTGGCATCTAGCTGTTGCTCAGTAGTTTTGTGATTCGGTGGGTTTTCTTTTGTGCCTCAGTTTTCTCATCTGTAATATGGGGACAGTAATAGTATGATTAAACTCTCTGGGTTGTTGGGAGAATTAAATGGAACTCTACCTTAGCTTAGTCCCTAGCAGATGGTTATTGTTCATTACATGGAGTCTCATCACAGTGCTGCTGCTGCTGATGGTGATGGTGATGATAAGAAAAGCAGGGCTTTATGGACCCTAGAAATGCTGTGAACAAACAACTGTTTTAAATAACAAAACTTATGCAGACTCTGCAACTTGGCTGTCCTTTGCTTTTTTGTACAGTTTTGCCATAATCAGCACCAGAACCTCCTTTCAGCTCTTCTCCCAGGCACAGTGCAGTGGAAAGAGCACGATTGGGCTCCTGGATGGCTTAGTCCGAGCCTTGAGCGTCTGACTCTTGATTTTGGCTCAGGTCATTATCTCACAGTGCATGAGTTCGAGCCCTGTGTTTGCTCTGCGCTGACAGTGTGGAGTCTGCTTGGGATTTTCTCTCTCCCTTTGTCTCTGCCCCTCTCCTGCCTATATTCTCTCCCTCTCTGTCTCTCAATAAATAAATAAATAGACATTTAAAGAAGAGCATGAGCTCTGGAGTCACACAGGCCTGGAGCTGAACTATGATCACAGATAGATAGATCACTTAGTTTCTCTGAGCCTCAGTTTCCTCATCTATTGAATGGGAATCTATATAATAGCTACTTTGTATGACTGTGGGTGGATTTAAGGAGATAGCTTGTGCAACTTTCTGAATACAAAAGAAACAAAGTGAGCACTCACTCACACACTAGTTTCCTTCCCCTAGTCCTGCCCCAGGAGGGCTCCATCTACCTAAATCTTTCTTTCTTGAGATATGTTTGGGACCTGTCTTCTCCATAAATTCTAACCTCTGAGTGGGCATATTCCCTGTCCTTAATAAATTTATAGTCTTAGATCACTGAGGTGGCGATTCCAGGTCTCACTGACCTGTCAGGCTGGAATGCCATCCCTTTGGGTTTCGTAACTCTGAAGTCAATTCCCTTAGACTCTGGAGTTTGCCCAGAAGATGTAGATGTTATTTGCTTGGCAGCTAGAAAGAAAGACGACTAGAAGGTGGTTTTCTGCCTTATCCACATGTGTTGTTTCTAGTGTAAGTCCTGACAAATAGAGGGCCCAATGTACGATCATCACTGAATGAAGGAAGGAAGGAATGATTGAGGCTCCAGAGAGGTAGAAGAGACCCTTGACCATTTAGAGAGAACTCCTTGTTTGTAGGCCGCCTCTCACTGCTTTGGGAAGAAGCTCTTCCCTGGAACCAGACCTGGAGTTATGTCAGATGGGCTCAGGCCTCCAGAGTGTGGCTCTGTAAACAAGTGGAAAACAACAAAAGCTTTCTGATTAGCCTGCTCTGTTTGGATTGGCAGGAGGTTTCCAATTGGAATTAGTGCCTCAGACGTGAATATTGGAGTCATTCCATATGAGAGGAAGGCTTGCTGGCTCAGTCTCCAACGTTGATGTGGAGCACATGGGCCCGGGGGTACGACTTCAAGAGAGGAGGGGAAAAGAATGCAGAGGCTCTGGCTGCATTTGGAACTTGCCAGTTCCCTCCCAGGTTATTCTCATTGGCCAGGCATTCTAAGTGCTCCAGTGTCACTAGAGGGCAGGAATAGCAGGTTCTAACCTGGGCTCTGCTACTAGCTAGCTGTGTGACCATGGGTAAGTTACTTCACTTCTCTGGGCGTCAGTTTCCCCATTTGTAAAATGACAAGGGGGAAACCCAGTGCCCGCGGCACTGGAGCCTCCACTGAACCCAGTGCTGGATTCACTGGGTTCAGTGGAGGCTCCAGTGCCGCGGGCACTGGGTTCAATGGAGGCTCCAGTGCCGCGGGCACTGGGTTCAATGGAGGAGAACCATCCAATTGATGGTTCAATCCAATTGATGGATGGTCCTTATGGTCCCTTCTCACTGTTTATGAAATTTTGTTAGTCTGTAGCTGCATATCCTGACCAGGGAGCACTGACATTTTTGATGTATGTTGAGGATTGGGGGAAGAGGGAGGGGATATTGAGAAACAGGGATATAAAATGCACCTTGAACTGGGACCCAAGACTCCTTCCCCCTGGTCCTTTGCACTTGTCACACTTCCTTCTCTGTTTTTGTCTGCCCTCAACCTACCCCCAAAGATGATCCCTATGGGAGATAAGCACATGCTCTGGTAGAAGCCCAGGACATCTCTTAATCTGTTGGTATTGGTTTTCTCATCTGCATAGGGAGGTTGATGTGGTTGATGCCACTTCTCTTACTCAAAGGCTGTGAGGATTGGGTGTAGTCAAAAACGTGCTGTGCCTTGGAAACTGTCAAACACCACATAAATGTAAGGAATTGCTATTATGGCATAAAGCTGGTTCCTATGGGGAAACTGTCAGCAACCAGCACTCTATCAGATAGCCCCTTTCTTTCTGGAAGATGTTTCAGTGCAAGGGATGCTTCTACTGCTGTCAGTGGCCTGCCTGTTGGTTTTCCCAGCCCCTTTGAAACAGAAACACTGCTGTCTGAGTCTTCATTTCCTTGCATGCTTTTCCACTAGAGCAGAAAAAGCATTTTCCATATGATTTGGCTTATCCCAGTTAGCATGTGTGGCAGCATCTCTGGGTCTTAGAATGAGAAGAATTTTCTCTTAGTCCCTGGAGCAGGGAAGTCTAGGAGGCTGTGTTGGGAACAGATGCCCAGAAGTGGTGGCCAGGATGATGTTCTCTTTCATGACTGGGCCAGAGTTGGAGGTTCAGAGTGTGCAGAGACCTCAGATAACATGCACTCCAGCCTCTCTCTTAGACCTGAGAGTCAGGGGATTGTCTGAAGTCAGCCAGCTAGTTCAGAAAGGAGCAGGGACTGGAACTCATCTCCGGACTTAACTCCAGCACTTTTTCTCACCTACCACATGGTCCCTTTTTCTTTCTTCTTCCACTCACTCCCCCTCACTCCCCATTTATTCCTTCACCTCTGTCCTTTTACTTCCCTTTCCTGAGCACACTTGATGCGACTTTTAGAATGGAGAAATTTTCTGACTTCCTGGGCCAGGTGGGTTGTTTGGTCTGGTTGGGTGATGTCCTTAAAGCAGTGCGGGTGTGTTCCCAGGATGTCAGATCACTGGGGAGCATCCAGGACACCAGCTCACTGCACCAAGCTCTTCTCAGAGAGCCCACCTACAGCCCCATGGCTAAGGGGTCAAGGACACCTCCTGTGAACTGGGCTTCTATGGTGGCAGGTACCCACTCCCTCTCTCCCTCCCTCACTGACATGGAAGGAGGGCCAGTGTGTGCTGAATACTCACAAGTGTGGCCCATGATCTCCCTTCTTGCACCCAACCACTCCCATCCCTGCCATCTTACTCCCCTCAGGGGCATTCCAAAGCCACATGGATGAATCGTGTGGCATCTACTTAACAGTCATCTCCAGAATCACCCAGATCACATTGGCCTGAGTTCAAGTGCCCATGCAGCCCAACACTGTTGGCTTATCTAGGGGAACTCACCATGGGTAGATTTCACCCTCTGGCAACAGCTGACTCTATTTATTCAGATGAGAATAATTTTCTCTCTCTTGCACTTTCAACAAGTTGGACCTCAAGGCCCCCCTGCTTTGCTGCCAAAAACAATAAAAGGCAGAAGCAGGAGGTAGAGGGTGGGGGAGAGTATCCACTCTAATTGAGCTGTCAGCTGAGCCCTGGGTTTCCTGGATCTGGGGTGTCTCAGGGCCCAAATGGGCCAGTTTGCAGCTAATGGGGAAGGGAGCTGTTTTACATTCTAATCACTCTTGGAGATAACTGTGCTCAGTGCACGTGGGAGAGGCCCCTGTGGAAGTAGCTTCTGACCAGTTGTCCCATGGCTGCTCTTCCTCAGGGGCTGGGCTGGAGCTGCCTTAGTTGGAAGCTGATCTATAACTTGGGGTTGGGGGTGGGAGCATCAAGAAGGTCTCAGTGCTGTGTCTGTGATCTGCCAAAATGAACAAGTCAGGAGCCAGCAGCCAGCACACCCCAAATCTCAGGCCAAGAAAGTGGCTCTGCCCTCACCTGAGTAACCCCCCGCCCACCCCATTGGTTTTGTTAGCTTTTCACTCTTACACAGTGACTACCCTTGAGTGGGATTATTGAGCTTAAGGTCCCCATTGGAGATTGTGTTCTGGGGTGTCATTTTCTTTGGCTTTCCATGGTCTTGGAGTTTCATGTGAAAAGAGAAGTGTGTGTTGGGTGATGCTCTGATTGAGGCTCATTCCATCCCAGGGTATGGATGGTTTGGAATCCTATCAGGTTGGGGACGCAGAAGGGAAGGGTAGTGAGCAGATTCCTTCAAATGTGGAGGTAGCATAGAAGCCAACATCACTAACATTTAAAAGAATTAATTCTTCCCCACTTGGTATTCAAGGCCTTCCATTCTCAGCTCTGCTTTCCCTCTCAACCTCATATCATTCTCCTAATCTTGCTCCCAATCCTCATCCAGATTCATGCTTTCATGAACATTCTTGCCACTTGAGGATGCCTTTGCTCTCACTGCCCCTTCTGTCCCCACTGTCTTCTCATGTCCAAACAACACCCATAAATTGAGAATGCGATTGTGCCCTATTTCTTTCCTAACTCATTTGCCTGTCCTAAGGCCTCTCCTGTTGTTTTCTCTGGCCTTCTTGATCCCTCCCTTATAGCAACAAGAATAGTTTGTCTTATGTCAGTTGCTCATGAATGGTCCTGTCTCTCTCATGGGATTGAACTCCCCAAAAGAGAGATTTCCTGTTTTCTTATTGCCTGTCTCCATAATGGCCTAGCACCAGGCCCTGTGAATAGGCATGAGATAATTGCCTATAGGGATGAATCACCCTGAAGTATGTATTAATATATATTTGCATATAGCATATAGCACATTTGTATAGAACCCTATAAAGGTAGAGTTCCTGCTCTTGGTAGATCTTAGTCTTGAACTCTGATAGGGACAAATAAAGAAATGAAAAGACTCCAGGACTCCAAGTTAGGGCTAGAAATAACAAATTTCAGAGCTGGAAGAGGTGTTAGGGTAATCTAGTCCAATCTCTTATTTGGAGAAACTTATTTGGAGAATATTTGCCATATTCTAGTTTTAGAATCCTGGGAAGCTTGCTCAAGACTTTTCTATGCTAAATTCTGGAGGGGAATGAACTTAAATCCAAATACCACTTGCTCTGGAACCCCAAGTCTTAATGCACCCTTCTATCAGCACTCCTGGATTCCTAATTCTGCCTCCTGGGGGATGACCTTGCAATGAATTTCAGACTGTTGTTGATGGAAAAAAAAGAAAATTGAGATGAAATTAAAAATAAATGAGAATAGCATACAGAGCATGGGGAGGGCAGATCTGGAAGCCCTGGCCCTGGGTTCTAAAAGGAGAAAGATGTTCTTCCCGTGAGAAAATTGTCTGTAGGCTTCAACTGAGCCTCTTTGAGGGACAGGGACTCTTATGTCCCCAGATTCCCTCCCCTAAGAAAAGGAAAAGTTTATGGACTGGAGCTTCCTCCAGATGTTGGACTGATAGAATTGGGCTTAGGCTCTGGGCTGGTGAATGCAGCATCTCAGAACATTCGGGATGTACTCTTAGAACATCTTTTGCAACTGGATTTAGAAGCCAATTGGGGTGAAGGGGAGAGATGCAAATACACCCCTGCTTTTCCTCACTTCCCTAATTTTATCAGCTCTCAAGCTCAGAAAAGAAGTGATTTCTAACTATCTCTTCTTTGTCCAGGGCTCTTTGGAGAAAATAAGACAAACAGGGTCAGAAGGAGGGCAGCCCAGCCAGGCGGGTGTCCCAACTGGGGATATTCCAGCAGAGCCTGGGCATGAGCTTGACAAGCACCCTCCATCCAAGTCAGCCTGAGCTAGCCTAACTTTTCCACTCATCCATGCAAGGTGACAGGGGAAACAGGAGGTCTGGTGGTGGTGTCCTTAAATGCTGTCCCAGCCTCAGCATTTCGCCTTTCCTTGAAAAAAGTTTGTTTTATTATTTGACCTGAGAGAACATCATTTCAAGACACTACAAAACCCAATGAAAGTCCTTTATCTGCAAACCAAGGACATTCTTTGAGCACCTCCCAGCAACAGAGATCAGAGCTGGCCAGAGGGAGGATGGCCAGAGGTTTAATGGCAATCTTCCTTGAGTCCCAGATGTGAGCTGTGGCTTCCAGGTAGGGGCTGAGAGTTTTGGATTTGCCATGTCCCCACATGGCTTTTGGCTGCAGAGCTCAGGGACTGTGCAGCCTGCAAACCTACTGCCAGAAGGAACTTGCTTCCATAGCCCGACTGGCTCAGGGCCTGATGGCCTTGTCCAAGAAACCGTGGCCTTTGGACCAGGAATGGTTGGATGTTGTGTGGGCACAATTTAATCAGAAGCATTGCTGGCATGAAGAGTTTTCAAAACTTCTCCACTACACACGTCCACCTTGAATTTTCTCCCGACCCTGCCCACCTTTTCTCAGACTCATGAGCATTTATTTCCCATCTCTCCATGTGCAGAAAAGGAACTCTCTTAGGCTTAGCAGGTGTTTGAAGTAGGATAGGATTTCCAGCATAGCTGAAATTCAGAGGTCAGTAGAAGGAATGGAAAAAGAGGTCCTAAGCCTTATGCTACTTTGTGCAGTCAGATAGACATTGAAGAGGCTTTTTATGTCCTGATTTTTTCAATTCCTATGGCACACACAAACTCTCGTCCTAATAATTTTTTTAATTGTGTGTTTACTTTAGGCCCTGGATACTTTGCCTGGATTTCTTTAGATTGGCCGTGGAAACCAAAGCACAGGGAAGTTAGTGCTGTTATTTTCCAAAGACTGCAATGGATAAGGGCATGTTTTCTGACCTCAGAGAAAGTTGAGAGATCCTCCCTCACTTCTTGAATTCTCTTCTCTTACTCAAGGGGAACAAGATTAGATGCTCTCTCCAAGATCTCTACACAACCAGGAAGAGAAGCAAGTGGAAGGATTGGCCAAATTGGGAATAAAGAAAACTTATCTGGACCTAGAGCTGGCCAAAGTGACAGATTGTTAACTATCTTTGGAATCAGGCTAGTTGGAGTCCCTTGAGATTTTCCTGAGGGCATTGTGTCCCCAGATTCCACATTTGTCTCATCTCAGAGGGCAATTAAGAACAATTTGCTAGCAGTGAAATTTTTGTTCTCCCCTCAACTTCAAATCTTGTCTCTACTCTAGTGACTTCTTCAGGAAAACAAGAACCTATTAAAAATAAGAAAGTAAGGCCTCTGCTGGCTGTCCATGTGTCTTTCCAGAAATAGTGCTCAACTACTATTTAGGACCTTGAAGTCAGAATTTCCAAGGAAGCATCTGGGGTGGGCTCCAGGGGGTGGGGTGACTTGAAGTGGCCTGGATGACTTACAGTCTGCCCCACATATGGGACCACATGTTCCTTGGGCAGTTGGGCTGTCTCTTCCTGGGGTCCCATCTGGCTAGTCTACAGCTTAGCAGCCCCTGGAGGATGCAGAGAAAGATTTGGCTCTCAGCTGAGCCAAAGATTAGCCACCACTACTAGCTTCTAAGAGATTTAGAGATCTGGTGTAGCCCAGAGTTTAAGAGCAAGTGCTGTGCAGCCAGACCCACCTCTCGGCTTCCTACCCATGTGACCTTGGGGAATTTTTTAATGCCTTCAAGCCTTGATGTCCTCATACATAAGTGAAGGATAATAATATATGTCTTAGGGAAACAAAAGCAAAAATGAACTGTTGGGACTTAATCAAGATAAAAAAAAAACTTCACAGTGAAGGAAACCATCAATGATATAAAAGGCAGCCTATGGACTAGGAGAAGATAATTGCATACAACACATGGGTAAAGGATTAGTATCCAAAATCCATAAAAAATTACTAAACTCAACACCCCAAAACCAAATAATCTAGTTAAGAAATGTCCAGAAGACATGAATAGACACTTTTTCAAAGAAGACGTTCAGGTGGCTAATAGACACATGAAGATGCTCAACATCATTCATCATGAGGGAAATACAAATCAAAACCATGATGAGATACCACTTTACACCTGTAGAAGGGCTAAAATTAAGAACACAAGAGACAAAGGTATTGGTGAGTATGCAAAGAAAAGGGAACACTCAGGTACTGTTGGTGGGAATGAAAACTAGTGCAGCCACTCTGGAAAACTGGATGTAGTTTTCTAAAAAAACTTAAAAATAGTACTATCTTAGAGGAGCCTGGGTGGCTCAGTTGGTTAAGCATCCGACTGGCTCAGTTCATGATCTCAGTTTGTGGGTTCGAGCCCCACATTGGGTTATGTGTCTCCTTTCTCTCTCTGCCCCTCCTCTGCTCATGCTCTGTCTCTGTCTCTCAAAAATACATAAAAAATGTTAAAAAAATAGAACTACCCTATGAGCCAGCAATTGCACTACTAGATATTTATCCAAAGGATATAAAAATACAGATTCTAAGAGGTACATGCACCCCAATGTTTATAGCAGCATTATCAACCATAGCCAAACTATGGAGAGACCCCAAATGTCCATCAACTGCTGAATGGAAAAGGAAGATGTGATATATATATATATATATATATATATATATATATATTTATGTGTGTGTGTGTATATATATATGTATATATGTGTGTGTATATATATATATATGGTGGAATATTACTCAGCGATTGAAAAGAATGAAATCTTGCCATTTGCAATGACATGGATGGAACTAGAGTGTATTATGATAAGTGAAATAAATCAGTCTTAAAGACAAATACCATATGATTTCATGCACATGTGGAACTTAAGAAACAAAACAAAGGAGGAAAAGAGAGAAGGGGAAACAAACCATGGAATTCTTTTAAAAAATTTTTTAAATTTAAATCCAAGTTAGTTAACATATAGTGTAATAATGGTTTCAGGAGTAGAATTTAGTGATTTATCACTTACATATAACATGCAGTGCTCGTTCCAACAAATGCCCTCCTTAATGCTCCTTGCCCATTTAGCCCATCCCTCCACCCACCTCCCCTCCAGGAATCCTCTATTCTCTGTATTTAAGGGTCTCTTATGGTTGCCTCCCTTTCTGTTTCTATCTTATTTTTGCTTTTCTTCCCCTATGTTCATCTGTTTTGTTTCTTAAATTCCACATATGACTGAAATCTTATGATATTTATCTTTCTCTGATTGACTTATTTTGCTTAGCATAATACATTCTGGTTCCATCCACTTTGTTGTAAATGGCCAGATTTCATTATTTTTGATCACTGAGTAATATTCCATCACACCCGCCCCCCCCCCCCACACCACATCTTTATCCATTTGGGGTCTTTCCATAATTTGGCTATTATTGATAGTGCTGCTATAAACATTAGAGTGGCTGTGCCCCTTTGAATCAGCATTTTTGTATCCTTTGGATAAATAGTGCAATTGCTGGGTAATAGGGTAACTCTATTTTTAATTTTTTGAGGAACTTCCAAACTGGTTTCCAGAATGGCTGCACCAGTTTGCCTTCCCACCAGCAGTGCAAAAGCATTTCCCTTTCTCTGCATCCTTGCCAATATCTGTTGTTTCCTGAGTTGTTAATTTTAGCTATTCCAACAGGTGTGAGGTTGTATGTCATTGTGGTTTTAATTTGAATTTCCCCAATGATGAGTAATGTTGAGCATCTTTTCATGTATCTGTTAATCATCTGTATGTCTTCTTTGGAAAAGTGTCTGTTTATGTCTTTTGCCCATTTCTTCACTGGATTATTTGTTTTTTGGGTGTTGAGTTTGATAAGTGTTTTTATAGATTTTGAATACTAACCCTTTATATGCTATGTCATTTGAAAGTATTTTCTTCCATTCTGTTGGTTGCCTTTTAGTTTTGCCGTTTCCTTCGTTGTGCAGAAGGTTTTAATTTTAATGAGGTCTCAATAGCTCATTTTTGCTTTTGTTTCCCTTGCCTCCACAGACATGTCTAGTAAGAAGCTGTTGAGATCAAGGTCAAAGAGGTTGCTGCCTGTTTTCTCCTCTAGGATTTTGATGGTTTCCTGGACTACACTTAGGTCTGTCATCCATTTGAAGTTTATTTTTATGTATGGTGTAAGAACGTGGCCCAGGTTTACTTCTTCTGCAATCATAAGAGATTCTTAAAGAACAAACTGTGGGTTGATGGAGGGAGGTGGGTGGGGATGGGCTAAATAGGTGATGAGTATTAAGGAGGGCACTTATCATGATGAGCACTTGGTATTGTACATAAGTGATGAATCACTGAATTTTACTCTGAAACCAATATTGCACTTTATGTTAACTAGAATTTAAAATAAAAAATATATATTTTTAAGAGAGAGTGAGACAGAATGTGAGCAGGGGATAGGCAGAGAAGGAGGGAGACACAGAATCTGAATCAAGTTCCAGGCTCTGAGTTGTCAGCACAGAGCCCTGTGCTGAGCTCCACCTCATGAACCATGAAATCATGACCTGAACTGAAATCAGATGCTTAACCGACTGAGCCACCCAGGTGTCCCTTAACTAACTAGAATTTAAATACAATTTGAAAAAGAAAGAAAATAATAATATCTGCCTTATAAAGTTGCTGTAATTATTAACAATGAGAAAATGCTCAGGAAAGGCATGGGCCACAACAAGCACTCAATACATGTTAGCTATTAACAAATATAAATTCACCAATAGCGATGCTTCTTTTTTGGTGTGCACTTATCTCTGTAAATGCTACAGGCAATTGCTGACATGCTTGGTTGTGCCACTTTCTAGATTGTGAATTTCTTGTTGTGTTCAATGCATTTCCAGTGTTTATCCTAATGCCTGAAAACTAGGAGATTCTCTCTGAATGTTTGTTGAATGAATTAATAATGAACTGATTCAATTAGGCAGGGGAGAGAGGCAACTCACACGGTGAATTGACTCTTTGGAGAACAGAGTAAAATTACGACTTGTTGAGGCCATCAGGCAGGTACCCCATATTCAATCATTTTTCTTGGGGAATGCTTCAAGTTCTCAGCTGCTGGAGACATTGCTGAGGTTGTGAATTTGCTTGGGAATGGGGGTATTAGGAAGCCTTGCCTTTCTGTTCTGCCCCTAACCCAGGAGAGCCTTATGACTCCAGAGAAGACATGTCCAGGCTGCTTATTTTGCACACATTTCCAGGCCATCACTTACATTAAAATGGTTGTGAGTGGTGCCTGGCAGAGCTGTGGACTGCATGGCCTGAAAGGCACATGTGGCAGCCCTGGATACTCCTGGCATTGAGAACAACCTAGAGTCCTTGACACTAGGACTCACCTCCCAAAGGAGGATTCATTTCCAAATGGCCTGGAAGAAATTAAGTTGGTAGGAAGATTAAGGGCAATTATAATATCTTCTCTGGAGGCAGGCCAGCAGGGGTAGAGGGAGATTGTGTGAGTGCTAGCTCACGCTAGACCACGAGACCCAATTGGGTGGATTTTTCCCAACTCCATGGCGAGAGTATTCACACCATGGAAAATGGCTTGTGCTACCATAAACCCAGGCTCCCTCCCTCCTCTCTTAGAGAGTTGCTTGTTAAACATTCACAGTGCACCACTGATTTTGACTGAAGGGAGATGTCCACAAGAAACAAGAGAGGATGATGAGCAAGAGGGTAAAAAGAAGTCCTGGGGTTGTGTCAGGGGTCTGTGCAAACGCCACTAGGGAAATGGAATTTTGCTTGCTGAATGCAGTTGGAAAAGTGTTCACAGGCCCAAGCAGCTGAGAATTGTTCTATTTTCAGTTTTGAGTGCTATAGCACAGGAATTTGGCAACAACTCCTTCTGGGGCCAACCCTGCTTCGAAAGATAGAGCTTGCCTTGGGACCGAGCCATTCAGAGGTTCCAAGGAAGCAAAGTAGGTAAGGAAAGGGGCAGGAGCAGCCTGTGCTAAGGCAGCCCCCAGGCCATGGACAGTTTGCAGTATTGTGCCCAACCCTTCCATGTTAGTCCTGCTTGTGCCACAGCCTTCCACCCTTTCCCCTTTATGTACCTGGAACAAATTTGAAGAAGTAAGGCCCATATGGTAATTTAAATTTCACTCAGCAGTGTATGGCACAGAGTGGACACATTAACAAGATTTTTACTGTAGTATAATTTGAGGGTTTAGGTATGGTCTGTACAATTTGCTTTTCATATATTATCTCATTTAAGGCCAAGAGCCCTGTGAATCAAGTAGTATTATTCTATCCCCATTGTACCCTGAGACACAGAGACACAGCCCCTGGAAATGACAGACCTGTGATGCCAACACAAGACTAATGTCTTTCTTAGTCTGCAGTTCCCATTTTTAACTGCTATGCTAACCATTTGGTTGAGATTTGAACACATATCAAGAAGAGAAAGCAGGAAGACAAACTGTGATTTGTTTAAGCTGTGCTGTCTCTGCATGGGCCTGCGTGGGAGGCTTCCTTTTATTCTGGGGGCTTTGACACGGTCTGGCATGGTTGGGTCACACTGTATAACACCTCATACTGCTCTTTTGGGTTTTAAAGAGAATCCACTGATTCTGCACTCCAAACTCAACTTTCAGCTTCCATTTGTTCATCCAGCCACTCATTAAAGCCCTCTTATTCCTGGGAAAGTTGTACTCTGTATTACTCTGTGTGTTTGTGTGTGTGTGTGTGTGTGTGTGTAATAATAACAATAAGAAACCCTACTCCTAAGCCACATGTTTCACTTTGCTGCTTGTTAATTTTAACAAGGCAGCTGGTGGTTTGGGTTGGGAGCTTGCTTTTCTATTAACCACAGCTTTTCCTCCCTGTGGATTTCCTGTTTGTACTTTTGGAGGTAGAGCCGTGGTAGAGGCAAGTCTGAATCATTCCAACCTAATAGGAGCAGCTCTCAAGAATCTAGGCAAAGTAAGCCTCATACCAGGCCAACCTTGGTTTTTCAAAACAACATTTTGTAGCACATTGGTTATGGGCCATGCCCTCTGCTCAGCATGAGAGACACAGCAGAGAGGAAGATGACCAGGACCTCCAAGGAGCACACAGTCTGGTGGTGGGGATTAGACATGCCCAAGGAGTTACCATAAAAACCGTGCTAGGTACTCTAAGAGAGGCACAGGGCTGTAGCTGGAACACAGAGGAAACAGCAGATTCTGGATCTGCAGTCTTCATGAAGGAATTCAGATTTGAATTGGCCTTTGAAGGGCAGCAGGTTTTTTTTTTTATTTTTTTTTTATTTTTATTTTTATTTATTTATTTTTTTTTTATAAGCAGGGGTGAAGGGAAGAGAGCACTCCAAGCAGGGAATAACTCCATAAGCAAAGGCCCAGAGGTGAGCAGTTGTGGAAATAGTTATTCTCCGGATTAACCAGATAAGAATGAATGTGAGGGTGAATGTAAGACAACAAAGGAGCTAGGGAGCAAGTGAGAGCCAGGTTGTGGGGCTCATGTAATGTCATTTAAGGAGTTTTGATTGTTTTTAGGCAAATGATGGTCACTATGGATTATCGTGTGCTAGAGGGAACTGTGTTCTAGAAAGATACCTGGTAAGTGGTCATTAGGGTCTGGAGATGGGGGTCATGTAGGAGGCTGTCTAGGAGTTACATGAGAAGGATTGGGTGCAGGAGACAATTTAGGGACAGATGGGGAGCAGCTGACGGTGACTCTGAGGTTTTGGACCT
This sequence comes from Lynx canadensis, assembly GCF_007474595.2. Taxonomy (NCBI): domain Eukaryota; kingdom Metazoa; phylum Chordata; class Mammalia; order Carnivora; family Felidae; genus Lynx; species Lynx canadensis. The sequence continues at coordinate 27,282,079 of NC_044312.2, forward strand.
GGGTGGTTTTGGTGAAGTTAAATGAAAGAGAGATGAAGAACCAAGGAGGAAAGGAGAGGACACTTTTTGACAAGTTGAATTTGAGATGCAGGTGAGTCATTGAAGTGAAAAGATCCAACTGTCAGCTAGAAAAGCAGGTCAGGTTAAAAAGAGAGCTCAGGACAGGCTATAGGTTTTGATTTCTCTGGATGCAAGTGAAGCAGAAATTCTAAAAGGAAAACAGTCTCAGAATGCAACACAAAAGGGGTAATTGGAAAGCAAGGGAAGGAACTAGAGAGTTCAGTAGAGACACTTTCTACTTCCTTTCATAGAGTTTGTAACTCCATAGAGGAAATAAATATTAAACCCATAAATATTAAGAGATTATTTTATTAGATGGTGATATCCTAGCTTGGAGATCAGGAAGTGCCATTGAAACTAAGACCAAGTAGGAGTTAATCAAGTGAAGAGGGGTGAGAGAGTTTGGGGAACAGGGAGAAGGGGCAGAGGAGAAGGCCCTGAGAGGAGAGGAACTCTCCCACAGGAGGGAACTATAGGGAGATATTTGGGGCTTCTTGAATTGGAAGAAGTGGCTGCGTTTGAAGCTAAGACAGAGATCCAAGAAGCTTGAGGTAGTAAAGGTTCTAAGTGAAGTTGTGGTTATGATAAAGGAGGCAAAATGTGGGATGCCAGCTAGAGTGGGTGACCCTGCTGGGGTCTGAAAGAGGCCAACACAGATTGCCTCTGGAGGGTGCCTTTCTGTGGGAACTGCTGGTGGCCCCCAGAGTCTAGAGGCAGCCTCTGGGTGACAGCTGGTGAGAAGTAAGGTCCTGTCTTGTGTCTTTGAGGAAGCAATCTCTGCCAATGACCTAAATGACCTTGAAATTAGATTCTTCCCTATGTGAGCCCCCAGATGATTATGCAGCCCATATGATGCCTTGATTATAGCCTGGTGAGACCTTAGTTGTGCTCCAACACATGCAGACTATGAAATAATGGAAGTGTATTGTGTTAAATGGCTAAGTTTGTGCTAATTATCTTACACACCGAGAGAAAACAAATATGCTCAATATATTTTTTGGCTAATGTGTTGGAGGCTGTGAAGATGGAGTAATAATTGTTAATTATTAAATAATTGTTAAATTTTATACAACATGCTTCAAAATCATCTTTATATAAATAAGTTCTTTTCTTATTTTGAGAAAAAATTTTAAGATAAATTCTTACAAGTGGGGTTACTGAGTAACATGTAAAAATATCTTTATGGCACTAGATGTGTATACCCATACCCATCAAAAATAGACAACTAAAGGTAATTGAAGTACTACTCTTCCTTGTATCACAGAATAAGCAGTTATTTGAAATAATTCCTTTAACATTTATCCCTATGACCAGTAGTCTGGGCAATGATTTGGGAAGGTGACCCGTGTCTTAAAGACATAGAGGTATAATTCCCAGAAATTGTCCACCCATAAACCTATCCATTCCTCATCCATCCATCATCCATCCATCCATCCATCCATCCATCTATCCATCTACCTGTCCACCCACCCACCCTCCACTCATTTACCCACCCATGGATTCATCCATCCATGCACCTACCCACCCATCTATCCATCCACTCATTCACCTATCCATCCATCCACTTAACCACCCACAATTCCTGTCTACCTGTCCATCCATTCATCTATTTCATCCATCCATGCATACAACAAATACACAATAAACATCCATTCTTAGTCAGGCATAGTGCTTCCATCATTACTGAAGCAAAGTGATTAGGGGTACTCCCTTCCTTCTTCCATATATAACTGAACTTTTTCTGACTTCCTTCCCCTTCTCTGCCTTTGATGTTCACTTTAATCAATATTTCTGAGTTTGAAAGTTTTGGCAGAAAGAAAACCTTGGCTTCTGTTATTTGCCTCCCTTCTCATCCTTATAAGGACACCTCTGCTCATGTCCCAGACAAGTAGTAAAGATAGAATAGTATTGTTTTCCATCTAAAGAAAAACATCTCAAATGTTTCACAGGAGACCATTAATCCATGCTGGTGATATGGTGCTTTCCCTAATGCCAGGCCTGTCAAGACATATGACAAGGTAATCTCATTGAAAAAAAGCATATTGTTTTCCACAGTGTGAAGAAAATTGGAGAAAGACCATTAACTCAATGTTCTTAAGATCCTAAGATTCTTCCTTTAGGTTTTATACTCTACATAATTATGTTTTTCATAAATTTCCATGTGGCGTGTTGGGTAGTATTTTTGCTGAGTGCCTATTAAGAGCAGAGCTTTGGAAAGGAAGTGAGGAGAAACAGAAGACATGACCACCACTGGATCTTATAGTAAAACTAGAAGATAGACCTTATTTTCCTCCCTCTTCTTTTCCTCCTTTTTCCCCTTGTTCCTTTCTTTCCTCCTTTTCAACATTTCTGGAACAAGCAATAGGAACTAAATTATGTTTTTCATTTAGTCTTCTTCTCAAACATCTCTGGATATAATGATTAGGTTCCTTTCCTCTGAAGGTTTCACTTTCTTCTAGTGACCAAATGAATATTTTCTGACAAAACTTGCTTTGGTTCCCATTACAGTCTTCCACACATAGAAAAATGACTTTGTCTGAAATGGAATGCATTATGTGTCTAGTAATATGTGACCTGACGCCATTGACACTAATTGTTTTCATTCTTAACTAGGTCCCAGAGTTTATCTGAAACTATTTTTCATCCTCCCCCCACTTCATTTTCCTATTTGCTCTTTGGAGCCACACTCTTTGCCTCTTTCCTTTCCATTTCTTTCTTTCATTATTTTCCTTGTACTCTCACATTTGAGTCGTAACCAAGCTCCAAATCATCCTAGTTCAGGTAAATCCTCTTCTAAGACACAATCTTATCCATTCACTTTTCCTGCAGTTTTTCTCTTTTAAGTGATCCTAATTTTATACACAAAATCAACTGATAAATATGTACTTTGTGTTTATGTGCAAGACATTGTGGTGGGTGTCTTGGCAGAAAGGAGAAACTTCACTTCTGTCCACAAGAGCTTTCAGAGTATTCATGGAGAGAACATAGGTGTATAGGAAAGCTTTATCCCAAAATCCCAAAACAAAACTAAACTAAAAAATCAACAACACTCTGGTTTGGTATATTCCTGTGAATGCTTTTCTGAGCAGCTCAAACTGTTATAGGGTTTTAGAAAAGGAGGAAAGTGATCACTTTGGGTTAAGTGGTTAAGGAGTGGACAACAGGGTGGTCACTAAGAATGTGTAGCATTTGGACGTATAGACAGAGAGGAGCCACAGAGACTTTCTAAGCAAGAGGAGTAGAACAAATAGGAGCATGAACACTGGGTTCTGGGGAGAGAGAGTAGAATAGTTTGGCTGAAGTGGAAGTTTTATGTTTGTGTTGGGATGTCCTGGAAAATAAGGTGGGAAAGGAAGGCTTTTGTGTTGGAGAAACTCCATGGTTGCTCACCCACACTTGCTGCCTTGCTTACCTTCCCACCTGCTTTTAGGCAGTTTCTATTTCTTCCTGGCCCCTTCCATCCTTTTTCCTCTGAAGGATTGGAGCTGGATTTATGCAGCAATATCAGATTGCAAGTTATAATATAATGTTTGGATACTGTACATTGCTGTGCTCTTAATTAAAACATCTGGCTTACCTCTGCATAAACCTGTCTGCTCTCGAGTGCCCCTGTGCCTCTGTGTTTACAGAAGGCTCTTGACTGCTTTATGTATTTACAACTCTCTGCTTCAGTTCTCACACAGAAAAATCCAGTTATCCAGTATCTCTCAGCTAAAACTCATAAAATCATATAATGTGAGGGCTAGAAGGGATCTTTACAGCTTATTCACTCAACCTCGTCACTGCGCAGATGATGAAACTGAGACCCACAGAGGGTAGTCATTTACCCAAGTCTACATTGCTGACTTGCTTATTCCTCATTAATTTTCCCTTTTGTTCATTTAGTAAAAATGCTCAAAAAGGCCACATGCTGAAGCAAGTATGAATTAAACATGATGAATAGACTTCAGAAAGTCACATTCTAGTGGGGGGAAAATTAGAAATAGAGAATTACCGGGGTGCCTGGGTGGCTCAGTTGGTTAAACATCTGACTCTTGATTTCAGCTCAGGTCATGATCATGTGGGATGGAGCCCCATGTTGGGCTTTGCACTGACAGTATGGAGCCTACTTGGGATTCTCTGTCTCCCTCTCTCTCTGTCTCTCCACCACTCACTCACTCTGTCTCAAAAATAAATAAACATTAAAAACATTAATAAATAAAAATGGGGAGGAAGGGGTTAACTTTGTTTTGGTGAGCAAGGGAAGACTTCATGGCAGAGGTGTCTTTAGAACTAGGTCCTGAAAGATGTGCAAGGGGTCACTGGGCAGAGGTGAAGCAAGGACATTCCAGGCAGGGGGAAAAAAAAGCAAGCCAAGAACCATGGAAAGGGATGCTTGGCAATGAAAGAGTGTTCCAAGTTGCAGCTTGTGGGTCCTTGGCAAAAACAGATGGGAGTTATGGCCACAGGGGAAGATAGAGGTCATATTGCAAAGGGCCAGAGGTACCCTGTTAATGTGGCATTGAGCCAGTGAAGGTCTTTTATCAGGAAATGACCTTATTTGATGTTTTTCTTTTCTCTTCTTTTTTCTTTTCTTTTCTTTGCTTTGCTTTGCTTTGCTTTCTTTTCTTTTCTTTCTTTCTTTTTTTTTCTTTCTGTCTTTCTTTTTTAGGACAATAGCATATACGATATTGTGGCAGATGACATGGAGGATGAAAGCTGGATAGTAGAAACATTAATAAGAGGACTGATACTTAAAATAAATCCTGATGTAGCCCTGGATTAATCTGGTGGTAACTTACTTGCAGAAGGTGGATATGTTTTGGAAGACATGTCTAAGTAAAATGGACAGGAGTTGGCAGTCAAATGCATCTGGAGGATGAGAAAGAAGGAAGAGAGGAGGAAGTCAGACACTTTTAGCTTTATGAGTTGGTCACTGATGGTGGAGGATGCCATTAGATTAAGAAATGCAGATGGACTAATAGGTATGGGTGGAGAGTGAGGGAACAGATACCATATTTGAGTGGGCTACAGTTTTTTCAAGAGGAGAGGGCCAGCAGGGTGCTTGACATTGAGGCCTCGGTGTTACCACATTAGAAGTATATGTGTCAGGGCCAAGCAAAATGTACTGGGCCCCACTTCCATGCTCTCATTGGTACCAAAATTCTGCTCAGCTCCCCCCTTTCTCTATCTAGATTCCAGTTCTGATGTGAATTTGTCTGGAGTAAAGGAAATGAGCTAAATGGCCCCTCTCACTACAGTGGAGACCAAGGAGTCTTTGGTGTGTGTGTGTGTGTGTGTGTGTGTGTGTGTGTTTATCAAGTCATTTCCCAGGACTGATGGCACCCCAGGACTCCAGGGGAGGGCCTGTCAGATGGAGTTTATTTGTTTAATGAAAAGAACTTAATAATTTGGTTTTGTTTTCCCCTGTTCTTTATTTTTCTTTCTACCTCCCTCTCCTTCCCTGGGCTTTGCAGGGTGGGAAATGGGTCAGCAGTTTGGCCAAAACTTTCTCAAGTATTTAATTCTTTAGCTGTTTTACAAGCCTGCCTGGTTTATGTAGCTAATCTCTCTTCTGTTTGTCCCTAGAGGAATGTATGTGTATATTGGGAGGTAAGGGAGGGGTGGGATGGCCATGGGCAGGGGCCCTATTCAGTCAAGAGAACTAAAAGCATAATAAAGTCTGGAGTGCTGCTTGTGCTTTGGCGTTTATTCTTCACCACACTGCCCTTTTGCTGGGTCTGTGTTAATGTGCATATACTCTCTGTGTCTTCTTGCTCAGTCTGGGGAGCTTGGTGAGGTGGTTTGTCTCAAGTTTGCTGTGAAGTTTGAAGACTCTGGAAAGGTGTAGAGAGACCAGAGGTGTTGGAAATGATGCAATGTCAGGGGAATGGGCTTTGAGTCTCAGGAAAACTTTGTTGGTGGTGTCTTTACCATAGCACGCCTATTTCTCTCTGTTGGAATATGGGGTGACTCTGTGATTCTGAAGTTTCTCAGGTATTTCATCTCAGGGAAGTGTGTACATTCTTGATGGATAGACAGTGGAAAAGGAATAGTTTTTTTGGTGCTTAGTATGTGCTAGGTCTTATACAAAGGCTCAAATATATCATGTTACTAAACTTGACAAATGCTTGAAAAATAGGAATAACTGCTATTCTTCTACTACTAGCACTACTACTATTACCGTTACTATTTGAGCTTATATTGTACAATTGAAGAAAGTGAAAGTCAGCCGGTTAGATGATGTGTCCAAGGTGGTTCTGCTAATAAGTGGAAGCTGAGCCTGGATTCTCTAGACCCCACACTTGTAGGAATATTTTATAGCATTTTTTTCATACACCCACATATCAGATTCCCCACCACAAAAATGTGTGGCCAGACTAGGTGTGATTATCCCCTTTTGACAAATGAGGAAGCTGTGACTAAGAAAGGTTAAGTGACTTGGCTAGAGCCACAGAGCTAATTAGTAGTAGAAACAGACTTAGATCTTGATTTCCTGATTCTCAGTCCAGACTTCTCCTGACTACTCTGAGCTGCCTACTCTTTCTTGTCACTGCTGTACTCAATCTTATTCCTGAGTCTTGATTTTTGAAGGGTGGAAAATTTGCCTGTTTTAATCTCCAAACTTAAAGTGTAACTTAAAGAACCCCAGGGAAAACAAATCAACTGCAGCACTTTCCATCAAGGCTACAGAATCCACCCCCGAATTAATAGGATAGTTATTGTATATAAAATGTTAGCCTGATTAAAAACATATTTATTGAGGATTAGCAAGTCTGTAATAGCTATAAATCTCTTTCATGGTCATTAAAATCTTAAAATATGTTTCCAATAACAATGCAATTGTTTATATAATAATTGCCTGAGTAAAAGAGAATTAAATGCATATTTGGTGAGTATAGATTTCAATTTGTAATACATAGACAGCCTGGGATTTTGGGGTGGGACATTAGGAACAATGAAGATCTCATTAAAAGAAGAGAAAGTAAGTAGGAGCATAAGGCAAAACACCAGCCCCCCAACCCTCCCACCCACTGTGTCCCTCACCCACCTGGGCCTCATTGACATTTCACATGGTGTCTATGCCAAGTATTTTCATTGTGTTTCCAGATGTACCTAAAGTATTTCCTAGGCAAGAGTCAAAGTGGAAGAAGCAAGACAGCAAGGCCAGCATATTGGGGCACTTGTGGACAGCCTAGATGCCTTGTCATCCCTTGCCCTACCCAAGCCAACTCTTTGAATTGCTGTTGAAATGATATAAATGAAAGGAATTATATAACAGCATCATTTTGTGGGCACAAGTAAACCACTGTAGAATTATTGGAATTTCAGTGACAGAGTTTTACTGTCACTGTGATCTTAGGGACATTATTTGCCATACACTAAGATGAAATTGATGGCATAATAAACTATTCTGCAGATGGTGTTTCCTATACCAGGTGTTACCGTGTGGTCTTACACACTCCCATATGTCAGGCCATACATTATTTATTTATTTATTTGCCCATTAAACAAATAACTTTTGAGTGTTAATTAATCACCAGACATTGGGTAGGCATTATAACTGAATATGTGTATATAAATAAGAGATAGAATAAGCCACACCCTGCTGGTGTGATTTCAGGGTTTGGGGAAGACCTGGACTAAAGTATCCAATCTACTTCTTGTTTCATTTATTCAACACATATTAGTGAATACTTCTTAAGTACTAGGACTTAGTTTAGGTGCTATGTCTATAGCAGGGAACAACAAAATTCTTGCCCTAATGAAGCATACATTCTTGATGACTGAACTCAGTTTATAGAGGGATAAAATGCTCCACTGCACAAAAAGAAATAAGATTTGAAAAGGTATCCGTAATGGAAAGAAAAAAAAGCAAGACTATCTCTATTTGCAGATGACATGATCTTGTATATAGATAATCCTAAAGTATGCACAAAAAAACTGTTAGAGTTATAAATGAATTCAGCAAGATTGTACGATATAAAAATCTATTATATTTTTATACACTAGCAATTAGCGATCCAAAGGTAAAGTTAAGAAAACAATTACATTTATAGAAGCATCAAAAAGAATAAAATACTTAGGAATAAATTTAACAAAAGAAGTGAAAGACTTGTACATTGAAAAGTATAAAATGTTATTGAAAAAAAATTAAATAATACCTAAATAAATGGAAAGACATCTAGCATTTGTGAATTGGAAGACTTAATATTGCTAAGAGGATAATACTTCCCAAAGTGGTCTACAGATTCAATCAAAATTTCAGCTGCCTTTTTTTTTTTGGTAAAAATTGACAAGTTGTTCCTAAACTTTATATGTAAATGCAAGGGACCCAGAATTGCCCAGACAATCTTGAAAAAGAATAATAAAAGTAGAGTATTCACACTTTTCAATTTCAAAACTTACTACAAAATTATGGTAATGAAGACTCTGTGCAAAAGAAAAGATATATAGATCAAAGGAATAGAGTTGAGAATCCAGAAACAAAAATTTACATTACAGGTTGTTTGATTTTCAACAAGATTGCCAAGACAATTGAATGGGGAATGAGTAGTCTTTTTAACAAATGGTGCTGAGGCAACTGGATATCCACATACAAAAGAATGAATTTGGATTCTTACTTTATGTCATATACAAAAATGAAGTGAAATTGAATCTTGGACCTAAATGTAAGTGCTAAAACCATAAGACTCCTAGAGAAAACATAGACATAAATCCCCATGACTATGGATTAGATAATGATTCCTTACATATGAAACAAAAACACACACACACAAAAAAAAACAAAGAAAAAATTGGACTTCATAAAAATCATGAAATTTTGTGCTTCAAAATTCACAATGAAGAAAGTGAAAAAGAAAACCTCCAGAACGGGAGAATATATTTGTAAATTGTATATATGATAAGGATCTACTATCCTGAATTAAAAAAAAAAAAACCTTACAACTCAATAATAAAAAGATAATTACCCCAATTAAAAAATGGGCAAAGGGTTGAATAGATACTTCTCTAAAAAAAGATGTATAAATGGTTAACAAGCACAGGAAAAGATGTTCAACATTATTAGTTATTAGGGAATAGAAATCAAAACCACAATGAGACATCACTTACAACCCACAGGCCGGCTAGTCATAATAAAAATAATGGGCAATCACAAGTGTTGGTGAAGATTTAGAGAACTTGGAACTTTCATATCTATTTGGTGGAAATGTAAACTGGTATGGAAAACAGATTGTCATTTCCTCAAAAAGTGAAACACAGAGTTGCCATATAATCCAGCAAATTCCAATTCTAATTATATAGCCAAGAGACTTGAAAACATATGTTCACACAGAAACGTGTACACAAATGTTCATATTAGTATTACTCCTAATAGCAAAAAATGGTAACAACCCAAATGCTCAAAAATTGATGAATAGATCATCAAAATATGATAGATATATCCATATAATTCAGCCATAAAGAATGAAGAAAAGATCATATAGTCTATGATTCCATTCAGTGAGATGTCTAGAATAGGCAAATCCACAGAGGAAAAAAAAATATTTAGTGGATGTCAGGGGGTGTGGGAAGGAAAGATTGGGGAATGACTGCTAGTGGGTATTGGATTTTTTTCTGGAGTGACAAAAATATTCTGGAATTAGATAATGGTCATGGTTGCACAATTTTGTGAAATACAAGCAACTACTGAATTGTATACATTGAAGGGATGATTTTTATGGTATACAAATTATAGCTCAGCAAACAAAGCATAAAAAAAATTTTGAAGACTTGAAATGCAAACACTCCTACGAGAAGTGTTTTACCTACTGCAGTACCCAGTAAGTGCTAATAGGTGTTCAACATATATTTGTTGAATAAATAAATGAAAAATCAAATTATTTTCCCAGGAATCACGTTTTGATGAGGGAAGAAACAAAAGGCCAAGGGAAGCTTGAGGAAGCTCTTTACAATAAAAAGGAGACAAGAGTGATAGGGAGTTAGTGGGGAGATCAGGCTTAAGCCTGGAAAACAATTACTAACACGTTTCCTCTTTTCACATTTTTGCCTGGATTGTCTCCTGATGCTCCTATTGTCTCCCTACTCTGGTCTGGTTTGGTTTTGCTCCCCAGTGTATTCCTAGTACCTGGTACCTAGTGAGTTCTCAATGGAGACTTGTTTAATAAATGAATGATTAAAACTTCAGGAGCTTGTCTGAGACTTCTTGGTAATTTTGGGGAGAAGTGGGGCTTGAGAAAAATTGCAGATCTTAGGTAAGAAAGCTAGATTTATTTTTTGAAGCAAGATCCTCCTATTGGACCGAAAAGTTGAGCCCTGGCCCTCATCCTTCTGCATAGCTCTGCATAAGACTAGAAATCTCCTTTGCCTCACCTCCTACAGTGTGGCCTGGAGACTAAGCCACAGACAATAGGAGGGAAACAGCAGATCTTGCAGTTATTGGTGGACTTTTGACCTAATGGTAGAAAAGGCATGGATTCAGTTCCATCTCTAAGCCAAGCAGTTGAGAGGGTTGGCCAGGAATTGCTGTGAGGGGTTTTATGGAAATGTTCATGGTAAGGATTGTATTCAGTCAATAATACACACATGTATATGCATGATTTTGTATATCTGTTTTTTTTTTTTTTTTTGACGAGGGTAGGGGAGGGAGAGAGAGAATCTTAAGCAGACTCCACACCCAGCATAGAGCCTGATGTGGGGCTTGATCTCATGACAGTGAGATCATGACCTGAGTGAAATCAAGAGTCAGATGCTTAACCAACTGGGCCACACAGGTGCCCCATGTATATCTGTGTTATTAAAGACTGTATCAAATGTGTATTTGTATGTAAAGATGTATTTATGTGTATGAGAAATGTGTCACTTAACAAATAATTCCTTATATACTTCTAAGAGTACCTTTAATTAACAAATTTATTAAAATAATGTAAGAACAGGATCAATTTCTTGTCTTGCTCTGTCACTAAGTATGGGTATTTGGACATGTGGCCTTACCTGTCTTGGCTCTCAGGTCCTCATCTGAAGAAGCCCAAGTTTCATTTCTAGCTTTTGAGTCTGCCTTTTCCCACTTACATGAAAGAGGTGATAAGGGGCAAGGAACATTAAAACTAAAGCCTTTTAAAATAATTATTATCAAATAAAATCAACATGAAATGAAGATGAAGCTCTCTTACAAAGTCAGGAAGCAACAACAAAAACAATAATAACAGATTTTACTCTCCTGTAAAGTATGCTTGGGGTCAAAAAAAGGGAGACCCAAGATAGCCTTTAACTCAACTAGGGGAACAGATGAGCCACCCACCTCTGTAGTCAAGCACGGTCAGCAGGGTAGGTTTATGTGATTATTATCTCTCAAGTTCTAAAATAATGTGATAGTAGCTAACATATTTTTAGTACTTCCTGAGTGTCAGACATTATGCTGAATAAGGTACTGGTATTATGTTATTTAAGCTTTACAACTGTCTTATGAAGTACATACAATTGTTGTTTTCTTTTTACAGATGAAGACACTGAGGCACAGAAATTTAAGTATCTTGCTCAAAGTCAACAGTGAGCAAATGACAGAGATAGATTTCAAACCCAGGCAGCATACCTCCAGACCCAGCACTTTTAAACTACTAGACAACACTGCCTCTTGTTTATTCTAAGATAGGAAATCATGAATTGAGCATATTGTGAGCATCCTTTCCTAAACTATAATGTAAGATATAGGCTAAGTAGGATTGGTGGCTTATCATCATGGAGGAAGGATCAATTTTTAAACCATATTATAATTTTGTCAATTCTTAAACCATATTATAATTTTGCAAGAGGATTCCTTTTGTGAGTAACATGGGTTAGTCAGAGTTGGCCCAGCCTTTGGGGCAGATTGTGCAAAGCCCAGGCATGGGACCTAGACTCCATCGTCTATGTCCTTCTTAGGCAAGCTGCAGTGGCAGTCTTCAGAGTCTTGGTTTTCTGTGGTGGTCTGCTCCTCAGTTCTCATTTGGTTTCTGGGCCTACAGAAAATAAACAGAAGGTAAGGGTAGGGGGGAGTCCCTTTAGAGGTGGAACTGAAGGATATTTCAGGGGAGTCTACCAGTCACTCTGACTCAGGGGCAAAAATATCCAGCGAGTGCCCAATGACATGGGATAGCAGGCCAGATGGGGATTTAGCTCTCCATGGTAAGATTCTCAGGATTTGGTTTATGAGCAGAAAATTCCTCCATGGGGTTTGTCTTTTCATTTTATTGGAGAAAGTTCCCTCATAAAGTTCTTCTCCAGACCATCAAAACTCACTCAAACTCTTGGGAACTTACATTCCATCTGCATGCCTTGTGATTTCCTCCCCTGTAATGTATCTTCTTCCCTCTTCTGTTAGTAAACCCACCTCAATCTTTCTTCATCTCCCTCCATCCCATCTCAATTACTAATCCCAAGAAACTTTGTTTTCCTAGAGCTGCCATTTTGTAAATATTACTTTCTACTCTAGGAATGGCTTTATGGTAAGACAGGACAACCATCCATTTATCCACAAGATGGGGGTGGAGGGAAGCCTATGAGTTAGTGTAAAGCTTAGATCTCATTTAGTTAGGCCTATCTCGCAACATGAAAATCATCTTTATGTCAAGTGGTCTCTAGTGGCTGTTTAAACATCTTAAGAGAAAAGGAACAACCAGCTCAATCTTCAGACAATTCTGTTAGAAACTTTTTTTGTTATAGGTCAGGAAGGTGGTATCTACCCACAGGTCTCAGTTCTGCTCTCATTCATCAGACAAGTCTTTAAGATTTCCTTCATGCCTTTTGCCCCATTAGCCATCCCAAGACATTATCTCCTTCTTTATTAAGGCTACATGTCTTGGTTTTTCAGTGAGTCCTATGTATTATCAGCAACTCTCTTAAAGGGTGATACCTGAAAGTGAATCAAGGTATTTTCTGGGTGTAGTCCAGCAATGCTAAGTAAGAGACAGTGGCACAGATGATATGGCTTCTATGTTCTGTATTTCATATCCTAAGAATCTTTTAGTTTTTTTCTTTTGTAGCCTCACTTCTGTGTTAACCTTTCAGGAAATTAAATCCTTAAGTTTTTCTTACTATTGCTGCTATTCAGGCATATTGAATCCTCTATGATCCAATAATAAGACAGTAAGTGGACCAAGCAGACTGGTCTTCTTTAGTACTGAGAGACATTCTCTGAGTTGTGACTACCTGTGCAGATGACAGATTAGAAGTATGAAGGCTTAGGTCTCTGTGCTTTCATGAGGTTGACTTAATTACTTGGTGAATGAACTTGAGTGGACCCTTGAACAAGGCAAAGGGACTGAGGTAATAGAAAAAAAAGGCTACTGTTTCATTAGATATTTAAAAGCATGAGACTTGGGTACTTGAATTGGGTATGAAGATCAGTGTAGAATTTGACAAGGAAGCCAGAGAATGAATATCCATGGTCAGGAATGAATGGAATCCAGTGGCTGTATTTCCATTAGCTGATATGATGGGATAAAATTAGACATGATGCCTCTTTTCTGAGCTGATGTTATATAATCCATGAGCATTTAGTGTACAATTTATAGACCTTGATAAATTCTCATCCCTGAACTGAAAGCATTTGTTGCAATCAGAAAAAAAATGTCTTACATGTTCTTAGCTAACATCCCAGCTCACCACTGAGAAATTATAAGGAAAAGAACCATAGAATATATTTCTAAAGCCCCCTTCTTAAAGTTTCCTAAAGGTGGGGAGACTCTTATTTCTCCTGATAATCCTCCAGGTATTCCATGGTCAGAGATTTAGGAGATTTCTTGGTTAATAAACTCAAAAAAGGGGCTGGGAACCCCTTCCTAATCGCAGGGTAGGAGGCAGTCCAACACAAGTGAGGGTAGAATAGAGCCACTGGGGTTGGTGGGAAAGCACTGGGGTGAGAGGGGTGAAGGGTGACATCTCAGAGTGGCTCCCTCCCTGTCCCCCTCTTTTTGGTATCTCCATTTTGCTTACTGCTGTTGGAGTGGACAGGTTGGGGAGCATATACCATTAGGGGAAGAGGACATAGAAGGGGTGGCCCAGCATTTTCTCTGGACCTCAGCCTTAAGTAAGAGTGACAAAAGGACTCGGGAACTTCACATGCAGGCTAGTCCAGCTTTCGAGGCTAAAGTCTTAGGCAATATTAAGGGATATATTTGTCCTGAGAGCATCCCTATTTAACGGGCCCCTGAGGAACTTAGCAGTCATGGTGCTTGGAAAGAGTCCAAGAGGCCTCACCATCTCTCATCTTTCTTGATAAAGCCTGGCCCTAGAACCATCTTTTGGGTCATGAGGGACCTCCATTCCTAGCACAGTGACTGGCACCTACCAGGCACTAAATCCACATGAACACTATCATAATTAAAAATCAGCTCAGTTTTCTAAAATAGGGTTAACCACTCTCAAACATTTTGAATCTGGAGGACCTGAAAGTATTTTGGGTTGCATGAATCACCACAGAGGAACTATACAGAAAATGATTTTGTTATTCTTATTCCTGACAGATAGCTAAGCACAAAGTGACTTCCTGAAAAACCCCACAGAGCGTTAGCAAAAGCCTTGGGAAAAGAACTAGGAGCCCTGCCTTGTCTCTTGCTATGTTAGGCAGCAAACCCTGCTTTCCTTCGCCAGGAACAGCAACCCAACAATGCTCCCTCTGCCAGATACTAGCTTCCCTGTCGAGTTAGGCAGGATTGGAAAGGCAGATGTTAGCCAAGTGGAGCTTGATTTGAGTCATATCCTGGTAAATGTGTGTCAGAAGCAGGTGAAAGATGTTAAATTTCACAGACTGTGCACCAGATGAAAGGTGAGGAGCATAGCAGTCCCAGCTTTACCTTTGTGCCCAAACCAATTTCTGTTATGCAGACAGAAACACACCACAAAGTTTCAGAACAGAATGTAGAGTCATCCTTGGGGCTAGGAGTTAGGTTGCAGGGAAGGGCAACAAGAGTGCTGACACTGGGGTCCAGCTTCCACCAGTCATGGGACATTGAGGCTCAAAAGAGGCGATAATTGCATGGCAATGTGAATGTACTTAATATCACTAAAGTGCACATTTAAAAATGGTTCAGATGGTATATTTTATGTATATTTCACAACAATTAAAAAGACAAACCGGCAACATGAACAGCAAAGTACTAAGCAACAACAGCAGCAAGAACAAAAGTAGTAATTCTTATGTGCAAGCAGCATCATAGGGGATAAAAGATCTCCCTCTCAAGTTGAGCTGCAGGATCAAGTGAAACTTCTGTGGGCAAGTCCTCTGTTGAAGGCTATCATGGTGCGTCTGTGCCTGTGACCACTTGTTCTGTCCAGCATTGTTCCTGGGGCTTGTGAGGAGTCCTCTCCTCCTCAAAATACAACCTCCTCCAAGGCTGAAATTTTCCTCCAGAGTTCTGCCTAGCGCCTCACTGTCAGCTAACTCTTAGACACTTACCCTCATGGCTCCCTGCACCCCTGAAGCTTGGACAAATGTCCATGCTTTCCCCTTCCTCAGCTGAGACAGGCTGATATTTTCAAAGGAACATTTCTAAAAAGTAAAAGAAATAAATGAGGAAATAATGACCAAAAATACAAGTTTCATAAGTAAAAAAGTAGCTTTACTTTATTGAACTCATACTATATATTAGCCATAAAACTAAGTGCTTGACATGTCATTTTTAACTCTTGCTATAGTCTGGAAAGAAATTATTGCTGTACTTTTTTAAAATCAAGGGAACTGCTGCTCAGAGACCTTAGGCACACAGCTAGGCTAAACCAAGACTCAAATCTAGTTCGACTGGCTCTAAAGTCTTTCTTTACTTTTCCTTTCATACTGCTCCAGGATTTCCCATTCAAAGAACTCCACTGAAAGAGCAGAGAGCATTTATAGGTTCCTGCATGTCCCATGATAACTACACTTTACCCCTGGTTGCAGGCACATTTTTAGGTCTTTGCCTGCCTCCCTCAGCTCCTGCCTCTTTCTCAGTGAGTTCATGGGGATAAGGGCTTTGTTTGCTTATTCAGCACTGTAGCTGTATGGCCAAGAATAGAGCTTGGTGCTTGGAGCTGAGAGTAGGTGCTCATAAATATTTATTGGATTAAAGCATGATTGAGTGATCTCTTAGTGACATCACATTCTCCTCAGCACTCAAGAGCTGGTCTGTCAGTCCATTTGCCCTGCTATCCAAGGACAGATACAACTTTCATCTGAAACTCATTATTCAGACCCCAGAATCCTTCTTCTTAATACTGGTTTCTAGGTAACTTATTAGCTCTTGATAAACTTACCAAGTTTCATCAAATGAACAAATCTGTTCACAGCTTGCATTACCTTCTTTACCCCCAGAACACTACAGATTATATTGTTGACCCTGGTGAATAACGATGGTGATTATGATCCTTGGGATGATGGATAACTAACATTTATAGGCCAATTAGTATCTTCTAGGCATCATGCTAAGAACTTTACATGCATCATCCCATTTAATCCTCACAATGTCCTTGGACATTGATCCTATAATTATCCCCATTTCACAGAGGAGAGAATCTGAGACTTGAGTGACTCCGTGAAATGGCCAAAGTCATACATAATTCTTTCTGCCTCCAAACTTTAAACCACTTTGTATTTTGCAACCCTAAATTGTTCTCTCTCTCATCTCACAAAATACACTGTCTTGAAAAAAAAAAAAAATCTACCCATTACAGCAGACCTATGATATCACGGTCCCCTACAATGAATACACCATCTGAACCATAAGAATTAGCATCCACTCTGTAACAGAAGGATACCCTTTTACAGGTAGATTTGAAATATTCCACTTGGTTGATGAAATTGCATCCCCTGCTCCTCTAGGGTCCTTCACCAGCACTGTATTTCCTAACCCACTTCCTTTCAAAGTACACAGCTCTTCCAGAAAGCCCTCAAGCTGTATAACTTTTGGCTGGACCCCATTCAAAATCAGTATTTTACACTTAATCTGTTTCTAGATGGAGCAATCCAGATCAAGAGGATTTATGAGGAGTGCTTTCCTGGAGCCTGGCCTTTCATGTTTTATCATTTATTTGTAGTCTAGTGTCTTCAGCGAACTTCAGCCCCATCTCAGGCCTCCAGTTGTGCCATACTATCATATAGCCCCTCACTGCTGGGGTTGATGGTCTTGGCAATGAAAAGAAGAAGTGAGGGCAAAGGTGATGTATGGGGCCTGGCAGCTGAGGGGTGACTTCTCAAGAACTTGTTGTAAGATGCCTCCTGCCTTGATTCAATTCTAGCTCTTTGTGGTCAGTTTTCTCATGATCTCTGGAGTGCTAGCTCTACTTTCCTTTGCACCTGGCTAACTCACCTTTTGCAGTGAGTTCAGCATTGGAAATAGAGACAGAGCAGAGGAAGAGAGAAGTTTCAGTCTTATATGAATTCGTTTGGAAAAGTAAGTATGTAGGGTATAAACAAATCTCCATACTGTACCTGGAATGGTTTGAGGTCTTTACAAAACCCAAGCAGCATAACTGATGCCTCTTCTCATCAAGGTCAAGAATTCCACGATTCTAGAGTGAGCAAATCTATATCCTCAGATTTCTTCAGAGATCCTTTCTCCTTCCTCACCTCAACTGGAATCTGGGTAGTCCTGATTCAGGGTTTCCTCGGCAGGATTCCTCAAGTCTTACATTCAGATAAGTGGAGCTGCTGTGTTTCTTTCCTCCTGGTGTTATTTTGAGGTTACTGCTCAAAGGGACTGATTCTTTTCTCAAGAGACTCTTTTCTCTGAAAACTCACAGCGTTCACCTTTTGTTTTTCTTTCTGTTTGTTGTAAAGAGAGCTCAATTCTAATTGAAATCCTGCAACTTAGTAGGTAGCTTTCCAGTCTTCCTGAAAATTTTGCAAGGTCATTTTACGTTTTAGGAACATTGGATACCAGAATTTTTAGATCCCTGGCTGGCCAAGGGATATAGGCTGTAAGTAATCTGGTCTTCCAGGATCCCTAAGATAGACCCATGTGATAGTTCTTGGGAACTCTCCCCCTTGTAAATGTTTGTGTTTATTTTATTTTTTAAGTTTATTTATTTATTTTGACAGAGACAGAGGGAGTGTAAGTGGGGGAGAAGCAGAGAGAGAGAGGGAGATACAGAAAATCCCAGGTAGGCTCCACACTATCAGCGCAGAGCCCAATGTGGGGCTTGAGTTCATGAACCATGAAGTCGTGACGTGAGCTGAAGTCAGATGCTTAAGCAACTGAGCCATCCAAACACCCCTGTGTTTATTTCATTTATTTTATTTTTTTATTAGAGATAGAGAAAGAGAGAGAGAGAGAGAGAGGGAGAGTGCAAACAAGGGAGAGAGGCAGAGGGAGAGAGAGAATTTTAAGTAGGCTCCATGCTCAGTGTGGCTCTCATGACCCTGGGTTCATGACCTGAATCAAAATCAAGAGTTAGATGGTCAACCAACTGAGCCTCACAGGTGCCCCATTAAATGTTTGTGTTTATTTATTTATTATTTATTTATTAAAAAATTTTTTTTAAACATTTTTATTTATTTTTGAGACAGGGAGAGACAGAGCATGAATAAGGGAGGGTCAGAGAGAGGGAGACACAGAATCTGAAACAGGCTCCAGGCTCTGAGCTGTCAGCACAGAGCCCAATGCGGAGCTCGAACTCAGGGACGGTGAGATCATGACCTGAGCCGAAGTCGGCCGCTCAACCAACTAAGCCACCCAGGCGCCCCGTGTTTATTTTTTAATAAATATTTCATACATACAAAAATAAAATATAATGTTTGTAAGGTATACAAGATAATAAATACTCCTGGATTCGTTTGCCCAACTTAGGAAGTAGAATGTTGCTAAAATGATGAAACACCCCTGTGCCATCCCTGATGGTTGACTCCTTCCTGCAAGGACTTTATGTTTTTGTTCTATTGCTTTTCATTATAATTTGAAAGCATATTTATGAATATATTTTATAATTTTGTGTGCATGAACTTTGTATGAATAGTATCACACAGGGTAATTGTTTGTGCCTTACGTTCTTTAGATTCATCTGAATTGATGCATTTATCCATAATTAATTCATATTTGCTGCTGAATAGTATTCCATTATATGACGATGTCACACTCTGTTATTGTCCCCTTGCCAGTGCACATTGGTTGTTTCCCACTATGCTATTAAAAGCAATGCTGCTATAAATATTGTTGGCCATGTTTCCTGGCCACATGGGCAAAATTTTCTGCTGGGTCACAGTATTTCCTTTGACCACTGTCTCTATATTCTCATCTTCTCTGGTAGGATTCTCTTCTCCAGTGACCTCATTTCTGGTAATTATCCTTGGAGACTATGTTGCACACTCTGGTGGTGGAAATACAAACAAGGCACAGGGCCTTTCCTTGGCCTACTCCCAGGTTAGTGGGATCATTAATCACAGCATTCATTTTGATCATCCAACTGAAACCCTGACACTGAATTCTCAGAGGGCAGTTGGCCTGTAGCGCCTAGTCTTCCACTCTCTCTACTGGTCACCACACCTCTTTCTGGCCTCAAAACCACTATATTTACTTATTCTTCCCTACTTCCCCACCCCTTTTGTGTCCCAGACAGTCTCTTTGTAAGTACTCTTGATTCTATTCCATGACCAAATTCCCCAACCACTGTTTCACATACTTTATTTTCAGTCTATAGTTTTTTGGTAAGCCTACCTAACATGGTAGGGGGTCCTCATATCTCTCAAATCCTCAAATCTCTGATTTTTTTTGTCTTAAACAATTCTCTCACCTCTACCATTCTTTGGAAAATTTATTTGCTGCCTTTATATCTGCTATCCAACATCTGTCTTTGTTTGACTTCTGCCCCAGACTCTACAGAAGATGCCTGCTCAGAGCTCACCAGTTACTTTTCAGAATCAAGTCTAAAGATGGTTTGTTTGTACTTCCTTAACTTTCTGAACCCCAGTCTTCTCTGGAACTCCTTTGTTTTGCCCAGCATGCTACTGCCCAATCATTCCTCTCAATACTTTCCTTGTTCATCCTCTTCTTCCTCCATGTACATTCCCTAAGCTCTACTTCAGGGGTATCAACAATTTCTTTCATTTCAGCCTGGGAAGGGGGGCTTCTGGGAAGGTTGCTAGCAGCTCAGCAAAGGATGGGCTAAAAACTTTGGCATACTCAAGCTTTTTCTGGACCTACAGAGATATTCAAGGGGAGATATCGTGCGTGGGGTAGGGCAGCTAGTATTTTCAGATGGTTAAGATACTTAGAGTTAGGTGGCTGCTAATTTTGTGGTTCAGGGTGTCCACTTTTGCCAGTGGGTGGAAATTCTGGAGATCAGGGTGTGGGTCATTTGGCGGGGGGTGGGGTGGTCTGGAACAAGACCCCACTGTAGAATTAGGCTCTTAGTGTCTACATCCTAGTATTAATTAGGATTAGCTTAGAGACTGGGCAGGATGATCCAGGCAGTTTCTGGACTCAACAGCACGGGTTATACCAGGATCATCAGTGCTATTAACTTTATATGGGTGATCTGCCTTGGTCTGCCTTCCTATCTCTCTGTCTCTTTCTCTTACTCTCTTCCTCCAACTCTCTTCCTCAAACTTGCAGAAAAGTTGCAAGAACATTAAAAAGAACCTTTTCCCCCTTGACTCTATGAGAGTAAGTTGAGGACATCATGCACAATCAGCTCTGAATATTTTAATGTGTATTTTCTACAAATAAGGACACTCTTGTTTATAATTAAAATACAATAACCAAAACCAGAATGTCAACAGTGATACATTATTACCATTTAACTCTCAGACTCCATTTGAGTTTTGTTTATTGTCCCAATAAATTCTTTTATAGCAACAGGATCCAGTATAGAATCAGTCATGATTCTTTTTTTTTTTTTTTTTAATTTTTTTTTTTCAACGTTTATTTATTTTTGGGACAGAGAGAGACAGAGCATGAACGGGGGAGGGGCAGAGAGAGAGGGAGACACAGAATCGGAAACAGGCTCCAGGCTCTGAGCCATCAGCCCAGAGCCCGACGCGGGGCTCGAACTCACGGACCGCGAGATCGTGACCTGGCTGAAGTCGGACGTTTAACCGACTGCGCCACCCAGGCGCCCCTCAGTCATGATTCTTAAATCTCCTTCAGTCTGGGGTAGTTTCTCAGTCTTTCCTTGACTTCATGATCTGGACAACAAGTCCAATTATTTTGTATAATGCCCCTCACTTTTGGCTTACTAATGTTTCCTCAAGATTAGATGTAAGTCACACATCTTTGCTGGAATATTCCAGAAGTGATTTGCATTCCTCTTATTGAACTGCTGAAAGGCATATGATTTAAATTTGTCCCATTACTGATGATGTTGACTTATCACTAGATTCACCTTGTATCTTTTAGACTTCTCCACTGTAAAGTTACTTCTCTCCTTTTTGTAATTAATACATATTTTATGGGAGGTTGCATTGAAATGCTGTAAATTTCCTTCTAATCATCAAACTTTCAATTTATTCATTAATTTATATCAGTATGAACTTACAGCTTCCTATTTTATTCAACATATTTTAACATATTATTATTTATTATCAGTATTTATTTTGGTACTAAATTATCAACCTGGCTTTTGTGTCCTTTTGACATGTACCATCATTCTTTGAAAACTGCCTTATTTTCTGGCACAAAAAGCTCTTTCAGGCTCATCTTTTACTTTTTGTATTCATTCTTAGAGATAGCCATTCTTCTAAGGAAACCTGAATCCTTTTAGTGAAAACTGATATTTAGAAACCGCAATTTGGGTGCTAGATGAGTTTACTGCTATTGGGGTGTTACTGCTTCCAGCCTGCTTTTAGAGAAAGAGCTATGAAGAAATGGTGCTGAAGAGAAAGAATAGGAACAGGAAGAAGGATTTTTCTTTTATAAGTTCTGTCCCAACTATTTATTTGCCATTGCCACTGATGCATCCTATGGGCACTTTAATATCTGTGTATCTGAAACTGCTCACATTTCCTTTATAGTAAAAGCCTTCTCTCTTCAGTCTCCTATACTGCTGGTGAGAATATGAGCAGTTTGTTCTTTCTGGAGGATGATTTGCCAATATGGGTCAAAAGCCTTAAAAAAAATCCTACATTTCCTTTGACCTCAAATTACACTTTTAGGAATTTATACTGGAGAAATAATTAAATTTGTACAAAGATATTCAGCATTAAGGATGTTAATTATAATAAAGTTGGAATCATGCAGAATTTTTTGTTTTTGTTTTTTTTAAAGTTTTAATTATTTCTGAGAGAATGAAAGCAGGTGAGGGGCAGGGGGGTGGGGAGACAGAGGATAAGAAGCAGGCTTTGCTCTTACGGCTATGACCCCAATGTGGGGCTTGAACTAATGAAACGTGAGATAATGACCTGAGTCAAAGTGGGACACTCAACAGACTGAGCCCCTCAGGTGCTCTTGGAATCATGCAGAATTTTAGTATCAGGGAGCAGATGGGGTAAATTGTAATGAACCATAAGATAGAATTCTATCAACTTTATATGGGTGATCTGCCTTGGTCTGCCTTCTTATCTCTCTGTCTCTTTCTCTTACTCTCTTCCTCCAACTCTCTTTCTCAAACTTGCAGAAAAGTTGCAAGAACATTAAAAAGAACCTTTTCCCCTTGGCTCTATGAGAGTTAGTTGAGGACATGATGCACAATCAGCTCTAAATATTTTAATGTGTATTTTCTACAAATAATGACACTCTTATTTATAACCAAAATACAATAATCAAAACCAGGATGTCAACAGTGATACATTATTACCATTTAACTCTCAGACCCCATTTGAGTTTTATTTATTGTCCCAATAAATTCTTTTATAGCAACAGGATCAGTCATTCTATGTAATCAGCACAACAATGCTGAACTACAATTACTGATGTGGAAGGATGTTCACTACACGTTATTAAGGAGAAAAGAAAATATAAAATGGAATGACCCCAATTTATGATTAAAATATTAGAAATATATATGTGTAGGGAAGGAAAAACTTACAGAGAGTATATCAAAAGGGAATTATGGACTTTTCAATTCTTTTCCCTTAACTGTTTTCAGGGTTTTATTCACCAGATACCTTTACTTATACAATTATCAAAAGCTATGAAAAGAAAACTATGCACATCCTTTTCCTGACTTGGACATTTCCTGTTAATGCTACAGCAATCCTTGAAGTCTTTGAACCCTTTGAATTATCATTGATGTCTCCATCTCTTCAGTCACAGAGTCCTGTTGATTTTCCTTTCACAGTATTTATTGGGGTGTCCCTTTCACTTTGTTTGCCTGCTACCTTCCAGCTCAGACCTTGTCACCGGTGCCTGGCCTATTGCTCTGGCTGCATTAACAAAGCTCTCTATACTCCCAGACCCAGACATCCAGATGAGTTGCCCTGGGACAGTTCTTTGGTCATATTGCTCCCTGTACAGAAATCTCCAGTGGTTCTCCTCTGTGTCCTTAATAAAATATGGATGCCTTATCTCAGCCTTCCATAACCTGGTCCCCATCAGTGTTGCCTTGAACTAATTTCATACTTGAACTCTATGCTCAGGCAAACGTGATCTAGCTTCACTCCTTTGAATATATATTGTGTTTTCCTGCTTCTGTGGTTTGTTCAACTCCTGGCTATCCTGGGATTACCATTTTCTTCTGCCCTTATATTTGCTCTTTCTTCAGTGCCTCACTCAAAAGTCAGCTCTTCTATGGTGTAGGAGAGCTGTAATTCCCCATTGGCTGTAATTCCCCATCTCTGAAAAGTGTAACATTTTGTGTCACTTCCATTTTATACACCACAGTCAGCATTCTCTTCTTTCCTCAGCCTGGCAAATTTTCTTCCCCTGGCATACAGTCAATCCATTCCAGAATCTGAACCTTCTTTCTTGAAATTCTTATGTTTGACTCAACCTTCTGACCATTTAATTCTCTACTCTATGTTGGAGAAAACTGGAAATTGAGATCATAAGACTTGGGCTTGATCTTCTTAAAGTTCTTCCTTGAAATTGTTTCTCAACCACTAACATGTAGTTTCTGCCTTTATAAATGCTATGAAAGGTGACCTGACAAAAGTCATCATGATCTCCATTTGCTAGACCCAATAAGCTTATGGATGCTCAGGATTTCAGCATTAGAGAGCTCACTTAGCAGTTGGACAGGGTTGGAGTCCCAGCTTCCCCTTTTACTGTCTCAATTTTGTATAGGTTACCCAAGTTCTTCAAGGACCATTTTCCTTATTTATAAGTGCAGAGAAATAATAATATCTTCTTAATAGAATTGCTGTAAAAATTAAATGAGATGATGTTTTTAGAGTGTTTGCACAGTTTTGGATACCTCAAAGTGCTCTGTACATATTAGCCACTGTTGTTATTACATCCAAGTCTAAGATTGTTGCATTGGCTTCTGCCTATCCTTCACCCCACTTACTATTACACTTACTATTACATGCTTTCCCTCCTGTTCATCTCATACACTTTATGCTTCAATTATGGTAGAATGCATCTAGTTTTCCAAGCACACTCATTCTGTCCAATTTCTGAATTTTTGTGCTTGCTCTTTCATTAACCAAGAATATCCTCTACCCATTCCTCATTTACTTGTTTGGACACATCCATCTTTTGAAACTTAATTCATATGTCACCTCCTAGTGAAAGCATACCCTCCTCTTCCTCAGCAGAGGGATGTACTTTCTCCTTTGCACAATCTTGGTACATTGCGTGTATTTCCATTGTTGTGCTTTTATCCACACTGCACTATACTTTATTGTTTACGCTGTTCTCCCCACCCAACTCTTTGACTCTGCTTCTATTTCTTTATTCAGTTCCTACCACAGTGTGTGGCACATATTAAATACTCAACAATATTTTCTAAATGAAAAAAAATGAGAGGAGACAAAACTCCGAGATAGCAAAGCTAGGACCTGAAATCAGGACTTTTTTACTCCCAATCCCATGTTCTTTTCACTCACATCACCCCAAAATCAAAAGTATATAGAGTCAGTTTTGCAGGTTGTCATTTAATGTCTCATGTCCTTGGACTGACCCTGACAGTGAGATTTACTGCTTAGTGTTATAAGAGTTTTAGATTCCAGTTCATCTCAAAGGAGTTGTGCAAAGACAGGAGCAAAGGACATCAGAAAACAGTGGGGATGTGGTAGGTTTTGAGGCTGAAGGCAAGAACTTTGAAAGATCCCATCAAAAACAAAATAAAAACTCTTTTTTAAAATCTCAGTAAAAAGGGAGACACTTAAAAAAATTGATATTAACATGATCTCCAGGCTGTGTTTATTGAAACAATCTTAGGTCCATAATCAAAACAATGTTTTATAATTTCCCCTCCAGGCTGGTCACAAGCTACAAACTGGATCATTTGACACATCTTTCGTGCACTTGAAACCCAAATTGAAACTCTGCCATTTTAACTGTACAAAGAAAAATAACTTTCAAAGCCCTACATATATATTTTTCTGATTCATCCTTTTGATATTTTACTTGGACCAAACCCCAAATTCACTCGGTTTTCTCCAAGCACATATTTGGGCTACTTCCATCATTGTTCTTGGAAATGATTTTTTCTTTTGACATACTGTACATTCAATATACAACCTGGTCAACACCATCACAGGCCACAGCATTGACTCCCTGTGGGCTGTCAGGAGCATCCCGAAAATATTATGTCTCCACTTTTGTCGATCAGCTGCTTAGTTTTGCAATGTTCAGGAAAACGTGTGTGTGTGTGTGTGTGTGTGTGTGTGTGTGTTTAAGTCAGCATGAGTGAGTTTTGTATCTGCTGGGAAATGCTAGGTTAGCATGTTTTTCAGAGGATTTGGAGAATTTCTATGGCTTGTTTGCTGATATGAATAAATGTCAGAACATGTTTTGGGAAGATCTGTGTATATGTTTTCATTTATTTGAGGGAGTATTCTAAGTACGGGAGACTTAACATAGGGACACATTGTGTCTCCTGGGTGATGTAGGCAGGAGATACTTGTTAGGAGAAAATGGAAAGTTCATCAAAACTTGGCAAATTTTTACTTTATTGTCTGAAAGGAAGAAGACTGAACTCCACTGCTATGGGATAAAATCATGGTAGCTTTTAGAAACTGGGGCAGTCTGTCTGGGGCGTGAACAGAGAGCTGTAGTTTTGCTGTAGTTTTGCCCATGGTCAAGATGCCAACTTCTTTGTTTTCTCAGGTTATCCAATGAGTCCACTGCCACTACCAAATAGAACTCAGTTCTTTTGCATAACCCATTTTCAGCCTAAAGTCTGCTACATCAGGTCCATTATTCTGCCTCCTAACTGGTTGTTGCCCCATCCCCTTTATTCTTGAGACTCATCTTTTCTCTCTCTTCTTTTAAAATTTTATCTCTCTTTGTTATTGGTCCTGGATATCTTCTCTTTTCAAAGTCTGTGCCACCTTAATTCACCCTGTCCAGTTTTATTTTTGCCCTTATCTTCTTTATTGTTTCTTGGCTCTGCCTTGACTTTAGGTTCTGCCTTTCTTATTCTTGACCATTCATATTTTCTGGTCTTTTTTTTTTTCCCTCACCCAAGCTTTGGGTCTGTACTATTAAATGGGAACCCAGGAAAATCTCTGACAGATAAGGAAGAACACAAGAGAAACCTGAAGAAAAATAAATGCCATGACAAGCAAGAGCAATTCAAATTCTTGGAAGAATTCAAATTCCTTTATCTTGAGCTGTTCTCAGTACACATTGAAAAAATCAGAGCCAATCAAGTAACGATGCTGCCTCTGGCCTATTGCAGTTTATTTGTAATAAATGTTACTCTGGATACAATGACAAGATGAACTTTAAGGTCCTCCCCATGCCAAAATTTTATGGTTGGTAGAGTATTACGGTGTAATATTTTAAAATCTAGAATTGTCTACAATTGTCTATTCTAATTGTGAGTACAAGCCATACTTTTATATCCTAACTAAAAGGAAGATGTTCCAACCATGTTCTAAGCTCTGTAGACTTGTTTGACAGATATTGCTTTCCTCTCCTCTTGTCACGGCTGCAGCCAGATCCAGGGAACTCTAGCACACCCAGAACTTTTAGAGAGGCCAGAGTTTCTGCTTTCCAATATCCTCCCACAGTTTAGGAGGAGATGAGATATCAGTGCTCTCATTCCAGTGTTGCTGTGGCTTCAAAACACCATAAAGCAAACTGAGAATGGGTCTGGCCAAGACTTGAGTCCCAGCCTTGGTATTCTCCCAATCTTGAAGAAGTGCTGTCAGAACCTTCCAGTTCCCCATCCAGAGTAGGTAGTGTGCACATTGATTTAACATGCTCTAGGAAGTCCTCTAGTTGTTGGAGGACATTTTTCCTAGGATTTTCTACCAGAAACCAAGTCACTAGCCAGTATGGGACTCTGTCTTGACTTGACTGGCATCTGATTGGTATGAAGGTGAATTTTACATGTCAACTTCGTTGGGTCAAACACCAACCAGTCTGGATATTGCTGTGAAGTACTTTTTTTTTTTTTTTTTAGATGAGATTAACATTTAAATCAGTAGATTCTGAGTAAAGCAAACTAACTTTTATGTGGGTGGACATCATGTAAACAGTTGAAGCAGTTGAAAGCCTTAAGAGAAAACAAACTGAGTTATCCCAAATAAGAAGGAATTCTGCCTCGCAGTGGCTTTCAGACTCAAGACTGCAACATCACTCTTCCCTTGGTCTCCCTACTGCTGACCTATCTCACAGATTTTGGACTTGCTAGTCTCCACAATCATGTGAGCCAATTAAATCTCTCTCTCTCTCTCTCTCATCTACACACATCATATTAGTTCTTTCTCTGAAGAATCCGGACTAAATCACCAAGTAAGGACTAATCTGGACACAGCAGAAGGTACCCTTTATTTTATTGGTTAATTTATCCCTGCAAGAGATCCTTATAACAACTCATTGAATGTCCAAGTTTAAATTTGATCTTGGATGGGTGACCATGTTGGTGACTATAAGATACCCCAACTTTAGGGTGACAAACCATCCTGAGACTGAAGGATTTCCTGTGATATGAAATGTTTAGAGCTAAAACTGGGAAACCTAGGAACCCAGCTTTAACAATTTGGGCTACTGTTTTGTTTTTTTTTTTTTCTATGTAAACTTCCAACATTTTTGAGAACATTATAGAGAACACCTATGGTTGGTTTACTGAGAAACTGTTGTGCCTGATATCCCCTCTAGATCTTGGGTATTGATACAATAAGCACACAATCCATGTCACAAACGTCATTTGAAAGCCCTGGTATTGCACTCAAGAACCATTCAGAGTATTACATAAAAGTCTCCAAACCACTTTAGTTAGGGTTGTGCCTCTTGCCAGCAAGTGCACTTATACAACACTGGTTGCCATAAGCCACAGCAGACCATGCCCAGGTCCAGTTCTTGGGAAACCACAGCTGCATATCCATAAGGACAGGTCCTTAAAACCTGCCTTCTCAAATTCTGATGCTTTGTGACTTCCAATTTTCTGGCAAATTCATCTTTGATAGTCATAAGCCCTCTAAGTACTCCTATACTAAGTGTTTCACACCATAGGCCCTTCTTGTGACTGACTCTTGAGTGGAATGTCTGTGCTCAAATCCCTCAGTAGAAACTATACAAAACAGAAGCCCTCCCTTTGACAAACTCCTTTCCCTTTGGTCATGGTTTCTTGGCCACCCAATTTGTAAGACTGGATGCAATGCAGAAAGTCAGGGTGTGATGGGGTTAATGCCCCCTTGCCTGGTTACCCTGTTCCCCTCCTTCCTGGGGCTGTGTGAGTCATAGCCTTTTGGAGAGATTGAGGTCTGGAGGGCCCCCAAACCTCCAGGTCCTCACAGCCCAAACATTTCCATGTGGCATGTGGTTTTGATGTGAGAAGCTATATTTTGGGGATTATTGTGTTGTTATTTGCCAGACACTAAACTTCAGTGCTCAGAAAAGCCAAAGGCTCATGCACTGTCATCCAATTATAGTTGCTGGCCATGAAACACATTCATTCACACAGGCACAGATATCTGCAGACAGAAACTAAATCTCTCAAAGGCCTATATGCCAGGTACTGTCTAAGCATTTCACTCTGTGCAACAGATAACATTTTCTCCATTTTATAGATGAGGAAATGGGCTCAGAGAGATTAAATAATATGTCCAGTGTCACACAGTAAGTAATCAATGAAATTAGGCTTTGATCCCAAGTTTTTCTTTTTTACTCCAAACACCAGTTTCCTTTTTCTGATACCTTACAGCTTAACAAATCACAAGTACATGATATATTCCAATCTCGAGTTCTTCCTCTCTGAACTCAAAATTAGGACTGTGGGATACGTTGTAAAAAATGGCCACAAACTCTCCCATCTTTGTGTGCACTGTGAGTTTTCTGTTCCATCATGAGGCAGAAGCTTGCTCTTTACTTCCTGAATCTGGACTTGGCCAAGCAACTTGCCATGGCTAATGTGACTTTAGCAAATGTGATGCTGAGGCTTAAAGAGTGCTTGTGTATGGGGCTTGCCTTCTCTGTCTGCTGGAAACCTTCCCTCCACTATGTAGCATGCTGAGACATGTAGTTTAGACAATAGCTAGCACAAAGCACCAGAAAGGAGGAGTGATGCCATCTTAGACCAGCTCACATCTGACCCTCCAACTGATTATATTTACATGACTGCAGGAGAGACAGAGAGAACTGCTCAGCTGAACCTAACTTAATTATGCACAGATCTATAAGCTAATAAATAGTTGGGAGAGCTTATTATATAGCAACAGACAGCTGATGTGGAAGGCAACACTACCCCTTGGGCATAGAAACAGCAAATGCATACCTGCACACACATTCACATAGAAGATAATCACATGCTGATTTAGCTATTTTTGTTATTTTGTCCTGGGAAAAGGGGAGAAGGCTCACTGCTAGGCCCTCAGAGAGTGTCCACCTGGTTGACCGTACCTTAATTCCTATCTTTCTCCCTCTTCTGTTACTTCCCAGTATCTTCTTGTTTTAGGTTCTTTGTGTTTGGTGGGTGTAGCGAGTTCAGTATTCCTGTGCTGGGGTGGGGGTGGTGAGTGTAACATTTACCAGAGACTTATCACTCATAAAGTCCTAGTTCTCTAGTTCATTCCTGTGCTTTGCAAATTCACTGTTTTCCCCCTTTCCTTCTTTCTGTTTGGCTCTGAGTTCAGTCTCTTGATTTTGCTGGGCTTGGAGTGGAAACTAGGGGGTGTGGGAGAAAAATGTTCTCTGATCCCTTTATGAGTGGAGGTAAGATTGACTAGAAAGTGTTGAGAAGTTTTCACTCCAACATTTGTATTTGAGTATGAGGATTAATTTTCTTCCAAATATGAATTCTGCTCTCTTTTCATCTAGTTTACAAGAGAAATTACAAGAGAAATTTGTATTTGTCTTGTGAATGTACCATAGGTCTCATTTTTTGTTACCTAAACCCTGTTTACTTAAGCTTTCTGTCCAGCGAAAACAATACCAAGGTGTAAATGTACTTTCTCTCCCCAGATCGAGTAGGATTATTATTGCTATTATATTATGTTATGTTTAACCACCTGAGGAGTCTATTATAACTTAAAATAAATGCATAAACATCTCAGATTATCAATCATTTTTTCATATTATGTCTTTGAAAAAAAGAATGTTAGCAAGCCTTGGTTTAATATTTTTGTTGAAACCATACAGCAATAACCCAGAACAGGGAATGGCAAACTTTCTGTGAAGGACAAGATAGCAAATACTTTAGGCTTTGCTTTTATAAAGTTTCTGTCATAGCTACTCAATTCTGCTCTCGTAGCATGGAACAGTTATAGTCAATAAATAAATGAGTGAGCATGGCTGTGCTCTAATAAAGCTTTATTAAAAAAAAACAGTGTCAGTCTGGATATGGCCTGGAAGGTCATAGTTACCAACCACTGATCAAGAACATGGAGATTCTGAGCAGGGCACATAGTCCTTGGGGTTATAAGTCAGTCTTCTTAAGATGACTTACTTACATCAGGATGCTTGTGTTGAAAATGACCTTTATAGCTTTCAGTATCACCCTTTTATTTTACAAGATGAAGCAACAGGGGCTCATATAAGTGAAGCAAAATTGCCCAGAATTAGGAAGCAGAACCCATTCTCCAGACTCTTCGCCAAGAATACATCAATTGTTAGATATCTTTCTTTGAAAACTTCCAACAACAAGTTTCCAATAGCCTTTAATAATAATAACATCTAATATCTGTGTGTCAATTTATAATTGAGAAAGGTAGGAAATGGTATCCCATCTTATACATGAACAGTTGATGCTCATTGACTTTGCTAACTTGCTCATTTTTGCAGAGTCAGTGATAGATCTGGGCAAACCCATGCCTTTGGACTCTAAGACTGGCGTTCTTTTTAGCTATATCAAATACCATCACTCTGTAGGCACAAGTTCTGCAGATAATGTTGTACCTCCATACATTTAGCGACATGCAGAACCAATAAAGTAGGGAGAAGGTAGTACTCATTTGATTGGTAGCTCGTTCTGAATGTATTCCTGGGTAGTGAAATGCAGGTGATCATTTTGGTTCCTGTTTTTGGAGGTTTGATCCTGGAAGTCTGGGCCTGGTGTGGTATGAGGCCTTAAAATGATCCCAGCACTTGAATTAAGGATCTCTAGTGCTTCCTGGCACTGCCCCATTAAATGTAAGAATCTGGCATCCACATGCTTTTGTTGCATATGTTTTCAGAGATTGGTGTGTGCAACAAATTTGCTGAATGGTGGTCATTAAATACAGAAAAATTCAGCAGACAAGCTTGGCCCTAGAAATGCTTTCTGCAGCCTGTCTTCTTTCTCTTGGTGGGGAGGAAGTGGTGAGTAAATGCATCCTGGGGGCCAGGTACACCTGGGGCTGTACAGGGTGCCCAGAGAGCAAAGCACTGCCTGGTATCTATCAGTCCCACCCCTTCTAGCCTTTATGTGACAACCTGCCAGGGCAGTGGTGCCTGGCAATCTCTTCCCACTCACATTCCTGAGCACTACTGAACCTAGCCCAGCTAGGCTCAGCCTGCCAAGCAACCCAGCACACAAAGTGCGGTGAACCGCCTAGAAGAATGCAGGGGCTGAGGCCAAAGTCTGCTTCAGTTTATTATCATTTATTGTGGTGTATTTATTTAATTGTATTTGCGATTTCTTCTTTATTTTCCTTACATGCTCTTGGATGGCTTGTAACAAGACTTTCTGGCTCACATCTAATTATACTATTTTAAAATTCTCCCTTCACTTCTGATCCACTGGCAAATATTTTTCAACAAACTTGATGGGATTAAAACTAAATTGACCAGATGGCTTCTTTGCACCTAATTTAGCACAATCCTGTGGTGCCAGATTTCTAGGGCACAGGGACCCATTATTCCCTCATTCGCTTCCTTGAGCTGCTCAACTCTGTTCTGCCTTTTATATTTATCAAATCTGGAAATGGATTTAAGAAAATGCACAGATGTTACTGAGCTAAGAGGAGCCTTGAGGCTTTAGAGTTTGGCAGAGAAATGCAGCAATGTGCTGGGAAGGGGCCCTAAGTGGTGTGAAGGGCCATCTCTTCATCTTCCAGTTCTGCTTCCTAAAGCCCAACTAACAAAGGGGGTTAATGGACTAGAACTATAAGGCTGGGCCTGAGTTTCATATTTTGTCTCTGCTATTTTCATTGTCTGAATTTTTTAGAGGGTATGAGAATTTTCTGGTTAATACTTAGATTTGTCCATCCATCCAATATTTTCTAAGTTTCTCCAAATATGTCACACACTGAAATAGAAACTGAGGATATCATTGTGAAGAAGACAGATAGTTCTTGTCCTATCAGAATCTATGCTTTATTTAAGGGAAATATATTAAATAAAGGTGGCCCAGGTGTTGTTAGAACCTCTCCTTTTTTCATAAAAGGGTAATATTCCATAACCTACAAGGAAATTAGGAGATTTGGATTTACCATATTCTAGGTGAACTTCTAGGTTCCTCTTTGAATCCTCAGTCTCAAGTAGTATTAACTAGCTAAGCATAAATGTTCACTGATTCCAAGGGTCTCAGGGGCACCTGCGTGGCTTAGTCAGTTAAGCGCCAACTTCTGCTCAGGTCATGATCTTGGGGTTCATGTGTTCAAACCCCACAATGGGCTCTGTGCTGACAGCTCAAAGCAGAGCCTGGAGGCTGCTTTGGGATTCTGTGTCTCTCTCTCTGTCTGCCCCTTCCCCCACACTCACTCTGTCTCAAAAATTAGTAAACATTAAAAAAAAATTTAAGTGTCTCAGGCTCCAGGCTATAAATAAGGGTAAGAATGGAATCTATACTGGCCAGTAAAATTTGCTAACCTGCTGGTTCCCTCTTTAACTGACATGTTAGCTAAAGTTATTTTAAGGAAAACATAAGCTTTGGACATCAGGTAATAGAGGACAGTGATCAGTAAGACATAAGAAACAAATGAAGGGAGTCCTACAATTGTTTCAGCTTACTATCTAGGAAAAGTTTCCAGATGACAATGCAGGGAAGAATAACCCAGGCAGAACCTAGTTGTTTCCCTGAATTGGGACAATGAAGCTGGGAATCTGAGGAAGCCAAGACAGAATCACATGGAAGATCACCGTAGATGAGAGACCTACACACAGAGAGAATTCTAGAGAGTACTCTTCATTCAGTTGAGTAGTGATCAAGTATGCATATGAGGACATTATCTAAGGTTGGAGAAAGAAACACCTTGAAAGGATTAGAGAAAATTGTAACTAAATGTTACATAGGGTCAATGTATATTGCTTGCTCCCCAAAACCACAGTGGAAAATCTCATAAGTGTCTTGCCTCGACAGTGAGGAAAATTATACCTATACTAAATGCAGCTCTGGTTTCCACCTAATAAAGTTGGAAGCAAGTTCTGAAAGGATCAAACTATCTTCAAGTAATAGCCACATTTTAGAATCAAACTTAAAAATGTTTAGAAGAACAAAAAAAATGTCCAGTCCATAACAAGATAAAAATAAAAATGTGTGGCATCCTTTCAAAAATTACTAAATGTGCAAAGAAAAAGGAAAATGGAACCCATAATGAGAAAAAATCAATCAAAAGTGACACAGAAATGACATAGATGATGTACTTTATAGAAAAGGACATCAAAATAGTAATTGTGGCTGTATCCATATGCTCAAAAAAGTAGAGGAAAGATAGAATACGTCAAGTAGACACAGGAAAAATACAAAAAAAAAAAAAAACAAATCAAACCACTTCTGCATGTGAATATTGCAGTGTCTGAAATTTAAAAATAAGGGCACCTGGGTGGCTCAGTCAGTTGGGCAAGTAACTTTTGATATCAGCTCAGGTTGTGATCCTAGGGTTGTGGGATTGAGCCTGTATCAGCATCCACTCTGAGTGTGAAATCTGCTTAATATTCTCTCTCTCTTTCTGTCTCTCTCTCTCTCTCTCTCCCTCCTTCTCTGCCCTTATGCCCCGCTGTCTCTCTATAATGAATAAAATGAAAAAAAAGTAAAAATATACTAGATAGGATTAAAGATTCTATTCTGCAGAAGAAAATATTAGAAATATAAGGACATAATAATAGGAACTATACAAAATGAAATGCAGAAAGAAAAAATGCTGGAAAAAAAATAGACCTCAATGAGCTGTGGGACAAATCAAGTGACCAAATAACTTCATAATGGAGCCCCTCAAAAAGAATACAGGGAGCATACATTAAAAAATTGGCTAATTTAGGCAAGCATCCAACTCTTGATTTCAGCTCAGGTCATGATTTCACTGTTCTTGAGACTGAGTCTTGCATTGGGCTCTGTGCTGACAGCGCAGAACCTCCTTGGGATTCTCTGTCCCTCTCTCTGCCCCTCCCCCACTTGTGTTCTCTCTCAAAATAAACTTAAAAATTTTGAATAAATAATTCCAAAATTTTGTTCAAATTTGAAGAAAATAATAAATCCATGGATCTAAGTTAACAAACCCTAAGCACAGATAACATGAATAAAATGACATAAAAACACATAATCACATTGCTTAAGCCACCAGAGGAAAAGACACATTAGAATGTGGAACAAGTGGAAAACAAATACATTTAAGTACAATAATATAAATAATCACATTAAATGTAAATGGTCTAAACGCCTTAACTAAAAGGCAGAAAATATCTGATTGCATAAAAAATAAGACACAATTTTATGTCTCCTAGAAGAAACCCAAGTTACATGTAAAAACACAAACACTACAAGTGAAGAATGGAAAAAGATATACCATGCTAACACTTATCAAAAGAAAACTGTAGTGCTATATTATTATCAGATTAGTAAAGGTTTCAAAGTAAAGAATATTACTAGGGATAAATTGGGTCATTTCATAACAACAGAAGTGTCATTTCAAGAGGACATCACAAATCTAAATGTTTAAGCACTTAATAATAGAGCTTCAAAATACACAAACAAAAACTGATAGAACTGCTAGAAGAAATTTACAAACTTTATAGTTGGAGATTTCAATATCCTTCTGTCAATAATTGGCAGAGCAAGTGGACAGAAAATGATTAATAATTAAGAGGACTTGAGGGGCCCCTGGGTGGCGCAGTCGGTTAAGCGTCCGACTTCAGCCAGGTCACGATCTCGCGGTCTGTGAGTTCGAGCCCCGCGTCAGGCTCTGGGCTGATGGCTCAGAGCCTGGAGCCTGTTTCCGATTCTGTGTCTCCCTCTCTCTCTGCCCCTCGCCCGTTCATGCTCTGTCTCTCTCTGTCCCAAAAATAAAAATAAACGTTGAAAAAAAAGAAAAAAAAATTAAAAAAAAAAAGAGGACTTGAAAAAAGTAACAACCAACTTGACCTTAAAATTTATAATTATAGAATACTTCATAAAACAGCAGAATACATTCTATTTCAAATGAACATAGAATATTGACCAAGATATAACCTATTCTGGGCCACAAAACAGCATCAATAAATTAAAAAGGATTCTATTCATATGAAGTATTTTCTGTGGCTAAAACTTAATTAAATTGGAAATGAATAACAGAAAGATGTCTGGAAAATACCAAAATATTTGGAAACAAAATAACATACCTCTAAGTAAGAAATGGGTCAAAAAGGAAATAAAAATGAAGATTAAAATGTGATTAAAATGGCACAAATATAAAATGCAAAATACTAAAGCTTGTGGGATGCAGCAATGGCAATACTTTGAGGGGTAGTTATAGTAATAAACCCCTATATTAGAAAAGGAAGATTTCAAATCAATGACATCAGCTTACACCCCGAGAAACTAAGAACAGAAGAGCAAATTAAACCAAAAGAAAGGAAATAATAAAGATCTGAGTGGAAATCAATGAAATAAACCCCAGAAAACTATAGAAAAAAAATCAATAAAACCAAATGTTTCTTTGAAATGATCAATAAAATTGAAAAAAATTATTGTCAGGCTTATTAGGAAATTAAAAAAAATAATATGTAAATTATCAATATCAGGAATGAGAGAGATGACATCACACACACTCTTATTATCCTACAGATAATAAAAGAATAATAGAGCAATATTATGAACAACTTTATGTCAACAAATTGGATAACTCAGATGAAAAAGACAAATAAATTCCTTGAAAAATATAAATTACCAAGGCTCACTCAAGAAAAATAACTTGAATGGCCCTATATCTATTTTAAAAATTGAACTTGTAGCTAAAAATCTTCCACAAAGAAAGAACAATGTAGGTCCAGATGGCTTCTTGGATAACTTCTAATCAAATGTTTAAAGGAAAATCTCAATTATAGACAAACTCTTTCAGAAAACTGAAGAGGAGAGAATACTTGGCAACTACTATTATGAGGTCACTATTAGTCTGATAACAAAACTAAGTACAGACATAATAAGAAAAAAATTATGGACGGATATACATCATGAACATAAAAACAAAGATGCTTGACAGAGTTTTAGGAAATTTAATCTAATAATAATTTTAGGAAATTTAATCTAAGAATAACATCTCATGACCACATAGAGTTCATCCCAGAAATGAAAGCTTGGTTTAAAGTTAGAAAATCCATGCTTTTAACACACACAAAAAAGCTAAAATATATGATTTTTCAATAGATGCAGAAAACCTTTGACAAAATTTAACATATATTCATGAAAAAAACTCAGCAAAGTAGGATTAAAAGAGAACATCCTCAATCTGATAAAGGTAATCTGCAAAACACCCTATAGTTAACTTTATACTTAATGGTGAAAGGTGGAATGTTTTCCTTCGAGATAAAGAACAAGGCAAAGATGTCCTTCTAATCACATCTGTTCAACATTATATGATAGGTTATAGCCAGTACAGTTAGGCAAACAAACAAACAAAAAAATAAAAGTTATTCGGTTTGGAAAGGAAAAAGTAAATTGTCTTTATTCACAGAGGACATGATAATCAATGTAGAAAAATTCCATGTCATCTATAGAAACTAGAACTGATAAGGAATTTCATAGGGTTTCCAGATATAAGATCAATGTTTAAAAATCAGTTTTAGGGGTGCTTGGGTGGCTCAGTTGGTTGAGCATCTGACTTCAGCTCAGGTCATGATCTCATGGTCTGTGAGTTCGAGCCCCATGTCGGGCTCTGTGCTGACAGCTCAGAGCCTGGAGCCTGCTTTGGATTCTGTGTCTCCCTCTCTCTCTGGCCCTCCCCCACTCACACTCTCTTTCTCTCAAAAATAAATAAAAGTTTAAAAATTAACATAAAAATAAAAATCAGTTTTATGTCTATATGCTAGCAATGTGCAATCAAAATTAAAATGAAAACACACTTAAAGTCACAAAATAGAAATACTTAGGGACAAATCTGACCAAAGACGTGCAAGACATGTATACTGAAATTACAAAGCAATACGAAGAGAAAATTAAAGTAGACTTAAGTGAAAGATATATCTTGTTTATGGATTGGAAGACTAAGCATTGTTAAAATGTTAATTCTCCCCAAATTGGTATGTAGTTTGATGAAATCTGCATCAAAATCCCAGCAGCCTGTTTTCTTTTTGTAGTAAATTTTCAGCTGATTTTAAAATTCATTTGAAGATGTAAAGGACCTAGAATAGTACAAATAAATTTGAAAAAGAGTAAAGTTGATATAAACCTTGACTACCCTTCAAGGCTTATTGTAAGGTTACAATGTGGCATTGAACTCAAGGTAGGCAAATAGATCATGGAATGTAATTGAGTCCAAAAATAGACCCACATAAATATGACATATATAGTCAGTTGATTTTTAAAACTTTTTTATTAATAGAGTTTACAGAAAAATTCAGCAGAAAGCACAGAGAGTTCTCACATATCCTCACACTACCTCTCCCACCCCCAAGTATTAACATCTTGCATCAGTGTGGTTAATTTGTCATAATTTATAAATCAATATTGGTACATTATTATTACTATTAATTTATTTTTAAAGTTTATTTTGAGAGAGAGAGCAGAGGAATGGGGCAGAGAGGGAGGGACAGAGAATCCCAAGCATGCTCCATGATTAACTAAAGCCCATAGTTTACATTAGAGTTCACTCTTTTTGTTGTATATTCTATGGATTTTGACAAAGGCAAAATGTTATATATCCATAATTACAGTGTCATACAGAGTAGTTTAACTGCTCTAAGCATCCCTTGTGCCCCACTTAATCATCTCTCCCCACCTCCTCCTGAACCTCCAGCAACCACTGATCTCTACTATCTTCTTAATTTTTCCATTTCCAGAATGTCCTATAATTAGAATAGGAATAGCGAATTTGTAGTTCACTGACATATTATGTTGAACATTTTTTCATATACTTTTTTGCCCTCTGTGTATCTTTTTTGGTGGGGTATCTGTTCAGATCTTTCCCCCATTTTTAATTTGGGTTTTCTTATTGCTAAATTTGAAAGTTGGGTTTTGAGAGTTCTTTGTATATTTTGAATACAGGTCATTTATCAGATGCGTGTTTTGCCAACCTTTTCTCCGTTTGTTTTATCTTTTCATTTTCCTAACAGTCTTTTGCAGAGCTGAAGTTTTAAATTTTGATGAAACCCACATTTCTTTTAGCTGTAATCCCCAGTTGCACAGGAGCCCTACTGATATGGTGGTAATGTGGGAGGGGAGGGGACAGGGAAGCATTCTATAATCCCATGATTCTGTCTCAGTCTTTTAGTGAGCCTCTATCTCTGGGCTGTGACCTTCACAACTGCTTCTCAATGTTCCCTTTTTCCCTGAGGTGCCACAAGAAGGTGACAGAGGCTGGAGGTGAGCATTTCCCTTCACCGACATTGATAGCTTGATGGGCTGGTGTTGGGTACATCACTTTCCCAGGTCAGTCAGGTTCTGGTAAAACCCCAATTGTTTAGGCTCTGGTAGAATATTTTCTCTTGAGAGATTTGTTAGAGAGATAATTCTGGGCATATTTCAAAATGATTTCTCCTCTCCTGCTGAAAGCATGAGGAGATTTTTCTCTGATCTTCACTGTGAGCACCTGGTGGGGCTCTCAGAGGTAAAACCTATGAAAATGTGGGAACTCTCCTAAGACTAGACCCCAGGAGTTTTTATCTCTCAAGCTAGTCCACACTAGAGTCTTAGACAATTAGGTAATTATCCTTTAAGTGCTCCTACCAGGCTCCAGCTGGGCCTTTTGCACTTTAAGCTCTGTTTCTCTGAATCCACCTGTCACTCCAGTTTTCAGGACAGTAATTTGCCTTTTGACCTCAATTCTCTGATCAAAAAGGAGCTGATTTTCAGTTCAGCTATTTTTTTCTTGTTGAGTAGATGGGAGTGATGATTTCAAAACTCCTTATATGTGGGATTGGAAACCAGAAGTTGCCCATTGATATTTGGCAAAGGTGCAAAGGCAGTTCAATGAAGAAAGGATTGTCTTTTAACAAATGGTGATGGGATGAAGGGATATTCATATTCAAACCAAAAAAAAAAAAGAAAAAAGAAAAAATTTTGATCTATAGTTTGCACTATTTGCAAAAATTAACTGAAAATGTATCCTAGAACTGAATGTAAAATCTAAAATTATGAAACACCTAGAAAAAAAAAACCTAGGAGAAAAATCTTTTTAAACTTCAGTTAGGCAAAGATTTCTTATCTACAACACCAAAAGCATGATCCATGAAAGAATTATTGTTAAAGTACATTCTGCCAAAGTTAAGAATCCTTGATTTTCTAAAGAGAATGAAAAGACAGGCCATCCACAGAAAAAATATATTTGCAGATTAAGTATCTGATAAAGGATTTATACTCAGAATATATAATATGTATGTATTATGTGTTATGTATAATTATATATTTACATTTATATATTTACATAAATATAAAATATAGATAGATATCTATTTATATTAATACAGTAAATAAATAGCATTTATTTATATTTATATTTTATATTTATGTTTTATTTTATAAATAAATTTACACATAAGTATATATTATTTATGTGTAATTATATATATGTGTGTGTATTTATATGTATGTATATCTATTTATATCTATCTATCTATCTATCTATCACCTCTATATTAAGACAGCAAACAACCTAATGAAAAAATGAGCCGGGGCACCTGGGTGGCTCACTTGGTTACATGTCTGACTCTTGATCTCAGCTCAGGTCTTGGTCTTAGGGTCGTGAATTTAAGCCCCACATTGGGCTCTGCGCTGGGTGTGAAACCTACTTAAAAAATGAGCGAAAGATTTGAATAGATGCTTCACCAAGGAAGATACACAGATAGCAAAAACACATGTGATAAGATGTTCAACATTACTTATTATTAAGAAAATGAAAATACAAATTAGGGGCGCCTGGGTGGCGCAGTCGGTTAAACGTCCGACTTCAGCCAGGTCACGATCTCGCGGTCCGTGAGTTCGAGCCCCGCGTCAGGCTCTGGGCTGATGGCTCAGAGCCTGGAGCCTGTTTCCAATTCTGTGTCTCCCTCTCTCTCTGCCCCTCCCCCGTTCATGCTCTGTCTCTCTCTGTCCCAAAAATAAATAAATGTTGAAAAAAAAATTAAAAAAAACAAACAAATTAAAACCACAGTGAGGTACAACTACAGTTCTATTAGAATGTCTAAAATTAAAAATTCTGACCACATAGCATGTGCAGGCAAGGATAAAGAGGATCTGTATCTTTCATGCACTGTTGGCAGAAATGTAAAACATGCATTCCCTTTTGAAAGTTTGGAAGTTTCTTAAAAAGTGAAACATACAAGTACTATGTGACTTAGCCATTATTATCCTAGTATCCACCAAAAAGAAATGAAGGCATATGTCTATACAAAGGTTTTTACTTGAATGTTCATAGCAACTTTGTAATAGCCTAAAGTTGGAAACAACTCAAATGTCTATTGACCGGTGAATAGATAAGTTGTGGTATATTCATAGGATGGAAAAATAGTCATTAGTAAGGAAGTAATGAACTACTGATACACAGAGCAGCATGGATGAATCTCAAAATAGTTACAATGAGCAGAAGTTGGACATAAAAGAGTATATACTATAGGATGCCATTTATATAAAGTTGTGAAAAATATAATTTGTAGTGACAGAAGGCACATCAGTGGTTGGTTGCCTGATGGAATCCTGGGGTGGGGCTCAGGAAACTTTTGGAGTGATTATATATGTATATTCATTTTATCTATCTATCTATCATCTTTACATAGTATATATAAGCAAATGTCTATATAATATATAATACATATTATATTTATTTATATATACACAGACATATGTATCCTCAGCTTGATTATGTAGAAATCATGACATTTTTACATTTTAAATCAGTGCAGTCTGTTAGATGTCAATTAGACCCAGATAAAGCTTTGAAAAAAACAAAAGTAGCTAAGTGTTGGTGGGAAACTATTCCCTAATTATGGAAGAGTATTATGAAGTCTCTGATACTGGAAACAACTGGGAACAAAGAAGATCACTGACCCTTTTAGTGAAAGGGACCCAATGAGGTCATCTAATTCATCTCCCTGTCTCCCTGAAGATACCAAGTTAAAGCTTTCCAAAGCAAGGATTCTGTACTACTTTTGAGATGTTTTATTTTAGAAATTGAGTTTTGATCATGTTTGTGTCATGCCACTTGGTATGCAAAATCTTTCTCTAATACAGCTCACTTTGCATGGGGGCACAGACAAGATAATGGGTGCATTGAGGCAGAGAGGAGGTGGGCTAGTAGTCTGTGGAAGGGTTCACAGAAAAAAAAACCTCCTGTGTAAATTTGTGTCCCATTTTAGTGCAAAGCCTCCAGTCAGTAACATCACTATGTAAAATCTCTTTCTAGGGGCATCTGGGTGGCTTAGTCGGTTAAGCATCCAACTCTTGATTTTGGCTCAGGTCAGGATCTCATGGTTCATGAGATAGAGCTCCATGTCAGGTTCTGCACTGACAGCACAGAGCCCACTTGGGATTTTTTTCTCTTCCTTTCTCTTTGCCCCACCCTTACTTGCGCTCTTTTTCTCAAAATAAATAAGTAAATTTGGAATAAAATCTCTTTCTAAATTGGGAGAAGTTTTCCTGTCTAACATGAATCTCTTCATTATTATTAATATTACTTATTTCCAGAGGATTCAGAATAGTATATGTTATGAAGTATCACCTTGCCTACATTGGAAACACAAAACATTCATACACTTAAACTTCCACATAGTCTCTACTTTCAAGTTGAGGTAATTGTAGAATTCACATGCAGTTGTAAGAAGCAACACAGAAAGATCCCATGTATTCTTTACCCATTTTCTTCAGTGGTAATATTTTGCAAAGTTATAGTATAATACCACCATCAGGAAATCGACACTGATAAAATCCACCAATTCAGATTCTCCCAGTTGTACATGTACTCATGTCTGTGTGTGTGTGTGTGGGGGGGGGTGGGGTAGGTGTGTGTGCATTTAGTTCTATGCTATTTTATCACACATGTAGGTTCTTGTGCCCACCATCACAGTCCAAATCCATAATAGTTCCTAACCACAAGGATCCCTTGTTTTCCCCTTTTATATCCATACCACATTCTTCCCACATTCCCACACTGTCCCTAACCTGTGGTTATTACTAAT
Organism: Lynx canadensis; assembly: GCF_007474595.2. Classification (NCBI taxonomy): domain Eukaryota; kingdom Metazoa; phylum Chordata; class Mammalia; order Carnivora; family Felidae; genus Lynx; species Lynx canadensis. The sequence continues at coordinate 27,325,110 of NC_044312.2, forward strand.
GTCTTGTCTATCTCTATAATTTTGTCATTTCAATAATGTTATGTAAGTGGATAATACCACATGTAATTTAGGGAGAATGGCTTTTCTCATTCATCATAATTCTCTTGAGATTCATCCAAGTTGTTGCATATAAAAATAGCTCATTCCTTTTTACTACTGAATAGTACTCCTCAAGTATGGGTGTGCCATAGCATGTTTAACCATTTACCTACTGAAGAACATCTGGGCCATGTCCAGTTGTGGACTATTGCAAATCAAGCTGCTATAAACATTCATGTAAAGGTTTTTATATGAACATAAGTTTTCACTTTTCTGGGATAAATGCCCAAGAGTGAAATTGCTGGGTTGTATGGTATTGCATATTTAGTTTTACAAGAAACTGCCAAACTCTTCTCCCGAGTGGCTGCACCATTTTACATTTCACCAGCAGTATATGTATGAGTAATTCTGTCTCTCTTCCTTCTCACAAGTATTTGATATTGCCACATATTTTGTTTTGGCCATTTTGATAAATATCTAATGATCTCACTGGTTTTATTTTGTATTAGTGTATGGTTGTGAAAAAATTCAACCAATAAAAGGAAAAAAAAGAAATACTTTGACCACTGTCCAAAATTAACAACTCAAGAAACAACAGATGTTGGTGAGAATGTGCAGAAAGGGGGACCCTCTTGCACTGTTGGTGGGAATGCAAACCAGTGCAGCCACTCTGGAAAACAGTGTGGAGGTTCCTCAGAAAATTAAAAAAAAAAAAAAAAGAATTACCTTATGATCCAGAAATGGCACTACTAGGAATTTATCCAAAGGATATAGGAATGCTGCTTCATAGGGGCACATGTACCCCAATGTTTGTAACAGCACTATCAACAATAGCCAAATTATGGAAAGAGCTAAAATGTTCATGAACTGATGAATGGATAAAGAAGATGTGCTATATATATATATGTGTATATATATATATATATATATACACATATATATGTATATATATAATTGTATATATGTATATATATAATTGTGTGTGTGTATATATTTATGTATGTGTATATATATGTGTGTGTGTACACACACACACACACAATGGAATACTACTTGGTGATGAAAAAGAATGAATACTTGTCATTTGCAACAACATGGATGGACCTGGAGGGTATTATGCTAAGTGAAATAAGTCAGTCAGAGAAAGACATATATCATATAATTTCACTCATATGTGGAATTTGAGACAGTTGACAGCAGACCATAGGGAAAGGGAAGGAAAAATAAGATACAAACAAAGAGGGAGGCAAATCATAAAAGACTCTTAAATACAGAGAACAAATTGAGGGTTGATGGGGGTGAGGAGTTGTGGGGGGCTGGTTGGGGAAAATGGATGATGGGCACTGAGGAGAGCACCTTTTGGGATGAGCACTGGATGTTGTATGTAAATGATAAATCACAGAAGTATACTCCTGAAGCCAAGACTACACTGTATATTAGCTAACTTGATGATAGATAAATAAATAAATAAATAAATAAATAAATAAATAAAATAAGGTAAGCAAAAAAAAAAATCCTTTGTTTACTCTGTTCACTCAAGTGAACCTCATAAAGGTTCCTTATAAAGTCCTCCTAAGATATAGATTAAAACAATGTTTTATGGCATACAGCATAAAGAATGTTTACCTATCAGGTAGAGTTCTAACAATATGCTTATAACTTATACAGAAACCTTAAAGAGTAAAGCTTACTTTTAAAGACCTTGAAACCATGCAAGTTATCATGTTTATGCACCATAATAATTTTCTAAAATAAAGAACATTTGAATTTTCCTATCTTGCAATCTTAATTCAAAGATAAGCTTAAGACAGCATTCTCTGAAATGAATTCTCCAGAACTCTTGCTCTTAGAGATATTCATGGATGTTATGAGGAATAGGTGAAACCCAATAAAAATGGCTTTATGGGAAGTTAGAATATGAATAATCATGTGAAACTGTGGGAGGGGCACAGAGAGTGGTAGACAGAATCTGAAGCAGACTCCAGGGTCTGAGCTGTCAGCACAGAGCCTGTTGCTGGGCTCCAACTCACCAGCCATGAGATCATGACCTGAGCTGGAAGTCAGACACTTAACCTACTGAGCCACCCAGGTGTCCCTAGAATCTCTCTCTCTCTCTCTCTCTCTCCCCCCTTTTTTTAAAAAATAACATTTTATTTATTTTTGAGAGAGAGAGAGAGAGAAAGAGAGAGAGAGAAAATGAGTGGGGGAAGGGCAGAGAGAGAAGGGGACAGAGGATCTGAAGCAGGCTCTGCACTAAGAATAGTGAACCTGATGAGGGGCTTGAACTCATAAACTGAAATCATGAGCTGAGCTGAAGTCGGAGGCTCAACTGCTCAACTGACTGAGCCACCCAGACACCCTAGAATCCCTCTTTTTTTATGAGCATTTTGTGAGGCTAGTAGTGTCCCATGAAATACACTTTGGTGATGCTGAACTAAAGAAAAGCTTTTATTCTGCAAATGTAATATAAAATTGAAACCAGAAATCAATCAGCTGTCAGGAAATATTTAAGCAGGTTTCTCTATGCAGGATAATAAGGAAAAAAAATGTTTACCTTTATATATCATTTCTTAACTTTATTAAACAGTTCCAAGAGCAGGGGTCTGGGCTTTGGTGTGCCAACAGCCAGGGTCAGGCATGGAAACCCCTCCATGTAACCTGGGAGGGGATATCTTGGCTGGAAGCCAAGTGAGAAAGCCAGGCAGTCTGCCTATGAGAAAGCTTCGGGCAGAGAGTAGAAACTGGGTTTATGCCAGTGGGAAGAAACTGAAATTTTCAATAAAATTTGTCACAGATGCTATTAAATTTCTACTATTTGATTTAGCAATTGCAATTGTTTTACATCAGTAAGAGCAAAGGTGGGAGGAAGATCCTTGAGGAACTCCCTTGGCCAATGAATGCAGGGACCATAACTATTTATGGAGCAGAGAGCCAGGGTCTTAGGCAGGGAGAGAGACACTAAAGGTGGCCCTGTATGAACATGGTCTCTCCTTCACAATGGACCCCTTTTCCTGGATGGAAGAGACTGCATGTTGCTGGGCTTATCTAGACTTAAGGCCCTAACTGGCTCTGAGACATTTGTCAAGTGGGAAACATTTCTTTAGTTTCTACTGTCTTGGTACAACAGATGCTATGGTTTGATTGGATGCTGCACGGGTTCACCATTTCTTTCGCTATAGATTTGAAATATGCCATCCCATAATGTCTAAGCTATCAGACAGATATGGCAAGGCCCAATAACTCTACTTCATGGCTTCTGAGCAGGCTGACTATGGATTTGGCTCAGAGGGTGTGCTGTTATTGATTGTTGAGTTCTTCCTAAAACACATTTTAAAAAATACTATCAGGTGAGGATATCATCTACAAGATTTTAGAATAGGGGCTCTTCAAGCTGCCATTCAGTAAGTTCTGGAAAATTGTTGAAGTATTACATAGGCCAAATGGATTCCTTGTGTGTTCGAAATGAGTTGAGCACCTTTAGAAAGCCATTCTCTACTTGCTGTTTCTCTGGAGACAAAGTCCTAGGTGCCTCCAAGCACAGATTTCATAAAGGTTCATCCTGAATAGAACTCGTTCAAGAACTAAGGGATCATGGGAAGAGGGAGTGGTAAAGAATGTTTACAGCATTGAGATCTTTTTTTTTTTTTTAATTTTTTTTTTCAACATTTATTTATTTTTTGGGACAGAGAGAGACAGAGCATGAACGGGGGAGGGGCAGAGAGAGAGGGAGACACAGAATCGGAAGCAGGCTCCAGGCTCCGAGCCATCAGCCCAGAGCCTGACGCGGGGCTCGAACTCACGGACCGCGAGATCGTGACCTGGCTGAAGTCGGACGCTTAACCGACTGCGCCACCCAGGCGCCCCAGCATTGAGATCTTAATAAGCCTGGAGGAGGCAGGCTTCTCTCCCTTATTCTTCTCTCCCTTATTCTTCATTACAAAAAGTTATGGGGCTTATACAGAGAGAATGAAGGTCCAAACAAGCCCCCATTCCAATATGATTTTGATATATTGGCATAAGCACAGGTCCTGTGGAACAGATTGATTCCACAGTCATACTCCTCATGTAAGGATGCATAGTCCCTCCTTTTCCTTCCTCTCCTCCTTTTTTCTTCTTTCTCCTCCTCCCCTTCCTCCTCCTCCTCCCCTTCCTCCTCCTATTCCTTCTTCTTATGGCTCTTAATATAGTGTCACACATCATAAGGGAAACAGTGGATGAGGGTTATTAAGGAGATGTATGGTCACAGCCACCTATGGAGAACGGGGAAACCTAGGCGGGGGAAACTTCTCCCAGTCCTGTTCTTACAGCTTGAAGCAGACTCTGTTGCCACATCACTGGGTTTATTTTCTTGAGTCCCCCTGGACTGGGTGGAGATCCAGGACTACTGAATCTGGGCTTGGTCTATCACTTCTGTAAGTTTCATTACCTTAATGTAGAGTCACGACCAGTGATTTTGACCATCTCTGGGATGCAGAAGATCCTTTCTGTGGCCAACAAAAGGTGTACAATGCAGGCAGGACCCAACAGTTTTCTGGCAGCTGGATTGTATCTCACGGATATGACATCTTTGGATGAGTAGTCTGACCTGCTGTGGAACAGGCACAAATACCCAGCCTAGACACATTTTGCTTTTCTGGGTATCAGTGGGCCATAGGTGAGGGTGCTACCATATAGGGCCCATTTTCTCCCTGGTCTGGAGGAATGGGGACCATGCAGGTGGTGAACAGAAGGTTGATGGAGTAGTTTGCGTAGGGGCTCAGGCCGACTCATGGTGCAGGGTCTCTGGCAAACTCAGAACTGTATCTGATTTTGCTCAAGACCCAGCTGAGAAGCCAGAGCTGTAGGGTTCAGTGGGTCACCAATTCTGTTTCTGAAACAGCCTATAAATGGCTTTTCTGGCTACCTCCTAGCTTTCAGGAGCCTTGGTAGAATTTTTGCAGCAGCCTGACCATCAGAGGAAAGTAACTACCCACTTTTCTACGTTATCTGCCATAAATGGAAAAACTATGACAAGATTTGAGTTATTTTTCTCCCCTGTGGGATGGAGTATTTTAGTTTTAATTATTTTTACCTTGCCCCATCCCACAAAGAACATGAGGTGGCTTACACAAATGCATGTAATATAAAGGAATGAAAACAATCGAAAAGTCAGGGTGATGGGAAAATAGTAGTAGAATGAAGACTTGAGTAATTTTATTACCCCAAAATGCATACCCCATGGTATGTGTCCTAGGGTTGGACCACAAATATATACCTGTGGTGAAGGAAGTTAAATTCCTAAAACACAATTCAATAAAAGCAATTCTAACAAGGGGGGAAAAAATCAATGCTGTCTTTGAAATTAGAACTCTGCTTCAGTTGGGACATAAACTGTTTTTCTAAGAGCAACTTTTCCACTTTTTTTTTATGTGCTATTATGTGCTTTATGTGCTTTGATGTGCTATTTGATTCATACAAAAGAATATTCATAACCTATATGAAGTTATAAGTTACAGTAATAGAGTAAATATCCAGGAACAGGCACTCAACCAGAGAATGGTACATTTTATAATTTGTATCTGCCTGTGAGTTCCTTCCTTATTCCCCTGTCCTGCTTCTCTCTCACCAGAGAAAAATTACTATCCTGAACTCTATCATTCTTTGGATTTTTTGTTTTGTTTTATCCCAAATGCATAAATACATAAATGATATTTTGTTCAGTTTTGCTTTTTTAAAGTTTTATTAAAATAATATACAGATTCAAGTCTTCTGGGATTCTTTCTTTTCCATTCAACATTGTTTCCAAGATTCCTTCATGTTGTTGCATATACTCTAGTTCATTCATTTTAACTGCTGTGTAACCATCTGTTAATGAATATGCCACCCTTAATCTATTCTCTGTTGTTGGCTCTTTAGGCTGCTTCTAGTATTGTGCTATTATGAACAATGGTGCTGAAATCATTTTTGAATATTTCCCCTAGTACACATATTCAAGAGTTTCTCTAGGGTTTGCATGTAGGAGTAGAATTATTGGGTATACATTATAAGATAATACCAAAATGCCTTCCAAAGCACTTGTGCCAATGTATAATCCTGCTAGTAGAGTATGACCTTCCTCAAATCTTTATCCTTTCCAACATTTGAGAGTCAGACATTAGCTTTTGCCCGATAGTGGCATAAAAACTATCATGTGGCATTAATTGCATTTCTTTGATTAATAAAGCAGTTGAATTTTATGTATTTATTTGTTTTATATTTTTTCTTTGCTGTAAAGTATTTTTTCTTATTTTGCACATTCTTCCACTGGATCTTCTACTTATTGATTCATAAGAATATTTTATATTTCTCCTCTTAGGCCAACTGTTCTTTTCTTAGCCAGGCAATTCCTTTTACTCTTATGACTTCAATTTGTTTTCTATATGCTGATTACTCACAAATCTAAGTATTCAGTTTAATACTTTCTTGTGAACGTCACACCCATGAATCCAATTGCATACTCAACATCTTTACTTAGATGTCCCATAGGATTATGTGGCTCAACGTGTCCAAAATTGAGCTCATCATTCTCCCACCCTGGCTGAATTATTTTATTTTATTTTTTCTTTCTCTGGGATGTCACTATCAACAACTCAGGTGTCCAAGCACCAAACCTAAGTGTAGTTTTTGACACTGGGCTCTCTCTTACATGCTATGTCCAATTAATTAAGTTACTAATTCCTAAATATCCCTAGAATTAATTCCTGTCTTTTCATCCCCAATGCTAGTCCTTTCTCCAATAATCACAGGAAACCCTAATCACTACAGAGCTCTCCTGACTGAACTTCTGGCTTGCAGTGTTGCCTCCCTGCAGTCTATGCTCCATCCTGGAGCCAGCGTGATATCTTTCTAAAGCACTTCATGTGGTCAAGTTACTCCCTTGTTAAAAAGTTTTTATGGCTTCTATTTCTTACAAAGGTTCAAACACATCATGTCTCCAAAGACTCTTCATCTGACCCCAGTTTACCTCTTGTTCCTTATCTATTGCCATGTCCTCACTTATTCTGTGCTCCTGTCATACCCAGATATGGTGGAAGGTGTCTTACCTGATAAGATTAATTTTAAAAAGTTGGATAAAACAGAGAATCATAAAAAATGATGTGGGATGTGTATTTTATTTAACTCAAACACATACATGTGCATTTGTTCAATAATGTTTTGAAATAAGGCCAAGAACTTTTCTTGGAGTGTGAGTAAGTTGATTGGTGTTGAGAGTCATCTTTCTTGCATAAACCACACCAATAATGGATTATTTATGATTTCCAGTTACAGTTTTGTAAAAAGTGGATCATAGACTTGACACTTGCAAAACAATCTGAGTACATAACTCTTTTACATTTTAAAGGCTTTTTTCCTCCCCTAAATGATTAAAGTTGTTTCATCCACATCAAATTTGATAGTATTTTCTTTTTAAGACTCATCTGTATGAAATCTTTTCAAAGTATTCTACTAAGAATAAAAACAGCAACTTTCTTTTTGCAATTGTTTTCATGAAGTTACATGATATCTAATTAAATTATATAATTAAAATAACATTAAAACTGGCATAAACAGCTTTGGTAACAAATACAACTGACCCTTGATAAACACGTAACTCATCTGGTGGGGCAGAAGTACACAGGTTCGCTAGTTACGCATGTTCTGTATGCTGTGAGAAGCACTTCAATTTGTTTTGCAAATAAGTTAGTATAAGGGAAGGTTGGTTAAGAAAATATCTACTCTACTTGCAGTTCTTTAAATGTTCATCTCCAGACTTTTGCCTAAGCACTTTCTTCTGCTTGGGATCTTGTTTCCTAATTAAGTTCACTGCTAATTCTTCTTCAATGTACCTGTCACTTCATCTGATAAGCCTTCTCTATCTCCCCAGAACTTTGATAGAAACCTCACTATGTGCTACTATAGGTTTCAGTCTTCCTTTCTTAGGTTTCTCAATATTTTTGGGACAGATGGTTATTTCTTGTTGAGACCTGTTCTGTGTATTATAAAATGTTTAGTAGCATCCCTGGCTTCCCCTAGATTCCAATAGCACTCTTCCCCAAGTCACAACAATCCAAGATGTCTTTAGATATTATCCATGTGTCTGGAGTACCACCCTGAGAGAACCAGTGCTCTAGTTTATAAGTGTGCATTGAATGATTGAATAACCTTATTACTTGGATTGATACAGAATCAAACAGCAACAAAGCAGGATATAAATTCAGAAAAGCATTTAGGTGCTAGTTCAGATAATATTTCCATGCTGTAAAATTCATTTCAGTGCAGAGCTGTTGAGGTAGGGAGTTGTTTTACTATCTATAGGATAAGCCTGCTAGTGATGTTTTGTATATTTTAAATTGTTTTTTAGCTTGCTACAAGTCTGTCTGTCCTTCATTCTACTTTGCCATCTGTCTAAATCTTAGGCCTTCACAGTGGGACAGATATACTTTACTGGTCAACTGAGATCTACCAATACATTTCGAAGTAAATTTTGAACTTCATGGTACTTTAGTTTGTGAAGGAATGAATATATGTAAGGAAGAAAGGCTAGGTTAGAAGTATATTTAGTTTAGCACCCCAACCTGTTCAACAGTCTCTCTGTACCTCATGAAAACAAGCTCATCAAAAGTGGGAATCACTTTCCATATATCCTTGGCACTATCCCATCTATTTATAGCACCTTTAATCATTTGTTTGACAAATATTTCTGAGTACACAATATGTGCCAAACACTGCATTAAATGGTGGCCATTAAAAATATGCTATATAATCTAGCTAAAAATAAATTCAGGCTATAGGGACATTAGTTTACTATTGGGTTAAATGCTAGTCTGTGTCCTCCATGTTATGTACCTATGCCCTTCTTGATTTAAGGAACCCTTGAAAGATGATTCAGAAGACAAAGCAATGGCCAAAGTGTAAGGAATTGCTAAGAGCTCTGAGGTTCTCTTCTGTGGGAGAATCAGTGCTGAGTGACAAGACTCATCTAGAAAAAGGGATCTCTCACAGATATACAAGTTCATTCTGCACAGATATCACAGAGATCTTTCTGACTTGCATGCTGTCACCCACTACAGGTGACCAGCATTTCCACCCACTCAACTTGAGGCTTGGAGCCTACATATTTCCATATTTCTGTGCTGGCGCCTTGGCCTTCAGGGCCTCAGGAATTCTCACTATGAAATCCCTACTTGCTAAATCTCTGCTTGGGGAAGATGGGTTTCCATGAACATTCCCAGGAATAACTATTTGGTTTGTGATTATTTTCCCTTAAACTGATGGAAATAGAAGGTTCGATGACAAACCTCAGAAGGGCATGTTGGCTTTCTGTTAACTTATCGCCTGCAGAGCATGAGAGGGAAATTCCTGCTGGGCTCCCTGCTCTGGTATACCCTGGCTTCATTTTCCATATCTGGATGCTTCCAGCCATGCAAACATACACTGCATCACCATGGTGACCCTGGGACAGATACATGCATATGAAAAGAACATGAGGCAAAATCTCCCCTCTGATTCTTTGTTAGGAGGGGGAAGAAGCTTTAAAAGTTTTCAAAACCATTCTGTTTCATCTCACGATTTTCACATAAGTGCAGCCACCTAAGTCATCAGCATATTGTCTTTTCCTTGCTCATAAAAGTGAACTAAGGCTATGGAAGATCTGAAGATGGAACTCCAAAATGAACAGAACCTCATACCCCTAAACCTACCCCTAAAATAGTTTGCCAGTTGTTTGATGGAGAAGTGTCACTGACAAATGACTAGGGCTCCCCACACTGGACTGTCAGGCTCCCTGTTGTCTCACCAAATACTCTCACTTTACCTTGTGAGTTTCTAATATTGGACCTCCCATCTCCATTCCCACCCTAGTTCAGGCTGCCACCTGCTTATGTCTGTGTCACTGTGGCAGAATCCCAACAGCTTCCCTTGCTTCTGATCCAGAGGGATCACTGGATCCACTCTCCTCCCCAGTCACTGGCCTTCCTGTGTACTGAGGAAGAGTAATCTTTCCAGGGTCATTCTTGCAGGATATGGCCATGGCCATGTCACACTGGGTTCTGGTTCACATGTAACATTGTTTTCCATGGGAAATCAGGTTTACACGAATATCAAACAGTGATATGAAAGACAGCTGCAGCCTGAAGAATGAACATAGCAGCAGAAAATGATGTTGAAAATGGTGGTCGTGGTAGAGGGTCAGAGGGACACACTACAGGCAGAGGTGGTGGGGTGGGAGAGGAAGGGGGCAAAGGGCCAGTTTGTCAGCTCCACCATATGGAGTATGTCCAGAATACCAACTCAGATTACTTGGTGATACTTTTTTGGATGTTGTGCTGAGGAAGACTCTGAAACTGCACTCTGGTTCTATGGTAAGGAGT